>NC_143513.1:59932173-60269366 GCF_031878675.1 Megascapheus bottae | reverse complement strand
ACAGAAAATTAGGAGATACAACTATGGAATGATTATTTAGGGCAAATATGTCACATGCTTTATAGAAGAAGATCTCAAAATATGAATTACATAAAAGGTGAAATAGAAGTCCTTTAAATTATAGCTCTCTCTATTTATCCCAAATTGTTGACAAGCACACAGTTCCAAGACCTCAGGCCATCTGAGAGCTTGGGACAGAATCTTCTGATCTTGATAGACTGGAGATGTGACAGGCATCAGAAAAATTCTGACTGTTCATAATATCTTTTTAAAACTCTGGACTATCTTTCTATTTTTTTAAAATTATTTATGCCCCCAAACCAAAAAAATTTACTCAAGCTGGGTGTCAGTGGCTCACATCTATAATAAGCCTAGCTACTCAAGAGGCTAGGATTTGGGAATTGTGGTTCAAAGCTAACCTTGAAAGGAAAGTCCATGAGATTCTTAGCTCCAACTAGCTACCAAAAAAGATAGAAAGAAAGGAGAGAAAGAAAGGAAGGAAGCAAGGGGAAGGGAAGGGAAGGGAAGGAAAGGGAAGAAAGAAAGGAAGGAAGGAAGGAAGGAAGGAAGGAAGGAAGGAAGGAAGGAAGAAAGAAAGAAAGAAAGAAAGAAAGAAAGGAAAAGAAAAGCTAGAAATAGAACAGTGGCTCAAGCAGTAGACTATTAGCCTTGAGGTAAAAAAAAAACAAACAATCTCGGAAATGGAATACAAGGCCCTGACCCTAGAACTCTCTCTTTCTCTCTCTCTCTCTCTCTCTCTCTCTCTCTCTCTCTCTCTCTCTCTCTCTCTCTCTCTCTCTCTCACACACACACACACACACACACACACACACACACACACACAGGCTCACACAAATTCCTCAAATACCATATTGGTACAGAGTAGTAATATAAACAAGTTACTTATACTACAAAATTCAGAAAGATTAGTAAGTTATTATAGTTTGTGGAAAATTACATGGCAAGTCAGTATCACAGTTTCTGACTGTTGAGTTGTTCCTATTAGAAAATAATGGTTTCTTATTAGAAAAAGCTTGCTGATCTTCTTGGCATGACTCACAGAAAATCGAGACTAAAATGAATCTTAGAGAGCCTAATCATATGATTCACATGCCTGGATAGTCACTAGAATAATTTAGGGCTGTGTGTGTGTGTGTGTGTGTGTGAGAGAGAGAGAGAGAGAGAGAGAGAGAGAGAGAGAGAGAGAGAGAGAGAGAGAGAGAGAGAGAGAGAGACAGACAGACAGACAGAGAGCGACAGAGAGACAGAGACAGAGACAGAAAGAGTCAGAGAGAGACAGAGAGATAGAGAGAGAGAGAGGGAGAGGGAGAGAGAGGGGGGGAGAGAGAGAGAGAGGGAGAGAGAGAGAGAATCTGAAAATCTTTTCTGGGGCTTAAATTTGGGGGCTTTGAATGCTCACTTGCCATTTTTTCTCATTGCTAGTGATATACAATGTAATCCATATCTACTTCTGGTTTTTGGTTGATTATTTGAAAATAAAAATCTCCAGGATCTGGCTACCCTGGCTGGCTGGATCTGAATAGGGATTCTCAGACCTCAGATTCCTAATTAGCTAGGATTGTAGGCTTGAGCAACCAGCAAAATGAAATTGTTATACAGGCTTTTCATATGATGCCAGGTAATCAAACCCGTAATCTAATCCACTTTTTCATTGCAGAAATGAGAAAAATGCTATTTAAAGTGGTAAGTACAAAGTCATAGTCATTTCTTCAGTCTCAAAATGTTTCCTTTCTTATCAGGATTCTCATAAGTCTCTTATACTGATTCAAGATTTGAGAACATCATCATAGTGTTATTATTTTTTACTCTAGTAGCACATTAATTCAGGTTGTTTGACCAGTCCTAATAATCACATTCACAGATAAGGCTAGTATTTATTTTCCATAAGGGCGTGGAATAATGCCTACCACCTACAAAACAAAAGTTAAAGTCTTTCATACAGGAAGGGCTCAAAAGAGAGAATGTCTCAGAGCTGATAGGAATCCTAAAAAGTTTTAACCTATTTCTTTCACTTTACAGGTAAGAAAAATGGGAACCTTGGTGGTGATGTAAGGCTATAGCTTGCCCAGGGTGGCATGTTCCTGTGTAGCAAATCCAAAATGAGATGCAGGTCTCTCTCCACCACAATCACCCTACAGGATGGAAAAGGATGACTGGATGGAAAGAAATCTTGAGACAGAGGTTATGAGAGGAAAATATGCTACAAGGACTCATGAAAATAGAACTACAAAGACCATTAAATGAAGGCAAAAGAAAAATAGGAGAAATGACTCCTCTCATATTGTTATAAGATAAACTACTTTTAATTTGGGGGACAAAAAGCATTAAGAGTCATGGAGAAAGATCAGATTCCTTTTTCTCCCCAACCCCCCTTTCTCCCCCCCTTTATGCTGATTATTGTACAATCAGTCAGTTGATCTTAACTGGGACCCAAAATAAACACAGGTAATGCAAGGACAAAGAAGAAACAGAGGGAGTTTCTATTGACAGCAAACTCTTCTCAGATTGCATCAACCATGCAAGAATCTTCTGGAGCTTCATTACCAGAAATCTAAGGGGATTTTACTGGTTTACTGCCCTTGCTCACTCATGTGGCTTCCTTGTTATCTAAAAGAAACACAGTAGAATAGTCATCTGGTGAAACCAGGGGTTTCACTTTGGAAAATTAGGGAAGTAGTATAACATTCATATAACAGGAATATTTTACTTGTGTTCACTCTGTGGTGGATAGTCCCAGAAAGAAATGAATTATTGACTGTCTCATTCAAAGGAAGCAACTGTGAGTATAAGAAATGTATCAGTCACCAGATAAAATAGCATTGCTAACTTGGACACATCACATTTGACATCACTTCTGGCTCATATTTGTTTAGTTATTTATTTAATCTTATGGACATATTAGTAGGTGCAATAGAAGCTTCGTGCCATTTTCAAAAGACACCCAACCCCTTCATTCCCTGAGTGTTCTTTAGTGAGCCATTGTACAGCAATTCATGCTTTAAAATGGCAAGTCTAGAGAAAAAAATCCTAGCCCTAGTTTACAAAATTATGGAGATGTCAAGGTGATAGTTGGACAGATGTTGAAAGAGTACCAGAGAAATCTACACAGTACACATAAGGCTAGACTTCATCACGAGATACTTTCGGAGGGATAGGGGTAGAGAGCAATAGCTGGAGAGAATGGGCTGCAATCCCAGATGTTGTTTACAGATCTTCAAGAGAAGAAGCACTGAACAAGAAGACAAAGGAAGAGCCAGGATATAGCCAGAAAACAAGGTAGAGTGTCATTATCAGGATTTGTTCATGGTTATATAGCTCTTCAGTACTTGAGAAAACCTCAGAGTGGAATGTTTGCTGGAGAGAATGAGAAGAGTATTTTTTTGTGTGTGCCAGTGAGAAAGGTCTCATTGAGAGAGGACAACTAGATGCTAGGACTCAGGAATAAAGGTAGGGGCATTTCAATGGCATGTTCCACAGGCTGGTGTAGCTGGTGGGATGAAGTGAGGGGATTCTCTTTGGTCTGGAGGTCTCTTTGGTCTCTGAGGTCTGTGGATGAAAGCACAAGAGATGGAATAGCAGGATTTATGAGGCAGGAAAGTGCTATCTTTGGGTTTAATTAACTTATTAGGAAAACAGTTTTGAGTGTCAGTATTTGAGAAATGTAGTCATAAATACAAAGTAACAAGATAACACTAAAATGCTACCATCCAAATACTATATTCATTAATTAAAAGCTAAAGAAAACTAGGTACTGGGATATAAGCAAAACAGCAGAGAAGTACAACATTTCTGTTTTTAAAACTGCATGATTCTGACAATATTTGACTCTATTTGTGTTTCAACTAGCCAGCCTGGTCAGTAGCATACTCTTTAGAACCCTAAAAGCCTTTCACTTTAAAACCAGATGAATGTGTCAGCCAGCGTATCCTGTTATTCCACTTTAAACCAGGTTTACTCCAAATGCAGATAAAAATTCAGTAAAGTAAAATGATGCTTCATGGAGATTTTGCTTTAGAAAACACGTGACCTCTGATGTTAACCTTACACAAAGGTGAAGCTTAACAAAGCATTCTCTTTTTCCCTTCCTACTATCAATGTACTTGAAGGTGAACATAAAAATGTCATTGTGTAGGTTTAGCCACCACATGGTGACAAGAATATGTTAATAAATTCCCCACAAATACCCAGGAAAATCCATGACTTTTATTTAGCAGGGAAATAAGAATTCCCATATTATTTGGATATTTAAACAAAAGAACATGACTTTTTACAAAATGAAGTCGAATGTAAATATTGAAATTTTCCAGACTACTTTAACATACTAGGGTCCTTACTGTGGTCCTTCAATGTGGCATGATGAAAGACACAATGTCAAAATTCAGGGCACAAAGCCTAGGATGCTCATGTGAAAAACTAGAGCAGTATAAATACTTTAAAGCAACAGTGGAGATGAGGCATACAGAATGAAAATGCATGGAAAAAAGATTTTCAATATGTGAAGGCTACTACTGAAGCAAAGCAATACAGCCAAAAATAAGTCAGGCCCAGAGAGACAAAGGATGCCTGTTTTCTCTCACATATAGATAATTAATTTACAAATATGTAAGTAAACACTTTGCAGTGATATGCAAGTGTATACAAATGTATTGACTGAAATATCATCGATTCAGGAAAGAATACACTGTAATTTGTCAGAAAGGCTCACAGTCTATCAAAATAAATACTGGGGAACTGTTACTGGAAAGTGAGGGGTGGAGTCACGGATGGGGGTGGGATAAATGAAGAAAGGAAGACAAGAAGACTATGCAGTTACAAAACTTAAAGCATGTCCTACAAAATGAAGAAACCTGAGGGAATAGGTAGGTAGTGAAAAAGATGGGGTAAGCAATAAATGAGCTGACAATGATTAAGCTGCATTGTATTCATAAACTGTTTTTGGAATGGCCATTCCAAAATAAATAGGACTATTTTTTAAAAGGAAGGACTTGTACATGTGCAAATAGGCACTTTTAGGTAATAAAATGGGTGACATGCACAAGGATTTTACAATGGAAAAGCAAATGTAGAAACTGGAACAATTAAATACAAAAATACAAGCACATTTTTTGGGGGGAGTTTCAGGGCTTGAACTCTGGAGCTGGGCACTGTCCCTGAGCTTCTTTGTACTCAAGGCTATCACTCTGAGTTACAGCACCAAAGTTAGGAACTTTGAGTTGGAGATAAGAGTAGCTAGGTTTACAGGCATGAGCTTCTGGTGCCCAGCTACAAGCTACAAGCACAAATTTTATTTAATATTCTCCTGCTATGTTCTTTTTTGTTCTGTTTTGTTTTGTTTTTGTTTTATTTTTTGCCAGTCCTGGGCTTGAGCTCAGTGCCTGAGCACTGTCCTTGGACTTTCTCAAGGCTAAAGCTCTACCACTGGAGCCTCAGCATCACTTCTGGCTTTTTTCTATGTGTGTGGTACCGAGGAATCGAACCCGGGTCTTCATGCATGCTAGGCAAGCACTTTAACCACTAGGCCAAACTCCCGGCTCTCCTGCTATGTTCTAAGAGAAACATTTTGAAACATTTTTGAGTCCTAAATTCAAAAATCAGACTGCAAGCAAACTAAGAAAAAGAATAGAGATGATAAAAAGTACTAGTCAAAAAAAGGAAAATCTAAAAGCATCTAAAAGACTAAAAGGAAATTACCACAACATTTCAGTGAGTTATTTAAGAATGTCAATAAAATATGAAGGCATATGGGCAGAAAGTACATACTTAAAGGTTTTTCCCCCTAGAGATATTTTAATGATTTTTATTCTGATTAAAAATTTTATAATTGAGTGATTGTAGTTGAGAACATGTTATCTGTCTCAGAGGAAAACACGTGGAATTAAGCAAAAAGGAGACTAACAGTGCCAGACAATCATTTTAGCTTGATTTCCATATCCTCTAGAAACATGGGTGGATGAACTATAATATAGTACACCAAAAATCCTGACGTGAGTCAGTGATGCAAGGACTGGACTAAGTAGGTAATCTGACATGCTTTGACTTCCTTTAAGTAAGAATTAATTAAAATATCTGCCTTGCTTCCTTTCGGGACACACAGGATGTGTCCTTGATATAGTTAACAAGCTCTGCAGCCATGAAATCAAAATGAGCTACACAACAAAAACAAAATATGATAAACACACTTACAAAGTATACAAATATATACACTTACAAAGTATACAGCAAACTAGAATTTTCTGTAAAAATAAGAAAAGAGTATTACAAAAAGTGTTCAGTAGATACATTGTAGCTTGAATTATATCAAGTTACATATATATAGTCTCACGTTTATGACTCAGCTATCTTTAACTGTGGTCCTGCAGTTTATAATTTGCATGTTGCTAGGAAAACAGGCGCACACGCAACCACACCCAGCTATTCTGTTGTGATGAAGCTCATGAAGCACAATATTTTTTTTGCCTAAGTTGGACTAGAGCTATTCTTATCCTTACAAGTTGAGAGCCATTGGCATCAACAAAGGTAAGCAGGATTTCTTAAACAATATACAAAAAAGGAAAACAATAATGGGAAAAAATAAGTACATTTATCTTTATTAAACTTCATAGTTTCTTTTCATCATGGCAGGGGATATAAAAATAGAGGGGAAAGGGTGAAAAGGTGCAGCAGTTGAGTTCACTGGACATTGAAGAAATTGAACTAACTATACAAATAATGGATGTAGATAGCAGGGAGACTGGGAGAGAGTGAGGGAAACAGAAGACACCTGTATAATAACAATAAAGTAATAATATTTTTAAAAGATACTAAATGACTATATAAATATATATATAGAACTGAAAATTTTTATGAGGGGTGGGGGTGGAGGGGAGGGAAATGGGGATCAAGTCATGTGAAAGGGTATCAATGTATGTGAATTAATGCACCTTCTATTTGGCAAATATCATGTAACCCTTCTATTAATTACAATAAAAATATATGAAAAAAAGAACTGAAAATTTATCTAGGATTCACAAATCCCTACAAATCATTAAGAAAAATAAGAATCAGTTTAGCTGAAAAACTAAATAAGTGGTGTAAATGCTAAGAACAAAAAAGGAGGGCAAGTGGACAAGAAAAGCATATGTCATTGACTTGTCATGCCAAAATCACATCCATCAGACTGCCCAAATTGAAAAACGTAACAAGTGCTATAAGAATTTTTACATCTCTTGCAGTGGAGGACAGGGGTAGTACAAGCTGTTACAACAAACTTGAGAGCAAGTTTGCATCACCTAGCAGAACAAAAAGTAAACGTTGTAACCCCAAAATCCTCTCCTAGGACTATGCTAGAAAAAATGTTAAACACAGAGACATTTGCAAGAATGTTGACTGTAGCACTGGATAATTACCGTGGTGATCCTGATGGAGTTAAGATCAGACAAGAGCCTAGTTAGAGGTACAGAGTGGCCTTCAATGTTACCTGTAATATTTTGTGCCTTTATCTGAGTATTAGCTATACAGCTATTCTATATATTACCTATACATTTTTGTATTGTCTACACTGTTATAAATTTACATCATATATAAACTTATGTTATATAATTAAAAAATAACAATGACTTACCAAGCTATCCACATCAATACTGGAGTTTACAGCCCATTGCAATGTGTTCATGATATTCATGGCTAAAGTTAGAATAATTCCAATTGTTCCTTCTCCTTCACCTACACATGGAAAAAGTTAGGAACAAACCTTGTTTATTTCTCTTCTGTGAATTCACTCTGAATGTTTGTTTACTCTGCCTCTGACACTTTCTCTGTTTCTTCCTCTGTATATGTTTTTTTTTACTGTCTCTCTGTCCTTGTGCCCCTGTGTCTATCCTTTCCTTACTGTCTCTCAAATGCACAAAAATATTTAAACATGCAACTTTTAAAAGAAACACATTTATCTATATAGATTTTAGCTCATTTGTTTTGCAAAAATCTCATGTTTTTATCTAACTAAATCTTTAGGTAAATAAAATCTTAGGTAAAGATTTTAGAATCTTTACATTGGAAAATATGGCCCTTGTATTAATTCCATCCATGACAATTTTTTCCATTCAAAATTCATATTAGATAAAGAATTTCATATGCTAGTAGTAAAGAAGAACTAAGTTTACTAGAAAGATGAAAAAGAAAGTATATGTTTATATTTTTCTCCTACTCAGAGTTCTTTAATAAAGCAATGCATTAACTTTGATGCCAGGATCATTTGCCTACATCACCATGAAAAGATCTCTTTTTCTATTAACCACAGAACTGTCATCAGACTCTCTGCATCTTAAGGGATTTTAAGTACTTAGTAATGCTGGATATAGCCATAAATCAAAGAAATGATTTCAATAGTTAACTCACACATTTTTAAAAAATCTACATAAAGAAGATATCTAATCATTTTCATCTATAACAGTATACTCATTGACAAAGTTTTGACATAAGTGCATAAAGTTAATGAGCTCATTGTACCTGTGGTTAAAATGGAAGTGAAGGTAACAATAATGAAGAAGAGAACAAAAATCATTTCTATTCTCATCTGGAACCAGCGCAGTGTTGACAGATACAAGAACCAGTTGGCAGTGTGTAAATTCAGAGCTTTGTGAAACAATGTTTCAAAATAAGGCTGACGTCCAAAGGCACGAAGTGTCCATAATCCTTTTAAACTTGTCACAAGATGAGTAAAAATTGGGCTCCTGCCTGCATAATATTCCCATAGAAAACAATATAAATCATGCCAACACAGAATGCAACGTCATACAGCCATGCATGCTCCTGAAAACAGGACTAAATGCCCCCGGATATAGAGATCTTTCAGTTGGTTGTTGTATTTTCAATAGGTGGGATAAATTAAATTTCTGTTGGGCTATCCTTCCTTTTTACTTGATTGTCACAGATGCTTTAAAAATATATATTCTTACCCTTTGTTTAGAAGGGTAGAATTGGAAATTGAACTCAAGGCCTCACACTTGTTAGGCCAGTGCTCTACCACTTGACTGCATCCTTAGCCTTTTAATGCTTTAGTTATTGTTCAGATACAAGCTCTTATTTTTGTGTGGGCCCAGTTACCTACCACAAAGTCTACTACCAAGAATCTGAGATCACAAGCATGTGCGACTAGGCACAGTTTACTTATTGAGATAAGTGTATTGCTAACTTGGTGCCCTAACTGGCCTCAACCTTCAGTCCTCACTGTTTCTACCTTCTCCCCAGGAGGTGGATTATGGTTATAACCCAATCTAATATCTGCCCTACCCTTGGCGTTTTTGGATAATCCTGAAAATTTTTCATTGATAAGAATTAGTATTTCTTTAAATGCAACTTTCTATCAAGTGTCTCAATTAAGAATTCATAAGGTCAGGTCACCAGTGGGTCATGCCTGTAATCCTAGCTACTCAGGAGGCTGAGATCTGAGGATTGCAGCTCGAAGCCAGCCAGGAAGGAAAGCTTGTGAGACTCTTATCTCCAACTAACCTCTAGAAAATAGAGTGACACTGTGGCTGTAAGTGATAGAGAGCTAGCCTAGAGTTCAGGGATAGTGACCAGTCCCTGAGTTCAAGCTCCATAACACCCCCTCAAACACATACAAAAATTCATGTGAGTTTATTTAATAAGTAACTCTGAAAACAAAATCATACTGGTAGTTTATTCCCTAAAAATGTATGTATACTTAATATGTCACAGAAAAATGTGCTTGCCAAAGGACTCAAGTAGAGTTTAACAGCCCCAAATATAAAGAGCATAAAGGAAAGGAGGTCAACAAGCCAAAAGTAAGAATTCTGTCTAGTATCATTTGGGAACCAATGGAAAACTTTAGAAAATGGTAGAAATTTAGCAGCATTAATATTTTTAATTATATAAAATACACAAACACACACACACACACACACACACACACACATACACACACACATTACAAAGCAGTATCCTAGACCAAACTTCAGAGAACTTAATTCAGTTACTTCAAAACCAAATTAAGTCACACAGTATTTGGTTAACTAAAACAATTCATGTGTAGTTTTCTATGTTGTTTCTATCATATATGTATATATATGCACACATATATGTATACATATACTTACACACATATATATCTCAAAAAGAGCATTGCTATATAGTAATATAAGACTTTAAAAGCAGGAAAATGTGTTTTTGAAAAAGTAAATTAACAAATAGTGAATCCCCACAAACTCTTGTGGCTTTTCTTTAAAGGTGAGCATTATATATTCCCTGCCATACCTTCAGACTCCAGTTGTTTGAGCTGCTGGGAGGTGTGGAGGAAGTAAGCTCTCAACAAGACAAAGGCAGCTATCACTGGCACAGATGCTAGGAAGATGTAGGGCTGTAAAACTGAGACTACTGCCACTGCCCCAATCACAATTAATAGCAACTGCAGGATCAAGGAAAACATATCCGTCAGTAAACAGTAAAAGAGATGTCATTGATTTACTTCGACATAAGCTCATCCCACTCTGCTCTATCCTTAATATGGGAGCTCTGTTTTTACTGAGAATATGTTCATCTCAGAAGTCATTTGTTTCTGGGTCCGGTGAAAATTCAAACTGTTTCTAAAGTATTGAAAGGCTCTTTGATCTCCAGATATTCTAGTTTTCCAGATACTTCATTGTTGTTGTTGTTGTTGTTGTGCCAGTACTAAGGTTTGAATTCAGTTTCACACTTTCTGGACTTCATTGCTTAGCAGGTACTGTACCATGCCCTCAGTCTGACTTTTCTCTAGTTATTTCTGAGGAATCTGTAGGACTTTTCTGCCTGACATCGTTTCAAATATTGATCATCTGGGTTCAGCCTGCTGAGTAGTTAGGATTACAGTCCTGAGCAACTAGTGCCAGCTCCAGATACCACAAAATACTATATTAAAAAAAAATTAACTGAATGTGGACGATTTGGCCTAGCCTTTAAGAACTACTTTGAGGAGCCGGGAGTGAAGCCTAGTGGTAGAGTGCTCGCCTCACATGTACAAAGCATGGGTTTGATTCTTAAGTACCACATACTCAGAAAGCCAGAAGTGGTGCTGTGGTTCAAGTGCTAGCCTTGATCACAAAGTTCAAGCCTCAAGACTGGCAAAAAAAAGAGAACTATTTTGAATTAATTTCAGCATGAATGTGAACTTCAGACAAATTTTTAGAAAAACTTTGAAAATGGAGCATTTGTCTTGGGGCCTTTAGAAACAGAAATACATGGTTTAAATATATGGTCTGGTCATTCAAGGCAAGCTGGTTTTCACATGTTTGTATTAAAATAAACTAATTTATTTCCCAATTTTCTCACTTTTATTCTTTGAAATAATTGGATATGCACTAATAGATAAAAAAATGAAGGGGATAGCTTATTTAATTTGAAATTAAAGCCAGTGGCTCATACTTAGTTACTGGGAAGGTTAAAATTATTGGGATCACAAGATGTTGGGAGGAGGTGAGGGGAGGAAATGGGAACAAAAATGAAGAGGTATCAATGTGTGAGAAGTAATGCACTCACTACCTGATGAGTTTAACTGTAACCCCTCTATACATTACCTGACAATAAAATAAAATAGAAAAGATCACCTAAGAAAAAGTAAAAATAAAAATAAAATTAAAACAAGATTGTTGGGGTCATGGTAAAGCCAGGCTAGGCAGAAAGAAGCCCAAATGGTTCATTTTCAATAGAGAGCTAACTTCTTGATGAACTACACCCTCACATGCTCCTAGGCAGAAAGTAACAAACCAATCAACAGACCAACATTGAAATAAATCAATGGGAGAACTTCAGAAAAAGATGAAAATATAGAGTTTTCTAGTCTTTGCAAGGGATATAGTTCAGTGGTAAAACACTTGGTGAGCATGTACAAAGCTGATTTGATCCCTAGCATATACCCATACCCTCACACATATATAAACAGTACCACCACCTAAAATGCTTCCTTAGAGTAGGGACTCTTGTACTATAAAAGAAATAAGTTAAATGAAAAGAAAATCATTTTTGCCTACTTATTTGGGAAACAACAACAAATGTATCACAATAAGATTTGCACAGAAACATTGAACTGGCGTGAAAGGGAGTTTAGAGTCATCACATGTAAAAAAAAAAGTTCCTTTATAAAAAGAAATATCTAAAAGTTAATTTTCCAGAAGATTTCAGAGATGAGTCACAAACAGACATGGAAGGGATTCATTAGAGTAGAAAAATTATCAACAAGGGCTACTATTTACAATTTGGTAATCAGATTAATAGGTCCACATTCCAGTTTTTATCTGACTTAATTATATTACGTTAGGATCCAGTCAAGTACAGTCATACCAGGAGGAGCAAGTACCTAGAGTTTATAGAAAGTCATAGGAAACACTTCTTAGAATATTTAACTCAAAACACAGATTAAAAACTTCCAGCAGGTGCTGCTGAGTTATATCTCTAAACACAGCAATTGAAGGAAATCCAAGATGCTAAAGGTCACTTGATTGTGTCAGTTCTTCCAGATGAGGCAAACCCCAACAGGTTGGTTTTCTGTATCTGCCAGTGTTGGTGGTATACACTTCCTCCCTCCCCCCCACCTCTCTCCATTCTCTGTGTCATTATTTTATTTAAAAAAGTATCTCCATGAATAATTATTTTGCAAGAATTAAGGGGGTAGTCAAAACTGTAAGAACGACGTTATTTTGTTCCAAGTCTTGCTCTAACACATTCATTGAGACTGGCATTTGGTCCCTTGAGTTTCAGCTAACTGAGGTAGGAAGCTAAGAAGGTTGTGCTTAGGCAAGGGGCAACAGCCAAGAGTATCAAGTGATAACTCTCCAAATCCTGTCACTTTGGAATCCTCATGCAGTCACTTCCACTGCACCCCACTGCTCTCTCTTCTCACCACCCATTAATCACCTCACCCTAAGAGTCAGACCAGCTGCGCGGAAGAGCTATATATGTTGCTTAGAGAAAGCCCTTACAAGGCCTGAATTCTTCTTCTCCTGTTCATCTGCTAAAAACATATCTCATTTTCATCTTTTCCTTGTGGCACTTAACTGTGCTGAAGTTAAAAGCTAAAAGCTAAACTGTGCCCAAGGGTTCTTGGGTGAGGCTGGGTTCCAGTGTGACCCACCCAGTCATTTATCTTTATTTTAACATGAGCCTTCTGTAATCACATAATTCTAGTCATATTTTGTCAGCAGTGTTTTGGGGGATGATGGCCTTTAATGCCTTTCTAATCACTCCCAAGCATCCACTTATTATATCTACTTGCTACTAGATGTATTAAATTTGTGCTTATTCTGAAGACCTTTGTTATTCTCCAAACTTATTCAACAGAAAGCATTTGAATACTTAATCAAATAAAAAAATGAGAAAAACAGATGCTCACTTCTTTTTAGAACCATTGCAAAAACCATATGGCCAATGTAGGCTGTTAATTCCTACCAACCTGAATGAAGTCAAATATGGTGAGAGGCAGAATGTCATCCAAAACTGCTATATCTTTGGAGAATCTATTGAGAATCCCACCTATAACACAAAGAAAATTTCTCAAAAAATTAAGTGATATGAAAAAGACATAGAAAAATGGTTAGTGATAGATTTGGATCACAGCAGAAGCATTCAGATCTCAAATAAGAATTAGCAGGCAATCAAATAAACAAAGAATCCTAAGTTTTTCATTTTATCCAAGGCTGTAAGTTACTGTGTATTCAAGGTACTCACTCTTATTTTGGACTTACATAAAATACACATTCTTTATTTTTTTCCTTGCCAGTCCAGGGGCTTGAACTCAGGACCTGGTCACTGTCGTTGGACACTTTTGCTCAAGACTAGTGCTTTGCCACTTGAGATTTTTCTGAGTATGTGGTACTGTGGAATCGAACTTATGGCTTCATGCATGCCGGGTGAGCACTCTACCACTAGGCTATGCTCTCAGCCCCAAACTACAGATTCTTACAGAACACCAATTATCTTGAAATACTAACATCTTTAAGGAGCTGTTGTTGTGGGTCTTTATAGAATGGCTACTCATGCTACTATATGCATGAGCCCATGCCATATTATTCAACCTCACTTATTCAACCTTAATCCTAAAGATAATTTCTTACACAGGCTCATTGTTTCCGTTATCTCCATGGCCTTCCCAAGCCACTCACCTCTCTCACTTCTATGCATGATCTGGGGCTGCCCTCCCTCTCAGAATATCTGAGGTGTGAACCTCCTTTACAATATTATCTTTCTACCCATTTCGTTGGCAGTCTAAACTTCAATCTTCCTTCCAAATTCCAAAGTCTGATAATTTATTTCTTCAATGAATAAAAAAACAAAAACAAAAACCCTAGTGCCATATAAAATGTCTCCTGTGGGCCCGGAGCCATACTCCTTACCCTTGAGGAATTTAGTGTCTAGAGAGAGTCCAACAAACAATGGGATAAAATATAATAAATCACCATACAAATAAAAGTAAAATGAAGCTTTATCATTCTTCCACTATTAACTGCAGAATAAATTCCATAATTGTGAGATTAATATTTAATGATTTCCATAATTTGACCTTAACTTACCTAACTTATACCAGCTTTGTTTATTCAAATATTTTTCCCTGTGGTTTTCTTTACCTTGCTTTACCTTTCCCCTCATTCTAACAATTTGCCCAAATCTGATCTCTTCCCTAGCCTAACTCAAATGCCTCCTAGAGAAAACCATTGGCATTCACTCTAACTGGAATTAGTGGCTTCCTCTTTTTTTTAAGTTTGCATGCCTGCTATAAATTACATTTGGTTGTATTCGTACATGTCTTATGTGTTTTTCTAGATTGTAAATAACTAGATCTCAATAAGGTTGTTCACATTTACTTTACATTACATTCAGGCCTAAGCAAAATGCCTTGTATAAGAATTACGTAAGATACATGTTTATTGATATGCATATTATTTAGTATATCCACTAAGCACATTTGTATATCTTTTCATAACCCCCAAAATGAAAAATAGCCCTTCTTACTACAACTATTATGTAGAAATTAAAGTTCACTTTGGTTAAAAAATTGACATTTGTGGGGTGCTGGTGGCTCATGCCTGTAATCCTATCTACTCAGGAGGCTGAAATCCTTGAGCTAATGTTCAAAGCCAGCCTGGGCTGGAAAGTCCCTGAAACTCTTATGGCCAATTAATCATCAAAAATCCAGGAGTGGAGCTGTGGCTCATTCTATCAATGCTGGCCTGGACTACAAAAGTTCAGGGACAGTATCCAAGCCTTGAGTTCAAGCCCCAGGACTGCAGCACAAAAACTATCTTGGTGATTATATTTCTGTTTACATATTTCAAGTGATACTCTTTTGCCAAAGTGTATGTTCACATGCATTTCAGAGTACCTACTATGTGTCTGTATGAACTTATGGCATTTAAAAATGACAGACTACATATGTGAAAACTGAGCAATGAAGCTGTTGAAATCGGTTTTCATAGAAGGGGAGACAGAGGATAATGATCAAGGAACATTTTGCACTAACGTGGACATGTCAAACTGAAACCCCTTGTGAAATTACTTGATATTAATAAAATATATAAGCAAATATGACACAGGAAATCATATGAGGAGCCACAGGAAATTCAAGATCAATGTCCAGTGACAGAAGGGCACATATGTGAAAAGATGTGAATGAACCCAGTACTGCTTGTTTCCAGATGTACGAGAATGACTGAGTGATGCAAATACAAGGATGCTTTTTTAAAAGAAAGCATAATTGTGTATACAGAATTGGAGGTGGAAGACATAGAGGTAGACAAAGGAACTAGGGGTATTGTAAGATCACCTTGCTAGTTCATTTCTCAGAAACAAAACAGCCCTTTAAGTCATACAGAATACAAACAACACACAGTTGTTTCATAATTTTCTTATACAACAGAGGAAGTCTTGGAAAATAAAGCTAATGAGAAAAAGGATATGAGTGATTATGATCCCTTAAATATGAAATAGAGAAGGTACAGAACTACTGTAAGAGGAGTTGAAAGGAATGATAAACTCAGAGATGGAAGTGAAATGGAAAACACTTCCCAGTGAAGGCAACACCCCTCAAGTGAGTGAGGATGGGAAGCTAATATTCATCTACTGATGGCTATTAAGCAGCCACTGAACTACCTTGTCTCATTCTCTCATGATTCTCTGACTTAACTATCCTTGTCCCACACAACAGTCAATGGTGCCAAAACTCATGGCCCATGATCACCACTACAATATAATACACTGAGTCTCAAACAGAGCTTGTCTTCCTTTTGTTATGTACATGGCCCACTTGAGATGCTACCAGAAACTGAGACAAACCTTCTGCCTTCTCCAGACCTGATATTTCTATTTAAAAATATCTACTCACTGGATCAAGTGAATTACTTCCCTATAACCAATGAAGTAAGTCCTTGGTGACACACATGAGCTTAGCAGGCTAAGCATCATCTGGCATATAAACACTGAAAACCTTGTCACCAGAATTAAAAAACAATGAGTGCTTTTTGTGTGTGTGTCAGTGATGGGGCTTCAACTCTGGGCCTGGGCCCTGTCTCTGAGATCTTCAGCTCAAGGCTACTGCCCTATCCCTTAAATTACAACACCACTTGCAGTTTTCTAGTGGTTAATCTGACTTTGTTACCTGGCACATTGTATATATGTTTATTTATTTATTTATTTGAAATAGGAAAGGGAAGGGGGAAAACATGATGATTGGGAGGGGGTGAGGGGAAGGAAATTGGAACAAAAACATGAGAAGGGGTATCAATGTGCAATGCACCTACTATCTGGAGAATGTAACTGTAACCCCTCTATACATTAAAATAAAAAATAGTGCCTGGGCTGGCTTTGAACCGTGACTCTCAGATCTCAGCCTCCTGAGTAGATAAGATTATAGGTGTGAGCCACCACCCTTGGTTCAATGTGTGTTTTCTTATCTTATTTTTTTAATGTAAATTCTTCTAAAAATCCAAATCTTGGAATTTATTTCTTGTTTAATACCCCTTGTCAAATATTTCTGTGTCCACCTGGTCCCTTTATCTGTGAGTTCCTCTAGGACAAGAATGGTACCTTATTCAGCCTTACAGAGCAGCCCTTGTTTGGCTTAAAGTTTGACAGATTACTATAGAAATAAAGCTTGGAAATTTCCTTTTCAATCTCAACCTTTCATTATGAATTTGTGTTAAGGGGAATCAGTGGAATATATTACTTCCAAAGTACTCTATTACTCTAAACTAGAAACATTTTGGTTCCTTGATTCTATGACTCTTACTTGCTGTGACTGTATGATGGTGTCAAAGATAATTTTAAAATATAATGGAATTCTAAAACTAATCCCCAAAGTAACAACCATCCCATTAAAAAATGGGCCAAAGACTTGAAGAGTTTTCTCTGAAGAAGAAACAAAAATGGCCTATAGACACATGAAGAAATGCTCAACATCTCTGGTCATAAAAGAAATGCAAATCAAAACAACTCTAAGATTCTACCTCACTCCAGTTAGAATAGCCAGGATCAGGAAAACGAATAACAACAGATGCTGGAGGGGATGTGGCCAGGAGGGATCACTACTACAGTGTTGGTGGGAGTGCAAACTCATTCAACCACTATGGAAAGCAATATGGCAGTGCGTCAAAAGGCTGAACATAGAGCTCCCCTATGACCCAGCAATTCCACTACTTGGCATTTACCCAACCATCCAGAAACTAGGGCATATTAAATCCACTATCACAACAATGTTCATTGCAGCATTATTCACTATAGCAAAAATATGGAACCAACCTAGATGTCCCTCAGTTGTTGAGTGGATCAACAAGAAGTGGTATTTGTACACAATGGAATTCTATGCTGTCAGAAAAAAACATCGCCCCATTTGTTAGGAAATGGAAAGTCTTAGAAAAAATCATATTAAGTGAAGTAAGCCAGACTCAAGGAAACTAGGCTCAATGGTTCCCCTCATTTGTCATAATCAGTAGAAACCTTGGGCTCTACTAGCAGAGATCTGCAATAGAGCAAAACCTTGATACATAAGGCCATATAGTATGAAGCTAATTGAAAAGACCTCCAGGATATTGAAACAAAAGCCATACAATGAATGATTGTTGTCCATAATGTACTATGTTATCTCTCACCTCTTTTGCTGTCCTTTGGTTATCTCATATTGTTACAGTATCTTACTTTGTTATCTGATATATTGGATTTATTTGTATTTGGTTATTTGAAATTGGATAGGGAAGGGGGGAAAACCAAGATGGGGGGGTGGAGGGGAGGGTAATGGGGACCAAGACATGTGAAAGGGTATCAATATATGTGAATTAATGCACCTTCTATCTGGCAAATATAATGTAACCCTTTTATTAATTACAATAAAAAAAGAAAAAATATATAATGGAATTTGCTTCACAATCCCAAAGACCTTGAACAAATTTAGATGATCATCCATAAAACTCAATTTGTCTATTCAGTCAAAGGTTGTTAGTAGAAGAAGAATTTGATATTTTCCTTAACCACTTTAAATCTTCTCTCCTCTGGAGGATTCTGTGCATGTGAATAACAAGATGACCCCAAGGAGATTAGACCAAGCATCAGAAAAGTGGCCAAGAAGGTACTGCTTTGGCTGCCACCATTCCTTTAACCTCATATGAGCTCCTCTATTTGGCCACTGTAGAAGTATCAGCCATCCCAGGTTGACTATAATATCTAGGAAATCTAGTTATAAGGAGACACAACATAGAGCAGATGCAAAAGCCAGCACCATTTCCCACCAACAACTGTGCAGCCCTTATCATCAACAGGTAAACAGTTCAATTCTATACAGCAAGTCAAGTACCTGTTTTCAGGGTGTTGAGGGTTGACATGGGTGCTTGAAGAATAGAACACAGCATTTTGTGATGTAAAATTTTGGACACTGTGATTAGTGTGTGTACCAATGGCAAACCTCTGAAGATCCCCAGAACAAACAAACTGTCAGCCACGCCCACATAAATGTAAAAAATGTAGTAGAAGCTGGTGTTGGTGATAATCACAGCATAGCTGTTGTTTGAACTTTTAGTGCTGTTTCTGTCATCTTGTGGAGAAATGCTAGAAAGTAAAGGGGAAAATGTTACTTAGCAACACAACTTACTCACTGAAATTACAATATATGCAAACAACACTAACTTGGAATCTAAAGAAACACAAACTATGTTTTTTTTTAAAGTTTGTGCCCTTGATCTCAAAGAATTTTCCATTGTAAGAAAGTTTCTCATCAGTGAAATAGATATTTCTGAGCTTTAGTAGATCAAGAATCCATGTGTAAAATTCCAAAAACATAATATTGTTTCACATATTTTAGTACAGTTCATGGGAGCTGAACACAACTAATCCTTTCAGAAATGAGAGAAGAGCTGTAGGATCTGTGCGTGTTCACAATTTAAGTAAAATAAAAATGACCCTGTGGACCAACAGATTTGACCAATACTGGACTAAAAAGACCTTTATTTCCCTTCAAAATTGCATTTGTATTGAACATGAGCAGACTTTTTAGCCATTATTTCCTAAGCAATCCATTTATATTATGTTAGACACTAAAAGCAATCTACAAACAATGTATGTATATAAGAAGACATTTATGTTATATGCAAATACTACACAATTTTACATAAGGGACTTAAGCATCTGTACATTTGTGGATCTATGGGTTGCAAAAAAAAGTAATACTAGGACAAAATGAAAAATATTCATATTAAAATATTTTATGACTCCAGTAATCAACAGAAACACAACCCAGTACAAATTAAAACAATGAATACTCACTTTTTAAGTAACCATAACACAACCAAAGAAGCAGCTACCTGGAAAGGAACAATACACAGGTTTTGTTTTTGTTTTTGTTTTTCTAACTTTTTACCTACCCTTCCCATGGCCAATTCTAAATGAAATATAACTAACATCAAAAAACACAAACTTCATTTTCTTTGCTTTTTTTGGTGTCTATGGGGGGGGGGGGTTCATTACCTGTAGTAAGAACACATTAAGTCTATGAAATTCAATTTTTTCTGAAGTAAATATTTTGCCAATTCTCTCTCTTACCCAATAGGACTATTTGTTAAAACTTACAGGAGAGTTAAAACCAGAGCTTAATGTTTTGTATAACAAACTTTACTTTTTGAAGAAACTAATCTCAATCTGATGACATAATTAATCTCATTGGTTTTTACAAATAATTTCATTTGCTGTGCAATGTGAGGCCAATTAATTATTGGTAAAGGTGAGATTTGCATTTATTAAAATCAATTACAAGTTTTAACAATGTAAAAATTCACACTCAAGTTAAAACACATTATTACCAAAAAAACCCACATTATTACCATTAAAATTACAAAGAATTTAGGGCTGTCTCATTGACATCTGGCTGAAGGAGAAATATTCTATCTCATATGTAAACAAAAAATATTTTCATATAACTGTTTTATAGTCTTCAAAAATTAATTATTAATAATTATAACAAAATAAGTATAATTTAAATTAATTCATTTTGTGACATTTCCTTCTTATAAACCTGTGAAGAAATTTAACATTATATTGATAACAGCCTTATTGTAGTAGGATGAACTGATGCAAAATTATACAATTATACCTATAATAGTTTTACCACAGAATGAAACAGGAAAGGAAAGCAATTATGAGTAAAATGACTTCAGGAATAGATATAAAATGAAAACAATAAAGGAAATACACATCTGCTTAAAATGAAGCTGCAATTCTGGGCCAGGAGTTTGGCCTAGTGGTAGAGTGCTTGCCTAGCATGCACCAAGACCCAGGTTTGATTCCTTAGTACCACATACATAGAAAAAAGCCGGAAGTGGTGCTGAGACTCAAGCGGTAGAGCTCTAGCCTTGAGAAAGTCCAATGACAGTGGTTAGGCCTTGAGCTCAAGCCCAGGACTGGCAGAAAAAAAGAAAAAACAAAACAAAAATAAAGCTGCAATTCTTTTTCACATTTGAGCTTACCTGAAATATTTAACAACAATACATTTCAAAATTTGCAGGTAAAACAGCAATAAGTAAGAAATTACATTAGCAAATACTATTCTTTAAAGGCATATATATTTTTGTTAAACTGATGAGATGTGAGTACAATGGTACAAAATCTAGTGGTATTAGTCTTTGTTTTGTTGTTGATTGTACAAAGCCTCCATGTACTGTCTCAATAAAAGAAAAACTCTTAGTTTCCTTGTGCTTCAAATAAGTTGCAAACAACCAGTCCAATAAGTCCAGCCTTTTCAAAAGTCTTTATTCTCTTACAATTGTCTTTCTAATTCTTAACACTAATCTAATTACCCAAGAGCTTAGATAAAGGTATATGTTCTGAGTCATTCTTTGATTATTACATTCCACATTTGTTCCAATTAAAGGAATGTCAATAAGACCAGTGCTGCCCGTGTTCTCTGAATGCAAGTAATCCTCAGAAATAAGTGCTTTGTACTATTTACTAATGGAGAAATCATCAAAGCAATGTTCTAGAGAACTGGCCTAAACTTACTTCCTGGCTCCCTCTGTCTACATAGAACAATTATCAAGGACTTGATGTAATGATTTTAGTAACAAGTATTTGGGGCTCAGAAAAAACAAATGTATAGTGGTTAGCAACTTGATGCAATTTTTATTAGACTGACATCTCTACTTGATGAAAAGGGAGAGGCACAAGCATTCATTGTCCCAAGATTTGAACATTATTCATCATCATACAGAACACAGCATACTTATGATTTCATTTTGGTTTCAGAGAAGGATCTTACTATGTAGCTGGCCTTGAACTTGCTATCTCCCTATCATATCCTCACAAGTGCTGAAATTACAGACATGCCCTGTCATGCCTGGGTAAAACAGTGTGATTCAATACTGAGATTTCAGTGATTCATTTAAATCATGTCCTAAAATAAAAATCTACTGTAAGTAATGTGCCCTAACAGCATTACTATCAGCCAACAGGAGAAATGGAATTATGGAATACTACATCTCTAGTTTGCTACTACTATGAAGCCATTCAGAAACTCCTCTTTAACAAACAAAATGAAGCCTTGAAAGAAAAGGATCTAGCAGTTTTCCAACACAGTTTTAAAAGCCAGAGAATGCTACACTGTTGGTGGGAGTACAAACTCGTTCAACCACTATGGAAAGCAGTATGGCAGTTCCTCAAAAGACTAAACCTAGAGCTCCCCTATCACCCAGCAATTCCACTACTAGGCATTTACCCAATTGTCCAGAAACAACGATGTTCATTGCAGCACTATTTACCATAGCAAAGATATGGAACCAATCCAAATGTCCCTCAGTTGATGAGTGGATCAACAATGTGGTATTTGTACACAATGGAATTCTATGCTGCTGTCAGAAAGAATGACATTGCCCCATTTGTTAGGAAATGGAAAGACTTAGAAAAAATCATATTAAGTGAAGTAAGCCAGTCTCAAAGGAACTTAGGCTCAATGGTTTCCCTCATTTGTCATAATCAGTAGAAACCTTGGGCTCTCCTAGTAGAGATTTGCAATAGAGCAAAACCTTGATACAAAAGGCCATATAATAGGACACTAAATGAAAGGATCTCTAGGATATAGAAACATAAGCCATATAATGAATGATTGTTGTTCTTTTTTTTTGCCACTCCTGGGGTTGAGCTCAGGGCCTGAGCACTGTCCTTGGACTTTCTCAAGGCTAGAGCTCTACCACTTGAGCCTCAGCACCACTTCCCGCTTTTTTCTATATGTGGTACCGAGGATTCGAACCTGGGTTTTCATGCATGCTAGGCAAGCACTTTAACCACTAGGCCAAACTCTGGGCCCCATGATTGTTGTTCTTAAGGTACTATGTTATCTCTCATTTCTTTTGCTGTCCCTTGGTTATCTCATATTGTTACAGTATCTCACTTTGTTATCTGATATGTTGGATATATTTATATTTGGTTATTTGAAATTGGATAGGGAAGGGGGAAAACAAGATGGGGGGTCGGGGGGAGGTAAATGGGGACCAAGACATGAGAAAGGGTATCAATGTATGTGAAGTAATGCACCTTCTAGCCAGCAAATATAATGTAACCCTTCTATTAATTACAATAAAAATATATGGAAAAAGGTCAGAGAATGAAGCAATGACAGGATCTTCAAATGCTCTACTTAGTAGCACTCTCTAGTTGTTGTTACAGAACCAGTATAATTACATCTAACCCATTATTTGCATTTTCTTCATCTAGTCCATGACACAGTACTAAACAGAGCCTCTAAAAATACCATCATTACAGAAATTTTATAATCTATTTGCTCTGTGTTACTATCTAAAGACACATAGAAGATAATGCTCTGTAAGGAAAATGGTAAAAACGCACAAAAGGGAGACTAATTCCTTTTTCAAAATGACTCACGAATGATAAGTAGTAACAAATTGAATTTTTTTTTCAGTTTAGCAGATTGGAAAGAATAGAAGAAAGGGCTACCTTATTTCACCTTGAGAAAGGGAAGGATAAAAAACCTATCCAATAAAATCATGAATTTAAATACAAACAAAATATTTATTAAAACTGAAACTATACAAATCACTTCCATGGAGGAAGAAATGTACCATAGCCATTTCATTAGAGTCTCAGGATGAACTCTTGATCTATAACATGAAATACTGCTGAATTCTTCCACTAATATTGAGAAATAGAGCACTTTGATTCTAATAACGAAGCTCAGTCTCAAAGAAAAAAACACATGAGTTCTGACTCAAAGAACACAACAGAGTTGTGAATACTGGCAAATTAATTATGTCGGTAAATAATTGTGTACATAATTTAAAAGTTACTATTTTCTATTATTACTGAAAAAGATGTAAGTTCAGTTTCATGGGACAGCATGAGAAAAGGGGTCTTCAAATCAACAGAAACCACCCCTAAATTTAACTCTATTTTTTTACAGAAATTGATGATAAAGTGGTGTGATTTTTCAATGCAGAAGGGTCACAAGTAAGGTGATCTTTTGATGAATAATTTTAAAGGGATTATTGAGAGTTCAGGCTGTGTTTCATTCATATTAATGTTAGTCATTAAGCATGACTAGTAGAGATTAATGAGACAAAATTTACAATGCATTTCAATGCAATATGTATTAGTCATATATAGGCATCTTATCACCCAGCATTATATTTTCATTAAAGTGTAAAGGAAATTATTGAAATCTGCATTATACCATTGTTATGGCCTGTCCAAATATCTTGAGCTTTATAAAGTATGACATTAAGGATATTGATAATAATGACAATTAGTATTGCTAACTATGGAAAACACCCTTCGTTAAGTGCCTCATAATCACCATGTTTCTTTTTTCTTTTTTTGTCAGTCATGATGTTTGAACTATGGACCTGGGAGTGGTTCCTGAACTCTTCAGCTAAAGCAAACTGCCTTACCCCTTGAGCCTACACCGACACTTTCGGTTTTCTGGTGGCTAATTGGAGATAAGAGTCTCATGGACTTCAGGGCTGGCTTTGAACCACAATCCTCAGATCTCAGTCTCCTGAGTAGCTAGGATTGCAGGTGTGAGCCACCACGCCCTGCTATCACCATGTTTCTTTACCCATCAAGCTGATAATATTTCAATTACATTTTTTAGATGAGGAAATTCATTCTCAGAGAAGTTAACTACTGTGTTCAGTGTCACAGGACAAGACACAGAGAGAAGAATCACACCTAAGGTTGTCTTTTAAAATCTAAACAAAACACCTTGGTGTTGGAACTGGAGGCATGGCTGCAGTAGTAGAGCCTTAATCACGGTGAAAATGTGGGGACCTGAGTTCTTATCCTAAGCACAAACACAATAAAAGTTCTTATACTGTGAAAAACAATGGAGAAATAAAAAACACAACAGTGGCACTGAAAATATCGAAATCTATGTAAGCAAGAGATGATCTGAATTTCTACATGGGTTGTTTAAAATTGTTCTGAAGACAATTAACTTCAATGAATGTTTAAAATTGTCCTGAAGACAATTAACTTTAATGTATTTTTCTCATTTTATGAAGGAACAGTCATTTAAAGAGCAACTACTTGCATTTTTAATAATGCTATTCAGAGTTAAATGAACTTAGGATTTACTGTAGAATTATTTCTGATATTTAATTTCAATGTATATAAACAATATGTTTTGTGTATTTTAAACACTATTAAAAGTTCTTCCAATCTAGGAGTACAATGTTCAACTTCAGAATCATAGAAAAAAATTAATTTTTACTAACATTGAGATTACTTATGAATGTGTAGATGTAACCAATAGCATAAAGAGGGGCTGGGAGTTTGGCCTAGTGGTAGGAGTGCTTGCCTAGAATGCACGAAGATGGGGTTTAATTCCTTGATACCACATACGTAGAAGAAAGCCAGAAGTGGTGCCGAGGCTCAGGTGGTAGAGCTCTAATTTTAAGAAAGTCCAAGAACAGTGCTCAAGCCCTGAGCTCAAGCCCAGGACTAGCAAAACAAACAAGCAAACAAACAAACAAACAAACTAAGGAGAATGTGATGACTAAGATAAAGAATAGGCTAAAATTTGCTTCTCTATAGTAATCTTTTTACAATTCACATTAATCTTTTACCATATTATACACCTTAAATATACAAGACAATATTTATTTAAATATGACTCGTCAGGGGCAACAAAGATGGTTTGTGTTTTTAATTTGATTTGTGGAACTGAAACTCCTTTCTACAACTACTGAAAAATAAATACACATAACTTAAAAATCAATTCTTCATATATAGTTTTCGTGTTCTAGCCTATTTTGTGCACTAAGTATAAAATCATCATCATAAAAGTATCAACAGCAATTCCAAATGCTAAGTTCTAGAAGCTAAAAACTATACCCCCACACACGGATTCATATGTATATGGTATATATGAATACACCTTCCAAACTAATCTTAATTTTTAACTTTAAATAGCAGTAACATTTAACAACCAAATATTCTTACCTCAACTAGAAAAATAATTAAGCACCAAATTAGCACAAAAATCAAGTTCTTGTTGATAGTAATGTATCGAAGGTATGTATTCCATGTGGTAACTGCTGGTATGTTCTCTACATCATCAAAAAAGCACTCCTGAAAAAAATATCAAAGTTATCACAACAAACAATAGCATCCCATGCTGTCATTGTAGTTTTATTTTGAAAGCATCAAAATAAAAGATTATTACTTTGAAGCTAAGTGAACTTTAATGAATGTCTATCAGCATGAATGCCACATGTGATGTCACTTGGTAGCCAATATTGTCCACTGGAGCAACACAACACAGTGGGTTGTATAACTGTACAATCGTAGGCATTTTTAGCATTTTAATATTTAATAGCATTGCTCCTCTGATCAAATCAATGGTCCTGTGAAACTGGAATAAAACATCATTATTAGAAGGAGCAATTTTGGAGTCCTATAGGCTTGCATTTGAATCCCAACTCAATTGCTGACATCCTTGGAGTTGTTTGAATTCAGTCAAGTGTCTTATCTTCTCTAGAGTCTAGTTTTCTTACCTCTGGATGACGACAGTGATATCACCTTCTAGCACAGCTGTGAGCACTATATGCAACCAGGCAATAGAAACAATCAACAAATAATAATTACTATTGATTCAAGAAATAATTCTTTGTAATTAAGCATACAGGCTCAGAATTGAGATACTTAAGTGTACACTTAACCATTCAGATAAATTATTCTTTTTATAAAACCTTTGTAAGTCTGGGAGTTTGGCCTAGTAGTAGAGTGCTTGCCTAGCATGCACCAAGACCTGGATGCAATTCCTCAGTACCACATACCTACAAAAACCAGAAGTGGTGCTGTGGCTGAAATGGTAGAGCTCTAGCCTTGAGAAAGGCCAAGGACAGTGCCCAGACCTTGAGCTCAAGCCCAGGACTGGCAAAAAAAAGAAACCTTTTTAAAATTATGGGAGTACTCAATTAAAAAAAATTATGGAGGTACTGAAAGTACTTTGGGAATCATTTATTTCTTCATTTCACAAAGGAAAAACTCTAGCTTGGAGATATCAAATGACTTGTGATGCTGCTTTTAATATCTGATGGTATTAAATATGTTTATCTATTACAACTCTTTCCATAATAAACAATCCAAAGCATAGAAATTATCTACTAGAATACAATTACCAGATGCCTGGCACTCAGGAAACTGTGATTTAGAGAATTACACCTTAAACCAGCTCAGACAGAAAAGTCCTTGAAAGTCTATCTCTAAAAATACCCAACGAATAGCTAAGGGGGAAGCCTGGCTCAAGTGGTAGAGCACATAGAGGTCTGCAATTCAAACCCAAGTACCAAATAAACACCAACAATCAACCACAACACTTCTATTTTAAGAATTAATCACTTTGCTTTATAAATCAAAATGTCAAGCTTTTCAGTCTGAAGATTGTCACTGGTATATGTTGAATTTCACATATCTTCTTTTAAAGAAGTCTTTCCAGAAACCCCAAGTATAAATACAAAGCAAACTCAAAAGATCAGAAATCCCATACTAATTAAACTCGGACAAGACTGATAGATGAAACAAAATAGGATTCTAGTCTTTTATAGGCTACTTCTAAAAAGAAATAGCTCTTGAGTCTACATAACTGAAGCTGGCTATTTATATATTTATTTGCAGTGTAAATGCACAAGTGGAAAGGTTTATATAAAATGTAAGCCTTTTTAAGAAAAAGTCTTGAACATTCTTATTTCCTTAAGCAATTGTAGAAAGGAATCGCCATTGAACAATACTGGACCTCTTCATCGACGTCAACCCTTATAGTATTTCACTCTCCCTTCTCAGTCCACCCCCTCCCTCATTTTTCTTAATTTTTTAGATTTGGATTTTCTAAGTCTTAAAGTGAATCCTAACCCCATTAAATGAAGGTCACATGCTCTATAGCACATGGCATTCAATTTCACTCTTGGTGCAAAACCATTAATAATAAATATATACCTTTAAAGATGAGGGTTGGGGGGAAGGTAATGGGGACCAAGACATGAGAAGGGTATCAATGTATGTGAATTAATTCACCTTCTATCTGGCAAATATCATGTAATCCTTTTATTAATTACAATAAATATATCAAAATATACCTTTAAGTCTTCTTCATTAATTTCTTCACTGATATCTACACCACTCTCTTGAGATAATCGCCTTGAGTATATATCCATCTCCGTGAAGCTTGTCTGAGGAGCCAAGGACATTTTTCGTGTGGATGCTGTGGTCCTCCGATGAATGCTCTGGCCTTGGCTAGCTGAGTTTGTCATCAAGTTCAGGACAGACTGTCTCCTCCGCCCTTGAAATGTGGGGCCCGCGTTAATCATATTGCTGCGAGGCAGGATCCCCTCTCCCTGCTCTGAATCTGGAACCAGAGACAATCTTCTTGCTGAGGACTCATCAGAATCCTCTTCGATGCCATTCATCTGTACTGGAGGCTTTTGTACAATTGAAAATTTCCTTGCGGAGTTGATTGAATTGAGGATAGAGTTCTTTCTTTTGTCTCCAAACTCCCCAGTCTGTTTAAAAGATTGTTTTCTGGATTCGTTCCAGGAGGCAGAAACATCTCCTTCTAAGGAGAAACGGCGCAAGGTGTCGGTTAGGATTGAGTTTCTTCTTTCTGCGCTAAACTGGTCGAAAGAATCAAATCCCATGAGTTTTGAACTAAAGTCCGGCCGTAGGTTTTGGAGTTCAGAAAATGTCCCATAAAAATAGCTGTTACCCTCATGTAAAATTAATATTTTGTCAGCTTTCTTTAAATGTTCCATTTTAGAAGTGACCAAAATCCTAGTTTTGTTAGCCATCAATTTACAGACACAGCTTTAAGAATACAAAAAGAAGATATAAATAAGATATCAATTTCATAAATATTCTATTATAAAATATATGTCATTCTAGTAACATTTCATCATATAAAAACCATTTTGCATCTGTACTTAAAATGATTCCAATAGTAAATACTCCATAATCATTAATTTGTTGCTTCTTGACTTCTTATAGCATGAAGTAGCATGCTATATTGTAACATTGAAGGATAACAGACCCAAAAAGAAATTAATGTTACTACTCAGTTGTGTCTTATTTCCAATAAATCATTTGCATTTTGATTCTGGTTTACTTTCCTAGAATATGGGAAATTTTAAGATGACTTTCAATATCATCTAACCTTGAATATCCACATCTCCACATATCTTCAAAATGTCAGCGCTATTTTGTTCTTTAAATTCTTAATTGATTTCCTCTTATATTTCATGTTGAGCATATCAAGACTATTATGGTTGACTAGGAAGCTTCTTAGTAAAAATGAGAACTGGGAAGCATTCGAGTGGAGATTGTATTGGTAGGATTTGGCAAGCCATTTCCAACAGCTGGCATGAGATTACTGGTATTTGTGACTGGACAAATCATTCTAATGTTCATACATATAACACACACACACACACACACACACACACACACACACACACACACACACACACAAAACATTGAAAGTACCAAGCAAAATAAAGTCACAAATTTCTACCATAGGGAAAAATAGTACCTGGACAGAGGGGTTTTTTTTGGCTTTATGTTTTAATGCAGTAAAATAAGGACTAAATATTTTAGTATATTATAAAGAAAAGCAAGCAGAGTTATAAAATATTTTATATCTCTTAAGGATGTATAAAATAAAAATCTGAACTAAAGAAAAATTTGAATTCTGGAAAATAATTCTTCTAGGAATTATGATGCCAATTTATGCATGCATGTGTATCCTTATTCATTAAAAATTATTTCTAGTCCAGTGCAATAGCTACTCTCCTGATAACTATTTTATAGCCCATGAAGTGACTTTGAAAGTTTGAAATCAATTCAGGTAACTAACTGCTGCTATTAGGAACTTCGCATGTATTGAGCTCTACTAGGATATCCAGGGAAGAAACACCCCGAGTTCTGTGTGACTGAGATCTAAGGAAATATTGAGGTGGGTACTTAGCTTAATTACTCACTATTTTTTTTTGCCAGTCATGGGCTTAAGCTCAGGGCCTGAGCACTGTCCTTGGACTTTTTCAAGGTTAGAGCTTTACCACTTGAGCCTCAGCACCATTTCTGGCTTTTTCTATGTATGTGGTACCGAGGAATCGAACCCGGGTCTTCGTGCATGCTAGGCAAGCACTCTACCACTAGGCCAAACTCCCAGCCCCTAATTATTCACTATTAAACCACTAACCAATTCTGCTTGTGTTTTTTTCCTTTAGTAGCATACCATCTAACAAATAATAAAATATTCAGATAACTGAAGTAAAAATTATATATAATCTAAATAATTATTATATAATATTTGTCATAACCATCAATACTGTACATTCAGACATAATCATTGCTCTAATACTACAGCATTGTAAGAAATAGATTTACCAAATGGTGACCAGAAAAGATCTTAAATTAAGTGATCTTCAATTTTGGCTATAAAGTACTATGTTTTATTCTACCATACAGAGTCACAATAATATGGGTATATGTTCCCAAGAGATAACATTTAGTCCATAATAAGATAGTCTATGGTAATTTTTTTCTTGTCCTTTAAAATGAACATCATATACAAGTTATTCAAATAACATACCTTTCAAATATTTGTTTTTCAGTTAAAACATCTAGGTGTCCAAAAGGAGAGTCTAAGAGGTACAAATCAGCATCTTTGTATACTGCTCTAAAAAGAAAATTGAAATTAAATTACATCTTTCATTGTATTTAATAAAAATGATGTTTTTTAGAACATCTACAATATACATTTGTGGAAATAACACTTCACAACACAAAGTAGCACTGCTAGAAACTTATTTCATGCATGACTTTAATAGTGTAGATTATATCAAAAAAGTTAATAAGACAAGTCATGAGTAATTTTTATGGCTTTTAATAACACTTCAAAAAAAACACTGAAACAATGGCTAAAGAATTCTGTTGATTCTAAGTAGCATAAATGAGCACAAGTTACAGACAGACTTGCATGATATGATACAATTGAAAGGAGCATCTTAAACAACAGTAAAAACAATAGTGTGTATTTAGAGGCAGGAATCATATGGTGAGAAGACTATGATGTCACCATACTTCAACAAGCTCCCACTTTGCTGAGAAAACAATGAAAGTAGACTATTTCAACAGCAAAATGTCTGAACAAACGAGTGGCAGCACTTAGAGAAATTCTTTTCTTTTTTTGTCAGTCATGAGAAATTATTTTCAAAGTATTAACTACAATCACCAAATTGATAGCAGTGATCATGGCTCTAGATTGATACTTCATTTTGTTCCTTATTGTCTGTCTCTCTACCGCTTACATAAAGTCTCAAAAAAAGAGGTAGAGAATAAATAGTTCATAATATAAATTTGTGCATAGATTATTTTACCATTTTAAGTTAGAAAATAAAATTAACTAAGTTAATTTATGATAGTAATGGGATGATCTCAGCAAAACATTTAAATGTTTCAGATATGATTGTTAATAACTGCCTGGCATCCAACTGAAGTTCTAAGTAACAGTAAAATCTAACAGGACCTTAGTGTTGTACATTGCTTTGAAGACAGTATGGGAGCACAAAGAACTCTATGAATACGTAACATTAAGGTCTTTTCTTTGTCCACATCATGTGCTTGTCTCTTTGCTGTGGTTTCAATAGAGTTTCTCTAAAATTCACACTGGAGCTTCATTTCCATTGTGAGGCATTAAAAGAGCAAAAACATAATCCTATTGCAGTGTTTGGAGATGAGATCTGTGAGAGGACCTAATATTAATGAAGCATCAAGACTGAGTCCCTGTAATGGGATTCTAGTGGCTTTATGAAAAAAACAGAGAAAAAGAGAGATCGGGGAATATCATACACACACACACACACACACACACACACACACACACACACATTCCATTTCTTACTATGTGTTTTATTCTACTGTCTTAGGACTCTGAAAAGTCTTCTTAACTTAAATCAAAACTGTGGTCCAAAAGAAACCTCTTTTCCTTATAATTTACCTACTCTAGTCATTATTTATTATTATTATTATTATTATTATTATTGAACACTTATACTAAGCCTCTGGTTCAAGATTTCCTCATTAAATTATTCATTTGTTTCTAATTTTTTAAACTTATTGCCTCATAGTATGATTTCTAGAAAAAGGCATAGGTTAATATAGAGTCAAGATGACTCAACTGATATACTGACTGTACTTTTTTTTCCTCCTGTGTGGCTTTCTACTCTTTTCCCTGTGTGGCTTTTGGCAAGTTAATGTGCACTATCCTCTATTACCTCCCAGTCTTCTTTCTTCAAAGTTGTATTGAAATTTTAGATTAAACACACACACACAAACACACACACACACACACACGCACGCACACATGCACGCATAACACCATACTGTACCTCAGAATGGCAGTAAGCAATTGAAGCAAATACTTAGTGACCTTTTTTGTGTGTCAGCTTTTGGAAGCAAGAGAAAGTAAGAGAAAGGAACCAATTCATCAGTGAGTCAATGGGATCTTTTTAACAACCTTGGCAACACAGTGGGAAGAATAATGTTTGAATAAAAACAGAGGAACATTTCACCTCCCATATCTCCAATCATTATTTTTTAAACAGAATGTTACAATTTAAATATGACATTTACTTACTGGCACAATTTAACTATATGTGTCTGACATAGACCAAAAATGTCACTCACAGTGGATCTCCAACTTCCACAACATCAGTTGTTCTTATCTTATTTTACTTTAATGATTACAGAGATTAAACTTAGTTTCTTCATTTGCTGCACTATTCTTGTAAAAAATTATTTCAACAGGCTTTTTGAAAAAAATGCATGCTTGTCTAAACTAAGGAACATAAGTAGAAGCCTCAACCAGTTATGTACAATCATTGAAGAGATGGGAGAAAAAGGAAATGGATGATGGCATTAACAGAAATTTATCTTCACTTTGCAGAATTTCAGAGTTACCTTACCACATCATAAGGTGAATAAATGCTTAAACACTAAAATAAGATAATACACCTTGGAAAAATACCATCATCTTTTCCAAATCTGAATACTATGTCATTATATTATTATTAGTTATGTGAGTAGGATTAGATAAATTAATGAAGACTGAGTTCAAATTATTGGATACTGGTGGATTTTGGATGAGAGAAATTGGCATACATGAGTATGCACTGTAAGTGCTTGAAAACATACACACAAACAACACACACATAGGTTTCTTGTTTTGTCATGGCATGATCTGGGCATCCTTAACTATTCTGAACACTATGTCATTAACTACAGTTGTTAACTCACTAGACATAAGCTATTTCCACAAAATACTCAACTACTGAAACAGAATATAAAGCAATACTAGAGAAATGTCTCTAATATTTTCCATGCATGATATTTGTTTCTAATTTTTATTGAATCAATCATCAAATATTCACCTTGCTAAAGAAATTCTTGCACGTTGACCTCCACTCAGTGTGATTCCACCTTCTCCAAGAACTATGCTGTCTTTCTCTGCAAACTTGGAGATATCCTATTACCAAGAACAGAAAATTAAAAAGGCATTCATTCATAGTTCATTGAATCCAAAATTGTAAAATGTATCTTCCTTCAAATGCAATTGGATATCAGACCATTGCTTTATCCATAGCTGAAATTTTAAAAATCCATCAAAAATTTTTTATGTTCACTCCCTTGATTAAAAAATGCTAAGCTCTTAGAAGGAAATTTTATTTCATTTTATAATACTATTCATAATCATTAATAACAACTGAACAGAAATGTAAAATACAGATTTATTTGTAAGTATAATAATATATGTATAGATTAGAAATCTGTCCACTATACAAACCCAATTGCTATTAGTATGCTGAAGTTCACTTACCTCCAATTTACTCTTTAAAGGAAAAATGCAAATAAAATTTCACTACATTTATTTTCTTAAAAAAGGATAAAAGTATGCTTAGCCAAATTTCTCCTTGAGAAGTGTAGATATCTATTTTTAAATGTCATTCCATGAATTTTCACAAAATAACAGGAATTTAAACAAATCTTAACAACTCAAATAAAATAGTTTAAACTCTAAAACAAAAACTTAAACATAGTAGGAAACATGAATGGCTCAATCTTTCTAAGAACTCACAATCACTACTAAAGGACTAGCCATGTTATTCCTATAATAATACAATTTTTGTTAAATATCAGAAATAAGAGTTTTATAAAATCCTTTCATTTACTTGTAGTACATTTGAAATATTTCACTTGCTCTAAAATGCATATATATACATATGCTTTTTATTTAATATATATTATATGTTTTAAGCTTCAGAATGATTTTTTTCTGCCATTCCCAGGACTTGAACTCAGTGTCTGAGCACTGTCCTTGGGCTTTCTCAAGACCTAGGGCTCTACCCCTTGAGCAATATCAATACTTCCAGCTTTTTCTATGTATGTGGTACCAAGGAATCAAACCTGTGTCATCACGCATGCTAGGCAAGCAACAAGCACTCTTACCACTAGGCCAAATTGCCCCCTAAGCTTCGAAATGTTGAAGTGCTGAACTTTGTTTTAGCAAAACAATTAATTGTGCTGTGGTTTGCTTTGAGCACCAGTTCTTTTTAATACTAGTGGTATAGCAAAATATTAATTTATAATAAAATAAATAAAAACTTTATACATGTCCACATTTTGTTTCTGTTTTGTAAACTAATGAAATTTGTTTAATTTGTAAGAGAAAAAGAGAGAGAAAGAGAGAGAGAGAGAGAGAGAGAGAGAGAGAGAGAGAGAGAGAGAGAGAGAGAGAGAGAGAGGACATAAAGAGAGAATCGGGGAGAACATGACCTTTAACAATAGCCAGAGTGTGTTTATCATCTTACTGAGAAGTACTGAGAAGTAGCATTGGGAAAGACTTCCACAAGACAAAAGAGTAGTATCTTCCTTTGACAGCTGTAAATACTTGAAGTATCCTAATATCTGATAGAATTATACTAGTCCATAATGTCTTCTGGAGCACTACCGACTCCTACAATTTAACAATGAAGATTTCCCAATGATCTGAACATGGCATTCCTTTCCATTTGGCTTGAATGGAATGTTTACTCAATGGGGATATGTGCCCTATTTTTTTATTAGGGTATATACAGATTCTTAAGGGCCAATGGCATAGCCTTTACTAGAGTGTTATTAAAAGGAAGATACAAGGGATCATGTATAAGCACTCCACTTAGACTCAAAAGCCCTAAGTCAAGCCCCAGGTCTTCATGACCTTGACAGATGTACTACTACTGGAACTGCTATGCATGTGGCCCATGCATTTTAAACTAAAAGTCAAGTTTTCAGAGGTGATTACAGAGGTCAGCAGGCACAGGAAGGAGGGAGGAAGGGTGAGCAAATGTAGTCATTATATTCAATGCACATTATGTAAAATGTGAACTATCTAACATGAGGGTAGGGACAGGAGTGACAAATGACAACGAAGAAAGAAGTGACATTGACCAAGAAGCGTTATATTTATAACTTACTTATGAAATTGTAACCCTTTGTACAATAACAACAATAATGCTAGTAAAAAAAATAAAGAGGATTCTTATAGTCTGCATGGGTTCCCTCATTTGTTGTAACTAGAATGTGCTATAAATCTACAAATAAACATGCTGGATGGTAAAAGACAAAAAATACATTTGGACATGATAAATTATTCAGGACTCTAGACATTCACACAATGAGATCTAAGGATATTCTTGGGAGAGGATCTCAAAGGCTCAATAGCTCTCACAATATGATCATATAAAATGATGTTTATCAAAATGAGCTCCATGAAATAGAAACAGAGGTTTTATGTTACTTTGCTCCTGTTTTCTCTTTTGTTGCTGTTTTTGATTTCCGTACCATTTAACATGTATGTAAGTTTATCTGTTTGGAAAGAGGGTACTGGGGAGCACAGAAATGGTGGGACAAAGAGTGAACTAATGCAGCAGTGATACTCACTAGACAGTGGATTGAAAATGATCTATGTAACTTGTGAGTGAGTGAGGTCAGGAAGGAAAAAACCTGGAATAAAATGAAGGAAGAAGTGACACTTCAAAAAAAAAATACAGGCCTCCAACCACCCTCAGGAGGCTTCTCTGCCCACTCTCTCTGAGGTCTCCAGCCACTCACAGTAGGGGTCTCATCTCCTTTCTCTGAGGTCCTATGCCCCCCTCAGGGTGCACTCCTCCTAATGTACCTACAGTGCAATGTAATATGGAAAAATGGAAAATGTATTATTGTTGTAATGTGCAAACTTATTGTCATGGAATTGTGCCAATAAGGGCTGTGGCTTAGAGCCCTTCCCTTGCCTTCACCCTGATTCCCTCTGCCTCTGTTTACCCAGACTTATAGTGTGAAAATTAAAAAAACATACTCATTACCTGATTTACATAACTGTGACCCCTCTGTACACCACAATAAAAGAATAATGATGGGCTGGGAGTTTGGCCTAGTGGTAGAGTCCTTGCTTAGCCTCCATGAAGAACCTTGTTCGATTCTTTGGTACCAGATACATAGAAAAAAGCCATAAATGGTGCTGTGGCTCAAATGATAGAGCTCTAGCCTTGAGAAGGCCCAAGGACAGTGCCCAAACCCTGAGTTCAAGGCCCAGCCAGGGACTGGCAAAATTTAAAAAATAAAAAAAGAATGAATGTTAAATATGAAATCAAAGTAGATATGATGTTCCCAGAAAGAATCTTGAATTCTTCATGCATCTTCCAAATATGTTCAGCTTGAAATTTCCACTAGACTATGTTTTAACAGTAAAACCAAACATATTCAAGTAAATATAATCAAGAAACATTATTTACATGGATGTTATAATGAAATCTATTATTTTCTACAATTAATATATGCTAAAAAATCTTTGAACAATTTCCTGTCCAAATTATGACCTATATACAAAATTTAAAACTACATATGTAGTTTGTTTGGTTTTACTGTTAAAACATAGTCTAGTGGAAATTTCAAGCCAACTATTCATTTAAATGAAAGAAAGCATATATCTAAGTAGTAAATATTGAAGATTGGAGTTTTGTATCAGAGTAATGCTGAGAAGTATGAAGGGAAAATAAAATTCCCCAAAGAGTTTGTTTAGGCCCCTAACAATGCAATTTAATAAAACAGGGATCTTTTCATGTGAGTATTTGTCTAAAAAACATAAACTATCTGAAAAGCTTTACTATTCTGAGCCATGGTTTCTGGTCTCTTTTCTGGACTATAAATATTTGTAAAGATTTGATAACTTTAATAAATTCCCAATTGGATAGGCAAGGGGGAAAACAAGATGAGGGGCAGGGGTGGGGGGAGGGAAATGGGGACCAAGACATGAGAAAGGGAATCAGTGTATGTGAAGTAATGCACCTTCTTTCTGGTGAATACAAGGTAACCTTCTATTAATTACAATAAAAAAATATGGAAAAAAGATCATAACGGGAAGCTGCTGTTACTGAAATAACACCGAATAGTGGTAGAACATAGAAGTAAATTTTGATTATGCCCATTATTTGTAAAACAAATATACTAGTAATACCAATATCCTGCTATTAATGTGGGTACCTGTTCTGATTACCTACTTTATTGTTCATTTGCAGATTTCTTCATTAGTGTTTAGTTTTCTCTATTTGATTTAACATAAAGCACTCTGTTTAAACACTGTTAAACATTTATCTTTGCCGACTCTTATGGGCACTCAACTCTGGTAATATATTTATCTTTGAGGGTGTTGCTTTTCTGACATCACAGTAGATTGTCCCTTATGTGAAAGTTAAAGTTACAATCTAAAGAAAGTTATAATGCCTTGTGCTAACACAAGTTTTTGTAAAGCCCATAAGAGCATGCACTGCTCACAGAAACCTTATATCTGACTATAAATGCTGTTTCTCCCTACTCACTCTATAAATCCTCGCAATTCTTTTTGAATTATCTACAGAAAAGATTGAGTGGAAAACTCATCTACTGGATTTAAGGTGCTAAGTATGATTTGACCTTTTATAGAAAAATTAACTTCTAGGGTTTGGGAGGTGGTAGGAGGAGAGAAAATGGGAGAAAAACATGGGAAGGGGTATTCATGTTCAAGAAGTAATGCACCTACTACCTGACAAATGTAACTGTAACCCCTTTATACATCATCCCGGCAACAGAAAAACAGAAATGAAATAAAAACCACAGTCACTTATATAAACTTTTGTGATGGATTATTTTTCTCATTGAAAGAAACCCTAAAATTATCCTTTCAAATTATTTTCCACTGTTGTTTTTACTCATCTGCTCAGAATAAATTATTTTTACCAGTCCTGAGCTTGAGCTCAGAGCCTGAGCACTGTCCTTGGACTTTCACAAGGCTACAGCTCTACCACTTGAGCCACAGCACCACTTCTGGCTTTGTTTTTCTATGTATGTGGTACCAAGGAATTGAACCCAGGTCTTCATGCATACCACTAGGCCAAACTCCAGGCCCCTCAGTATAAAATTTAAAAAAATCAAATATCTGAATTCTTAGGTGTGGTCCCTAGGCCAATTACTAGCATCAGTTGGGGATCTTATCGAAGTATGCTGCACTTAACACTTACTCAGAAAAATTTGGCCAGTGCCCAAGAATCTGCATATTAACCCATGATGTCAGTGCCTTCCAGTGTTTGAGCTGCACACCAGAATACTTACTCTTTTTGGCTGACTTTTTTACAGTATGCTAACTCTAAAGGCAAAGGTCAATTTCAAAGGATTCTGTGCACACAACACCCTTGGTTTGTTCAAGATAGTAAAACACTTGAAAATATTCAGATAAAGACTAGTAGAGAGGGTCAAGGTAATATTTTAATGTGTATAATAAAGATTAGTTTATTATTAAGGAGTGGATAATACACCAAATGGGAGTTGTGTCCCATGTTCATCAATTTATTTATTTAAAAGTCAGTTAAGGTTTACTAGCTAATATTCAGCCAGATGCCCCCCCAAAAAAAAAACAGTTGTCAATGAAGAATTGCTAATAGAATACGTATAAGTCTGAATTGAATACATACCAGGACAAAAACACAGGCTACTACATTGAAAGAGAGAAACAGAGAGAGAACATAAAAGAAAGGGTAGAGTGTTACATTTACTGGTTCTGGGTAATTTTTCAATATTTACAGAGTACATTTGAGCTTCCTGTAACTTTGAAGATAGGAAAATACCATAAACTTATTTTATGGCGTGCTTATCACTTCTAGAACAACCTTGACAATGCAGATGTTTGTGGTGAAGGGAGGTGTTAAGAATTTAGGTGTAAAAGAACATGAACATTAAGGGTAATGTCACTCAAAGCATTTCTTTACCAGTAAATTATCAGATATTTAACACCAATGTTAATATTTTAAATAACTAAATATTTATATCACCAAATATGTGTGCATCATGCACAAGGAGTCAGACAAGAAGAGGGAGTTGTGAAAGGAGGGCAAAGGAAGCAGTAGGGAGCCAAGGAAAAGGAAAAGACAGAGTGTGTGTGAGAGAATATGCGAGAGGCAAGAAAGCATTTCAAAGAGAGGGAAAATGTGAAAATAATTAAACATTTTGCATATATCTACTGTACATATGGCTGTATGTCTCAGAAAACAGCAGGGCTCTGTATAATATCTATTAACAGAAATAAATTTTCACAGAAGAAAATAGATTCCAAGAGGTTCATAATTTACAACTGAGGTTTTGTTTATTTATTTGTTGATCTGAGTTAAGCTTGATCTAAGGAGAGCTATGAATAGAAATACTCATAGGGGAAAAAACCCTTGCTAGAAAGCATCAGAAGTGAGAATTACTAATTAATTTGGAAAATAAAATTGTTCTCCCTCTCTACCTGGTACTAACCAGAGTTATACCAGAAAACAAATTCTAAAACAAGTTTACCATTAAAAAATGTATGCTTAAGGCTTTTGGTCACTAATATTAAACTCTTATTTTATAATGCTCTGTATAACCATATGTATCTGTGAACTAATAAGTGTGACTGCTGATGCCCCTGTGTTACTTTAATACATAGGTCTGAATGTGTATTTAAATCTAACAACCCAAGCATTTTCAAGAGGAGCTATAGAGTGCAGTGATTTAATTGATTGTTTGAGATGAAATATTCCCAAGGGCTAAAATATAAAATGCTAAGTAGGATTTCCTGGACTCTTCACAACTGAGCTGTATAGGAATTGTGTTACACCATTTATATGAAACATGTAAGAGATATGAAATAAATAATCATGTTTATATCATCCTGTCTCCACATTAGATCCATTTAACAAAAGAATGCTAGATAGTATATTTCAGAAGCTCTCAAATTACTTGTGCAATCTAGTGGATTGTTGTAGGATTTTTTTCCAGATTTCTGTACATGATTTTGGTTTAGGTTGCCTAAGAATTGGCATTTAGAATCTACTAATTCCCTAGGTATTTCCTCTTAAGTGCCTAACCAAAATACTGAGTCCCTGCAGTATATAGAGAGATTTCATACTTTGTTGTGCACTGGTAGATGATCATGTACTTGGTCCTGCTCTGAGTTTCCCAGAATGTTTTCTGGGTCTACAGTCACTGTGTCATTTGCTTCATCATTCGTTTCCCTAGGAATAGGACATGGCTTTATACTTACATACCCACTGTCTCTGATGTTCCTAACACAATCCTTTGTGGCTTAAAGCTGCCTGTAGACCAGGTTTGTCCCTATGCTGACCGCTTAACTAGCGCTTGGACTTCCATTTTACATTTGAGGCTACAGGGCATGAAAAAGAGATTCTCCCCCAAAGGGAAAGAGAAAGAAGATAATTTGGGAAGAGATCTATAAAGAAATTTTCTGAGTTCCTTCATTTTAACATGAGTTAAGAAAGGTGAGTGGTTTTCCCAAGTTTCACTTATTTAGGATTATAAAACCTTGAAGTTACCATTGCCATGAAAACAAATACAATGCCAAACATTTTTTTAAAGTTTGACACAGAATTACCAATACCGATTGTGCGTAAATTGCTTTGGTTATAATCTTTACAAATGGAAAATTCATAGGTGGGGGGGATTGTTTTTAACAATCCCAAGAAAAAACTGCTCAAGAAAAAAAACATGACATGAATAAAGAATGGGACCCTTACCACTGCTGATCAAAGTTAGTCAGGATGCATATTATGGAGAGCTATTGTGATGACAGTAAGACTGTGCTGTATGATGAAAAATTGCTCAGAGAGTAGACCTTAAAAGTTCTTGTAATACACCCATTCAAATAATAACTATGAAAATTAATGGATATATTAATTAACTTGATTATGGTAAATTATTTCACATTGTCCATGACAAATACATGTAATTTTTGTGTATTATTTGTACCACAACTAATTGGATAGGAATTATAGGCATTGCTCGGTGCTGATGGCTCACATCTGTCATGGAATCTTACCTGCTTAGGAGCTGAGGTCAAAGGATCAGCTTAGAGCAATCCAAACAAGGGAAGTTTAGGAGACTCGTACCAATCACCAAAAGGCCAAAAATGGAGCATTGGCTCAGATTGTAGCATTGAACAGTGCCCAGGCCCAGGCCCTAAGTTTAAGCCCCACAGCTAGCATGTGCGCGCGCGCACACACACACACACACACACACACACACACACACACACACACACGTACACAGAGCATAACTTTTCCCTTACATTTCATGTTATAGTATGACTGATTCATTTTGTTTTCTGATCGATTCTGGAGCCAATTTGCTCTTTTCCCTATCATCTCCTGACTAGCAGGTCACCATGCTCTCCGAATCACTGCCATGGCCTCCTAAAAGTTCTCCCTGCCGCCAGCCTTACCCCTTCTTTCATTATCCATATTCTATACTGGAGCCAGACATATCCTGGCAAAGTATAAATCTTATCACTTCACAACTCCCACATTAAAATCTTCCAAAGAGTTTCATGGAAGTTCAACTTCCTAAATGTTTGACAGAGCACTCCTATTCCAGTTCAGCTCTCACCTTGTTGTAGCCCTTTGTTTCCAGCTGGAATGGGACCCCCAGTGTGATTCCCTCAATGGGACCCCCACAGCGTTCCAAGAGTTCTCTTGGATCCATGTTCTTTTCATTCTGAATCTCAGCGTTCAGATCGGATGATGGTTCCCTAGACATACTACTCTGTACTCTCGTTTTAGATCCAGTCTAGGTAAGTTCTGTTCTCTTCCTAGAATGATCTCCTTGCTTGTTCTACTTCACTCAGAACATTATTGCTCTTCCATCACCTCTCAGTTGTGATGTCTTCCTAATAAGCACTCTATACTAACCAATATCATACAACTTACTAAACTGTGTTTTTTGGTCTTCACTAGAATGACAATCCTTTGAGACTAATAATGTGTCTTGATAAATCAATATATTTCCAGAATTTGGTTCACTGGTTGTACTTTTCAGTATTTAGTGAGTAAATATGTATCTTTCCCTGACAGTATTTGTAAACTACAACCCCATTACAGACAGGAACCCTTCCTTGTGATTTTTGTAAGCATCACGGTGCTTAACACTGTGTGGTGCTTAAAGTAGGAAGTCAACAGAGATTTGCTAAAATCAATTTTTAATTCATCAAATCTGAGTCAAGGATAAAAACTCCTTTAATTTTATTATAGACTTGGTTCTGAAAAGAAATAATGGTAGTACAATTCGCCATCGAAGGGCTATTTTGCCTAGAGAAGGCATTAAGTTTTCAGAAACTTCTTTTCCTGGGGAGGTCTCTATGAATATTTCTTTACAAAATCAGAAACCCCCAGAGATGTCCAGATCTAGCTACAGATATTATATTTAGCCTGAGAATTTTTTGTTAAGGTTAAAAATCTCTTAATTTCTTTAAGTCCTTCCATGATCCTTTTCAATTCAGACAACTTTGAATCTAGAATCTAAGGTTCTTAAAGAAAGCTGAAGCATTAGGCAGATATATGTATGCTTTCTACAATATGATTTTAAATTTTGTGTTTTGAACATGTGTCTGGTTAAGTATCCTAATTTCATTATCTATTGGTGGGCTAGCTGGACCCAGACAGTTATAATTATATGTATACATTATTGCCCTGTTCAGTTGCCCACATTTTACTAGGAGGGGCACTCTCAGGGCTATTTTGGTTTGGTAGACGTAAGAACTCTCCTTTGTTAACCTAATAATTACTCTAGAGCTTTTATCTTAACCCCTACAACTTAGTTTGTACTTTTGTAATCATCATATTTTCACTTTGACTGCAAGCCCAAGGCAAAGTTGTTACTAGACAAATGGAAAGGACAAATTTAATGGGCCAATTTACGTGAAGTGCAGAGCCCAATGCTGACATGTACATACTGTTCATAGATGGAAACCAGCATTTATTTTGTAAGTCTCGGGCTCAAATAAAATAAAATGAAATGGTAATATAATTTATAAAACACTATGGCATTTCTGTTTAAGTCTTGTTCAAAGCTTTATAAAATAATCATTCTAGGTTCACATTATAGCAAAATAAATAGCATTCCTTTCCAATTCCATCATCCATCAGTAGAAAATTACAGATAAGGTAGAGTCACTCTTATTCTGATTGAGGGAAAATACATAGTTCAAAATGTTTCAAATATTATATTAGATGTCAATTATGTCATGGCTACTCTTGAACTAATTCCTCTATACCTTTATCTTTCAGTATGTCTATAAATTCCCCTACATTGATGGATTACTACCTAAAGGTTGTTTCAACTTCTTTCAGGTTTTGGGCAGACCTGCAGACCCAGAGGTCAAATTCAAAATCAGTTAGTCATAGTCATCATCTACATGATGGAATTTATTTTCCAGAACAGTTAAGTCATTTATTTGCTGATTTCCCTCCCAAGTTTTTTTCACACTTCTTGCCAATTCCCTTCCCAGATTTTTTTTCTTCAGTGAATTTTTGCCAAGTTTCCTTTCTATTTGTTTCCTTCTAGTAATTTAAATATGAAAACTATCAACAGTGGTAAAATTGAAAACACATGTAGATTTTCCCTTCAACATACACAGTAAATATTTTATTACAATAGATATGTAATGACTGTCACTTATGACATACACTTATTTCATGAGAATCAACTTTGATGTTTCAGTAGTATCTCCACAGTTTTGTGGAATATAATTACATATCCTAAGCCCCTAACCTCCTTTCTACACTCTCCACCTCTCTCTCTACCACACACTGTTATAAAAGCCAATTACTTCTCCAAACCCAGAAACTTTTAGAAGAGAGTCAGTGGATAAAGCGAGTTCAACTACTCATCACACAAACACTAGCCTTCCTATAATTCTTTTTCTGTCTGTGATGGAACGATTGTGGTTCAATAATAATGGTGATACACAAAGAAGGCAAGACAATAGGGTAATCTGACTGTGTCAATAGTAAACAAATGAACAAATTAACTAGGTCTCAATTATCTTGATTTCTCTCTTAAGCTAGTGCAGCCTGGTTACAGTAGCTATAAATATTTAGGAGGATTCTATAGAAGTTTGGATATATGGAAAAAATAATGGATAAGTTAATGGCCACAGGGATGTAGAAATAACTACCACTTTGCCTAAGAATCAAATTTACCTAGGAATATCTAAAATGACAAAATAACTACTAATTTGCAATTTTAGATTCAAAGCAGGTTTGAAAATCAGTACATGGAGATATTCCCAAAAGAGGAGGAAAAGGTGAAGAATCTGAACCTGACTTGCCCACTTATGGCTGCACATTACAAATTATTCAACACAGAACTATCTCCATGCCCTTCCCTGTGGTAATGTCTTTGAGCTATCTCTCTAAGTGAATAATTTCCAACAATAAACTGAAATCAGAAAACTATGTGAACTATGTCACGCATGCTTTTTCCTCTCCAGACAAACTCACACTACTGCCTGCTCCTATGATTACAAAGCACAAGGGCTTTGAAGATACAAGAGCTGTACAAAAACACAAAAATGAGGAAGAGACTATTGTGTCCTCATCTCTTGTTCCAAGTCTGGATGTAACCCATTAAGAAACAGTTTAGCCTCAACAGTCAAAATGAAAACAGTGAGTCATGAATGTTTGTATTTGTGACAGGGATTGCAGAGATTATACTGAGGGATTCTTAGGTTGGCGCCAGCATCTGACCCATCAAGGACTCTGGAGGTATCTTATGTTTTTATGATCAAAATTCCTCCATATTTAAGAATTTTTTTTAAGTCTGCTTTTGGCACACAGGAATTATTCTGTATTCTGGATCTCATTGGGCCTTATCAAAAATGAGAATATTTGCACAACAATAAAAATAAGAAGAACCTCTAAATCACTGAAAAGAGGGGGAAATCAGATTTTGGGCTGGCAAGGTAGATAAGCACTGTCCGTTCGTTTTGTTTGTTATTCCCAGACATCATGTGCTATTATGTAGCTATCTGCTTAAACTAGAAGACTGTAAGGCTCACAGAGTATTTTCTGAGCAAAAGTTTTTCAACCAACGTGCTCCTTCAAAACATCTCCAAAACAGTCATCCACCAAGAATCTACTATTTACCAAGGTGCTAAGTACACTAAATCAAAGTAGTGTGTTTTAGAGTTACTATACTCAAGGGATTTGCCCTGTAATTGGTCAGATAAAAACAATATATACCAAGCCCGGGTGAAGTGGCTCATGCCTGTAATCCTAGCTACTTAGGAGACTGAGATCTGAGGATCATGATTCAAAGCCAGCTTGGGTACTAAAGTCCATGAGACTCCAATTAATCACCAGAAAACTGGAAGTGGTGCAGTGACTCAAGGGGTAGGGCAATAGCTTTGAGCTGAAGAGCTCAGGGACAGTACCCAGACCCTAAGATCTCATTGTAGTTCAAAGCCAGCCTAAACAGAAAATGAAAGGAACTCTAGGATATGGAAACAAGAGCTTTATCTTGTGAAATTGTTGTTCTTAATGTACTATGCTATTTCTCTTCTCTTTTTTGCCCTTATGGTTAATCTCATGTTATTACTGTATCTGACTTTGTTACCTGGAATATTGTATATTCGTTTATTTGTTTATTTGAAATAGGAAAGGGAAGAGTGGGAAAGCAAGATGATTGGGAAAAGGTGGTGGGAGGGAAATGGGGACAAAAACATGAGAAGTGGTATTTATGTGTGAGAAGTAATGCACCTACTGCCTGACGAATATAACTGTAACCCCTCTATACATTATCCTGAATAAAAAAAAAAGAATTCATCTGGACTCTGCCACTCACTACAAGTTTACCACTGCTCCATGCACAGTCATCCTGAATTCTCTAAAGCTGAGCCCATAGCTCAAAACTTTCTTGTTTTCTAATTGCATGCAAGGAAGTGAGAGAACAGAATCAGAAGAGAGGAACTACTAAATTGCATCAAAGACCATGTGTTTCAAAGTATTACATAATCAATCCCATGAACCCTTCCAATATTCCTATGATGAGACTAATTCATTGTATATACCCCTGAATTAAGAAATATAAGGGAAGGGATGAGTTGAAGGGGAGTAAAGATGTTAAAGTGATGACACAGATCAAGATGCATTGTATACATAAACTTCTATTTGTTAAAGAGAAAAAAATTCAATACAGAACCTAAAATTGAGAAAGTAAAAGAAGGGATAGGTTGGAAAGGGTGGTTGAAAATGTTGAAAGGGGCAACATGGATCAAGATACACAATTCACAAACTGCTTTGTTGAAAGGCATCTCCTTTGTACATCTAAAAAAATACTCAAAAATGGAAAATTGTTAAAATATAAAACTAGCCACTTGTACATTTGTATTGTGCATAAATTACAGTAAAATATATCTTGTAAAAAATGCTCAGAACACTCTTGTCTCTAATTAGCCAGAAAAAAATCCTGAAAGTATAGTTGTGCTTCAACTGGTAGAGAGCCAGCCTTGGCTGAAGAAACTAAGGAACTAAATTCAAGCCTGAATACGTTACATACAACATATATAAAACATATATAAAATAACATATATAAAACATTCAGCATATAGGACATGTTTAAAAATAGGTATATAGGCTTCTAACTTGATATTTTGTTTAAATATAAAGAACTATATATAATTTATTTTATGTAAAATGTTATGCATAGGACAACTTATAAAGACAGTTGCTTAGGGCAGTCAGGAGGGAAAGATAGGCAGAAGAAATGGGATGTGATTGCTAATTGCTGTTTCACCAACTGAAAATGTTAAACACTTGAATATAAACTATAAAAATGATTAAAAGCGGGCTGGGAGTTTGGCCTAGTGGTTAAAGTGCTTGCCTAGCATGCATGAAGACGTGGGTTTGATTCCTTGGTACCATATACATAGAAAAAAGCCGAAAGTTGTGCTGAGGCTCAAGTGGTAGAGCTCTAGCCTTGAGAAAGTCCAAGGACAGTGCTCAGGCCCTGAGCTCAAGCCCGGGACTGGCAAAAAAAAATGATTAAAAGCTAGCTACAAAGTCAAAATAGAGGAAAAATATGTTATGCTTCTTTCAATATTGTTTAGCAGTTTGGTTGAGATATACATACATTATATGAAGTATTTTATTATGAATCCTTAAAAAAAAACTAGACTATGTTGTATTCAATATGATGTTCTCAGGATGTACCACATCATTCAAAAATTAGCAAATTCTTTTTACATGAATAAGGAACTCATGGCTCTAAATTTATTATTAATTTATCTACACTACATAGGGCTTAAATATATTTTAATTAATTTACCTGGAGGATACATGCCATCATTTTATAAAAGCATTTATATGAGAAAATATATATTCAAAGCAAGTATAATAAAATGTAACAAAAATCTGTTAACAACTTTCCACTCATAAATAAATAAAGTAAGGTCCATTATCCCAACATCCCACATTCCTTCCAGATAAATGTCTGTGTTCTCTAGCAACATTAGATTTTTGGGTATCAAACCCAGGGCATTCCAAACCTCCATATTGTGAAATACTGTTCCTAGATGAAGGGATTTTGAGGAATAATGATTATCTTCTTCTAAGTAAACCCAAAGCTTTTATAGTATAGCCTTTTCTTTTTGTCATGCGATAGAAGCATACAGAAAAATAATAGAGGAAATTACTGTTCAATGAGCCAGTACACACATGGAGAGCCATTTATATCAGACGGTCTTTCCCACTGTTTGTATTCTGGATTTTATATTCCATTTTATTTCCATGGCAATTTTTTCAGCAATTATTATATAAAGGAACCTGCTAATACCAACTATCAAACATTAATGCTACTGGTTTGGAGTCAAGATCCCACCCAGACAATTTTAATAAACCTCATAATTATATATCTTCTGCCCTAACTTTTACATAAATAATTATTGAACATACTGTCATAGAACTTTATCACCACTACTCTGTATTTCCAAATAAATGATCTCATTTCCTAAATTGTTATGAAAATAATCAACCCCACCAGCTTTACTTCAACGATTTTTCAGTCACTAGAGATTATACATACAAGGCCAAGATAAGATATCTTTTATGATAAAAAATTTTATCTTTAATTCTGTACTAGTATATCAATGCTTTATGGTGTCATTAAAATTGTTAAATTCTTCTCATGTAATGTTTGGAATAAAAAACACAGGCTATATAAATACCTACTTTAGGATGCTTGTCTCGCTTATGTGTTAGTAAAATTCTCATCACTTTATAGTGAGGCTTATTATAATCAAGACAGTCTATTATTTTAAAAATATATTTCATCTATTTTATATATTCAGAAGCTTCTTAAACCAAGGTCATGTATTTTACTAATTAGTCCATTCACAATAGCTTACTCCCTACAGAAATTTCAACCTTCATAAACTGACTAGTTGAACAGAGAATAAAACATATAACTTGACTGCTCTTAGATGTTACGTGTACAGTCAGCATTTTTTTCTTAATTGCTTACCTCTTCCAGTTGACATGCTTTGATGACACTTCTATATCTATACTCATCATAGGAAACACCAAAAACAATGTTTTCTTTGATAGTACCAGGCATGATCCAGGAAAACTGAGAACAGAATGAAATTCTTCCACTGTGCTTTATTTTACCCTCTGAGGGCTCCAGCTCTCCCAAAATCATCATTAGGAGTGATGTCTGGAAGTAAAATTATTGTTATTTAAGTTGTTAGATCACATCACTCAAATCAGTATTCACTTTGCTTCTGTTCTAACCAGAGGTATCTCTTCTAAATTTTAAAGATACTATTTATTTCAAAATGTGTCACATAATTCCTAACTAGACACTATGATATGCACAAAGGATACAAAGGGGGAAAAAAGAGAACATAGCATTTTAGGGAGAGGTTTACATAGGAGAGAGTTTCCCATCAGATTGCTGAGATGGGTTTAGAAAGGATGGTTGGTAATCATTAACCATTTGTTCAGTGCTCATGCTTGATTCCCCCAAACCTTTTTGATTATATTAAGTTTTGTATTCCTCACGCTAATCCTACAAAATAGGTACAGCATTATCTTTACCTTATAAAAAATACCAGGTTAAAAATGTATATTTGGGCAATAAGTTCCCCACTGATCTTTCCTAAAGTAAAAGATCATCTAAGATTGAGCGTCAAAGAACTATCAGTAAACAAGAATGGAAACCAAAGTCATAATTAATCTTTACATATTGAAGAATGGATCCTAAATATGTTATATCTCTTAAAATAAAAGAAGGCATTAGTGAAAATCAAATACAGAAAACAAATAAAACAGTAAATAGATGTAAGGGACAGAGGAAATTTGGAGATTGCCTTCTCAAGAAAAGCTAGAAATCAAAGGATATCATTTAAAGTTAACAAATCACATCAAAAAAGCATAAGTGTATTTAACAACACAAAGATAAACATTAATAAAGATAATACACAATGGAACTCTACACTTCCACCAGAATGTATGATATTGTGATAAGAATGATAAGGAAGTGGAAAGACTTGGAAAAGTTACATCAAGCCAGGTAAGTCAGACCCAAAGTACATAGATTACATGGTTCCCCTCATTTACTCTAAATAGAATGTATCTATAAATCTACAAGTAAACAAACTGGATGAAAAAAGACAGCAAAAATATACTTTGACATAGTAAATTGTACAGGACTCTAGACATTTACACAGCAAGACCAAAGGAGGATATTGTCAAAAAGGCTCAATAGCTATGTATATATAATCGTATAAAATGATATTATCAAAATGAGCTCCAAGAAATGGAAACAAGAGGATTCTTTGTTATTTGCCTTTATATTTTTTCCTTTGTCACTATTTTTGTTTTCTATGCCTTTTATCTTGTATGTAAGCTTATCTGTTTGGGGAAGGATAAGGAGGGACCCCGTAATGGTGGAACACAGAGTGAACAAATGTGGCAGTAATACTCACTAGACACTGTGTTGAAAATGAACTATCCAACGTGTGCAAAGGGGTCAGAATGGAAAAATGAGGAAAAAGATGACACTGTTCAAAAGGGTATGTACTCATTACCTGATTTATGTAGCTCTGTACATCACCTTTACAATAAAAATTTTAAAAAAGAAAGATAATACTACTGACTAAATGTAAGTAGAAGTAAAGTAGGTAGCAAAAGCAATAAAACCATTGATTTTTATCAGAGCTATTATGAATTAAAATTATAAATAGAATGAAATATTTAATGTAAATTATTATAAATATAACCACTTGAAAAATATACAGACTTTCTTTCATAATGAAAATATAATTGTCCCTTGTTAGCCTAGGGAATTGACTCACGATCCCCCAGTAAATAAAAAAACTACAGGTTCTTAACTCTCTTATATAAAATAATATAATTTTTGCATATAACTTGTGTTCATTCTACCACATACGTTAAAAACATCTCTAGATTACTCACAATATGTAATGCAATGTAAATGTTATAGAAATAGTTGTTATACTATATTATTAATACAATACTGTAAATTATGATCAAAATATCTCTACATGTCAATATGCACATAACTTTTTTTGAAAAAAAATTGATTGTTGAATGTGAGGGCATTGAATTCACAGATCAGGAGAGAAAACTCTACAAATGTATGCATATTCAATAGTTGGAATATTCAATAATTGTTTTCATTTAACTTCATATCTTTCTAAATTTCAAAATGTCTAATAACTCTTTACAGATATTTGTGATTTTATTACAAAATAAGCAAAATTATAAACTAAGAGTTTGTTCTTCACATATGATGCTCAGTGTTCTAAGACCAAGCTTTAGCACCACAGCACAAGAAGAGACAATAGAGATGCTGTGGTACCGGAACATCTCTCATCAACAGGCCATAGAACTTCAGGACTGGTTGGGAAAATACTAAAAAAATTAAAGTACAGACCCAATGAAATGTCAAGGATTCTCATTTTGCCAACTCCTACACTAGCATTACTTTATAAAATGATTCAGAGAAAGACAGGGCCAGATGGCTCAGTCATGTAACTCTCCCTACATGGGCAGAAACGAATGAGAGGATCACAATCCACTGAAGAAGACCATGAGATCCCACATCAATGAAGGGAAACTGGACTCACTAGTGTGGGCCTGTAACCCATCACTGAATAAGAAGCCTAAAATAGGTGAGTGGAGGTCCAAGTGCATGCCTACATAGTATGTGAAATCCTTTTTCTTTTTTTAATGACCAGAAAACAAGTAGGACTAGGGGCATGGTTCTGCGCCAGAGTACCTGTGAAGAATTAATAGAGTCCCCCAAAAAGTTGAGGGACTAGAATTTAGTCAAAATACATTCGAACATTACAAACTTTGAAAAAATGCATACCAAATTAAGTTATTATTGATGAGGAAGAAAAGAAGCTACCTTGCCTGCTCCAGTAGATCCAGCAACTGCCAATAACTGTCCTTTCTCTATCTTGAAGTTGATATTTTTCAGGACAGGAGTACCAAGAAGGGAAAAGTTACTGAAGAAAAGACTACTGTCACCATTGGAAATCTTTCTGTTATCACTGTTTAGTTTTGCTTTCTGAAATAATTCTCCAAACCCCTACAAAAAAAAGATCAAAACTTTTAAATATGGTTTTTCACATATTTTCAATAGTCATGTTTTCATATATTACTTCAAAAAGCTCATGGCACATGATCCATTACAAAACATACATTATTACTTTATAGTATATAATCATAAACTAATGGTTTCCAGAGCAAATGATTTAAAACATTTGAAAATATGGTTATAGAATTAATAAAAGCATTATTAGTTTTTTCTCAGATCTTTGCCTGTTATCAAGTTAATTTACATTTAATTAAAGATTAACTTAGGTATGTATATCTGAGGGGGCATATAAAGGCACCCTATTTCTTTTTCTTATTTTTTATTGTACAGTTACATTTGATAGAATTACTTCTCACATATTGATACCCCTTCTCATGTTTTTGTCCCCACTTCCTTTCCCCTGCCCCCTCCCAATCATCTTGTTTTCCCCCCTTCCCTTTCCTATTTCAAATAAACAAATGTATATACAATATACCAGATAATAAAGACAGATATAGTAACAATACGAGATAAACCAAAGGGAAAAAAACAGAAGAGAAATAACATAGTACATTAAGAACAACAATCACTCAAGATAACGCTCTTGTTTCTGTATCCTAGAGAACCTTTCTCATCCTGTATGACCTTATGCACCTAGGTTTTAACCTATTGTAATCCTCTGCTAGGAGAGTCTTAGATATGCAATAACTATTACAAATTATGGAAACCATTTAGCCTATGTTCCTTTGGGTCTGGCTTACTTCATTTAATATGATTTTGCCCGTCTTTTCATTTCCTTACAAACAAGGTAATGTCATTCTTTCTGATGGCAGCATAGAATTCCATTTTGTATAAGTATCACATCTTCTTGATCCAACCATCTACTGAGGGGCATCTGGGTTGGTTCCATATCTTTGCTGTGGTAAATAGTGCCGCAATGAACATCGTTGTGCTACTGGCTTTAGTATGTCCTTGTTTCTGGATATTTGGGTAAATGCCAAGGGGTGGAATTTGTGGATAGGGGATCTCTATGTTTAGTCTTTTGAGAAACTGCCATACTGCTTTCCATAGTGGTTGAATGAGTTTGCATTCCCACCAACAGTGAAGTAGTGATCCCTCCTGGCCACATCCCCACCAGCATCTGTTTTTATTAGATTGATCCTGGCCATTCTAACTGGAGTGAGGTGGAAACTCAAAGTTGTTTTGATTTGTATTTCTTTTATAGCCAGAGATGTCAAGCATTTCTTCATGTGTCTAGAGGTCATTCTTACTTCCTCTTCAGAGAAGTCTCTCTTTAAGTCTTTGGCCCATCTTTTAATGGGATGGTTGTTTCTTTGTAGATTTGTTTTGGAAAGATTAAATTTTTTTTAGCTGTAGATATCTTTTAGATATGAGGCCTTTTTCTGTTGTCTGGCTAGTGAAGATCTTCTCTCAATCTGTGGATTTTCTATTTAACTTGCTATGTCATTTGCCATACAGAAGATCTTCAGTTTAATGTAGTCCCATTTGTCCAAACTTTCTTTAATTTGTTGTGTTTCTGGGTCTTTATTAAGAAAGTTTCAACCTATGCCAAGGAGACCTAATGTATCTCCAATTCCTTCTTATAAAGTTTTCAGTGTATCTGCTTTTACCTCCAGGTCTTTGAGCCATTTGGAATTAATACTGGTGCAGGGAGACCTAGAAAGATCCAAATTTAGTTTTTTGTAGGTGCTTAAACAGTTCGGCCAGCACAGTTTTTGAAGAGGCAGTCCTTCTTCACTTCTATTTTTTTGGCTCCCTTAGGTCTGTGGGTTGATTTTAGAAACTTCAATTCTATTCCATTGGTCCTCAGGCTTGTTTCTGTGCCAGTACCAAGCTGTTTTGGTTAGTATAGCTCTGTAATAAGAGTCTAAATTTTGATATTGATATTCCTTTAGCACTGTTCTTCTTGCTAAGGATTGTTTTTGATATGCGGGGTCTTTTATTATTCCATATGAAATTTTAGATTGCTTCTTCTATTTCCTTAAAGAATGACATTGGGATATTGATGGGTATTGCATTGAATTTGTAGATGGCCCTTGGCAAAGACACCCTGTTTCGTATGGTCAGGGTACATAAACATTATTATTAGCATAATATGGTTACAAATAAATATGGGTACCTGGCACCTCTGCAATTTTATTAAATACCATCTCTGCATTACAGACTAAAATATCTGATATGAGAGAATGATACTCGAGAAGAAATTTATATTATAACATTTGTGATGTTATAAGTAAAACTTGCAGCAATTTCTGTTGAGAGTTCATTGGAGAATATTTACTTTGTCTTGATGAAATCAATGTCAATGTATTCTGGTTCTAAAGGTTGTAAGTGAGACTTCACAAGACCAAAACATGGTTACAGGTGGTTTAAAAAGATAGATCTGCATTCATATGATGCTAAGAACATAATAGTTCTCAGGAATAGTGAGTGTCTGCCTATTAATAGATTTTCATGGCTGTGCTTAGAAGCAGGACTTTCATCCAGTAAAACTTGGATCAATGAAAGATTATGTTTTATTAATTATTTATCATTATAAAAGATATTTCAATAATAATGGAAAATATAGGAAAGCAGAAAAAAGTAGAAACTACTTGTAGCTGTATCATTGAGAAATAACTACATAATCTTCTCAGTTGATAGGCTACTACTCTTTCACATATATGTTTTTTCATTTATAATCACATTTATTTCTTACATTGGTAACAATCACATATGAAACTTATGTCATAAAATATTCTTCCTTAAATCAGGCAGACTAAACTCAGGGCCTCATGCTTGCTAAGCAGGTACTCTACAATTGAGCCATGCTACCAGTTGCCCTTTTTGCAACCCCATCTCATGCTGGGTTGATATGTGCTGTGATCCTCCAACATGTGCTTCCTCACATCACTGAGAACGACGAGAACGACAGGTATGTATCACTTCACCTAGCCATGTGCTGCCAGAGTTTCTAGGATCACGTGCATATGTTACCTCGTCTAGACATTGGCTGAGGCAGAAGCCAACTTCCAAACTTCACCTACTATCTGGTGAATGTAATTGTAACCCCTCTATACACTACCTCGATAATAAAAAAGAACAATATCATGGAAAATTAACAAAAAGAAATTGCAGAGTCTTGTTGTATAGTGCAGCCTAGCCTCTAACTCATGATCCTCCTACCCTGCCTGCTTAGTGCTGGACTTACAGGAGTATACCACCACACCCAGAAAAATACAGCTCCATTAAAAGTCTGGAACATATATAATCATTTCTGATAGAGAAATGTAAAGGTAATTTTAATGGTGAATAAAATTAACTAAAATGAGTTTTAAATAAAGAACATGGGTATATGCCTACATTTTGTTGTTGACCAATGCATAGACACATATTGGACTGGAACTTGGAAACAGAGAAGGTTAATGTTCATTGAGAAATCATTTAGTGTATGGAACTCAAATGAGAATTTTATGTAAATCATCTTAGCCTTCACAGCAAATTTTACAAAGGGAGAACCAGATACTACCCAAAATTAAAGCAATTCCATCTAGATGACAAGAAAGGTAAATGGCAAAGACAAGATTACAGTCTCAAATCAAAATCTGTGGTCTTTGTAGCACTTTCTGATCTGTGATTATTTAAGAGACATAGAGCCTGTGATACTGGATTTAATGTTCCTGAGTCTCTACTCATCTTCCAAAATTAATAAAGTGGTAACTTCTCCCAATACTAGCAGGTAAATTATTATTCTAGCCTTATTTTCCATTAGCATTACGTTTAGATTCACAAAGAAAGAAAGGCTCAGGTTATCTAAAGAAAAGACAAACAGTCTCACCTCATCCCAGAAGGCTGTTACATTCTCCATCACTACTTCTGTAGTTGTTAAGTTATATTCCAATGTCTTGTACTCTTGCTTTTGCAAGAAATCCTATTTGTTAACAAGAGTAATTGCAGAGTATGAAATCAAAATTACACTAGTGCAGTATTACATCTGTTTCACATTCCACAGAGCTACATCTTATATTTTAACAATTAAGTCACATATTATTCCATACCAAAATAACTTTATAAGAGAAATCTACGTTAATTTACCAAGTACTAGGATTCATGCTATTTGGAACACATCCTTTAAATATGTTCTATTTTTTTGAAACTTGTATACTAGATTTTTAATATACAATTGATTTTCTATGTACGATAACACATTAACCTTTGCAATAAACTTATAAAGTATTCATAAACTACCCACTTGTATGCTGCTATTTAGTGTCAGGACAAAGAGTGAAAGTATCTTTCTAGTGCTTCCATTATAGTAATCATTTGCATCACTTTTTGGATGCAAGGGATGAAGCCTTTTTTTTTTAAGGACTCCAGCTATGTTCTAAGAAAAGAGCTCTAACCAAAATTTAACTACACTCTTCTTAAGTTAGCTAAAAATAGGAGGAAGACTTAACTCTGTGTATTCTAAAGTTTTCATCAAATGAAGTTAGAATAAAAAGCTGAATAGCAGATCCTTGCCTGGCTTCTTCCTTTTCTTCTCCGTCTCTGTCTCTGTCTCTGTCTCTGTCTCTGTCTCTGTCTCTGTTTGTGTCTGTATCTCTGGTGTCCCTGTCTCTGTCTCTCTCTTGCTCTCTGTGTGTGTCTCTGCCTGCCCCCCCCCATCTCTCATACACACACATTCACACATGAAGAGAGATGTCATTGTGGAGTAAATAATATTATTCCCAGAGCCTATATAATTCTAAGCACTATCCACCACTGCCTAAATCACAGATCTCAAACTTACTTCACCTTGAGCAGATGATCTAAGTAAGAGAGTGAATGAACTGGGTAGAGCAGGTACTCTGTAAGGGGCTAGCTTCTCTAGCTTGAGTGGAAAAAGGCCCAAATTATAGGCATTTCCATTCTTCAAAAGAAGTTAAGTACATGGCTTTGTGCATATTTGCATATGTGTCTGACACCTTTCCATTTTTAATTGCTAGCAACTTATTGAAAATTTTAAAATTTGAAACTAAAACACAACAGATCTAGGAACCAAAATTAGGTAGTAACCACTATCTGCCACCTCTGGCCTAGTAAAAAAAAAATAGTAAATAGTGCATAAAATAAATGAGGAGTAAACAAAATAAAATAAGTATTAAATTAAAGTGATTCAACCTTTATGCTTACTTTTACTTCTCTTATATTCTAGGTTTGATGTTTACATATACATTTTTAAATTAAAACAAAATGTCTTGTGTGATTATTGGATAAAACAAGCACATGTTAATGCAAGTAACTCCATATAAGCTGAGTCTCATCACCTGAAAACTCTGCTTGGATTTTAAGCTACTTGAAGTAGCACAAAATACCATTCTCAAAAAAAAACTCCATTGTCATCCATTTTACCGGCCAAGGAAAGTTTAAGACAAGCGTGACTAAGACCAGCTGGGAAGTTTTATAACTTTCTAGAGAACCGTTACTTTTTTTTATCTGTTTTCACGTTTACAAAGTTTATTAGAGCAAATAGTCACTGATGACTTGCATGAAAGTCTCCAGACTGCAGAGATATTACAGTTTCTTTGACTTCTGAGAATCCCACAGACCATCATTTTATTTCCTCAGGCTTTCACTACCAGGGCTCATTAAACCACAAAAGGAATTTCATGCTTTAATAAGTTCAAGACCAAAAAATTATCTCTAGAGGGTTCTGCTTGCTAGAAAAATTCTAAATTGTTTCAGACTCGTGCTATATAGCTGATTGGTTAGGGCATACTACCTGTATTTTGTTTATTGCTCCAAGAGAGTCAAACCATGTTTGTACAGCCCCAGGGAATTGCCGTGTGACTGCCATGCGCAGAACAATGCAGAAGGAGATGGTTGTGAATATTTTTCGAAGGATGATTCCTTTGATGAATGCATAGGGTAGCACAGACAAAATCACCACAAACAACCCTGAGAAGAAGAAGGCTGAACTACTGAAGTATCTCATATAGGCTGCCTTCCGGGTCAACTTTAGTTCTGTTCTATAAAAAAAAATAACAAAAAAGGTGAAGGATGTTATTTTATTTTTCAAATATCAAACATATTGGAGTTTATTTTATTTTTTCAAGTATCAAATATATTGGAATGTAACATATGAAAATAAGCCCTAGAGTCTTTCTGACTTTTTATTCATTTTGTTTTGGGTACCCAGGTTTGAACTCCAGGCCTCAAACTATTTTATTGAAACCACCTCCCTTGAGCTACACTCCAGGACATCTACTTACTTGTGCTTTGATCCTGGCTCCTATATGAGCTGTGTTTTAAACTTCTCTGGCCCTAAATTACTTTATCTAAGAAGCAGAGAGTATTGAATGTACTAGTGCTTGGCATAAACAGTTGCAAATACATTTTAATTACAGATAATAATTTAATCATTGTCATATTTTCACATTTTTACTTCACTATTAATTTGCAAGATTTATGAAATTGGTGATTATTGTTTCTTACTTGGTATTTCAAGTAATTAAGTATGGAAAGAACAGTGCTGAAAGATTTATGAAACAAAAAGACTTTTGTGATTACTTAATGAATTCTTTACATTTTACAAATTCTAGCTTGGCTTTCAATAACCTTGGAAATGACATATATCACAGAGGAGTGATTCTTAAACATTACTAGGGCAAAAATCACACAAAGACATTTCTTGAATCAGATCACTTCTAGAAAAATAATTGAATAAATTTGCAATTTCTTGAAGCTTCATTTAAGCAAATAGTTGCAGGTCATGTATAAGAAATTAGGAGAATAGATACTACATCAAATCTCTCTTGTCATCAAATCACTCTTGTTTCTGTATAAACTTTTTCAGTCACACTACATCAGAGTTTTAATCTTCTAGACTCCAATGTGAATGTAAACTATTTTGAACATATATGTGAAGTTTAAATAATGCAGAAGAGAAACAGGACTTGCAGCGGGACCATAAGCAATGTTGCCATCTAGCTCAGTGACTGCCTTACAAATTGGAGTCACTTGTCCTTTCCATCCAGCTTTTTCTTAAGAAAAAAAAACAACAAAACTATAAATATAGGATTCTGAAAGAAATAACCAATAGCTGTGCTTTGACAGAGGGCATAAGAGCATCTGGTATTTAGCACTACTTCTACACACTGTGTAGTTCATAGAATCAAGGCTCCCACTTAGTCATTAGAACTCAGGGAATATGCGTTCCTAAAATATATTAATCATTGTGTCAGTCACAACACTTTGCAGGCTACTTGGAAAGTGAAGATCAGAGAATCACAGCTAGCCCTGGCATAAAAGTTCATATGACCCCCATCTCAACCAGTAGCTAGGTATGGTAGTATGCACCTGTCATTCCTGTATTATGGGTAAGTATATGGCCATCTGGAGATATAGGAGACCTGATCTTGGAAATAATGCAAATAGGGACTAGATGTGTGAGCAAGTGGTACAGTCCAAGCCTAAGGCCTTGAGTCCAATCCCAAATACAGCATGTGTGCCCTCCCCCCCACACACACTATAATATTCCTGAATACATAGATAGAATGGAGTTCATTGTGATTAGTTCCAAAGGTCTAATGTTTACCTATGTCAGTAACCTAGTGCTGATATAGATCATGCTTCTGGACTCTCACTTTGGTTTGAACTCAGTCTCTGCAAATTATAGCTATGGCATATTAAGAACTCACTTTTACCTCTGATTTAACATGACTATATCTATAAAGAGAAACACTATACCTCCCTATAGAGTTTTCAGGCTTAAATAACAGCATGGCTTAAAAGTTTTTGTAAATTTAACAAAGTTGTCAGAATTGTCAAAATATGTTGGAATAGCTGAGGAAAAAATTGGAAAAAGATGTTATGCAGAAAAGAGTAATTGATCCAAAGTTAGAAGAACCATCCAGAAGGAACTATTCACCATAAAAAACTCCTACATATTATGTCATAAAAATATTTTATCTGTTTCTTATAGAAAAAATTGAAAGTGATTTTATAACCAAAAAGCAATAAAAGGGAAGATTTGGAACTGGCCTTTTGCCCAGTTCAATTGAGTCCTGTGCTAAAGCAATCTCCCTTTGGAAAGTATCCTGTCATTCTTCTCCAGAACATTATATTTGCTCTCTTGAGTATGAGCAATTCCTATATCCCTGTATTTACGTCAGCACCTCTCAGCCTTTACAGGTAACAATTTCATGCTGGATTGTGCAAGTTACAGGTATTTGTTATCAAAATTCATCAAAGAGAAATAGAGATTAGGAAGGATAGATTTCATCTTTTAAGGAAGAGACAGGGAATATACCCAATGTTTTTTTTTTTAAAAAAGTCAATGCTACAAATGATCTGGCCATGAATTTATCGTGAAGCTTGAGGAACCAAGATAGTCTGGAAACTTCCTTATCACTTTTGCTATGTTGGTGTTTATAGACCTTAGGACAGAGCTCTCAGTTGTTATTGCAAGGAAGAAGAAGAAGAAGAAGAAGAAGAAGAAGAAGAAGAAGAAGAAGAAGAAGAAGAAGAAGAAGAAGAAGAACAACAACAACAACAACAACAACAACAACAACAACAACAACAAAAGAAAGGAAGAAAGAAAACAAGAAGACAAAAAACGTTTCCTAACTAAACAAATACCTTGAGATTTTTAATGATGTTTCTGGAAAGAAAATGCAATTCATTTTCCTGGATTTATTTCAAAATGCATAACAAAAACAGGTGAACATTAATGTTTGGGAAATAAACACTCTTTTATTCTATTTACATGGCAATGGACTTAGCATTTCAGCATTTGGTTTGTTGTCCCAATCACACACCTGCAATTCAGTGACCAGTGCCTGTCGTTTTCAAGCACACTAACTTTGTAATAATCCATATTTGTACCAAGGGTCTTCTTTTCAGTTTATGTGGTACATCTTCGGATTCGTTTTCTATGTAATTGTTAGTCTACCTTTATGAAATCTTCTCAAATTTTAATTTTGATTGTACTTTGCATAGCATGAAACTAAACTGTAAAAAAATGATTTTATGACTGCATAAATGTTCTAGCTTATATTTTTCCATAGAATTATCTGAATAATTTATAGTTCAGTCTGTGCTGACCTTTTTGCCAGAGAAAACCTATACTAATCAGAGAAAGGTTATCTGAGGTAAATGAAAACTAGACATAGATACCAAGTACGGATCTTATCTTAGTATATGACTTTCATCACTAGGCATGATTTTACCTCAAATAGACAAGTTATAAGAACACAACTTACAGTTATTACTTTGTCATTATTCCTAAATTAAGGAAGAAAAATATAAAACTTGAGCCCATCAAAATAGACAAATAATGTCAATACAATTGATTGTCAGAAATTTCAAATATGAGCTGTAAGTTTACTGAAATAGTCTTTTTTTTCTTTTATGCCAGTCCTGAGGCTTAAACTCGGGGCCTGGGTTCTGTCCCTAAGCCTCTCTGTGTTCAAGGCTAGCTCTCTACCACTTGAGCCATAGAACCACTCTGAGCTTTTTCTGAGTAGTTTATTAGAGATAAGAGTATCACAGATTTTCCTTCTAGGCTGGCTGTGTACTTAGATCTAAGCCTCCTGAGTAGCTAAAATTACATGAGCTTGAAATAGTGAGGTTTTTAATACTAAAGATACAATTACTCACAATATTATAATTTTTATAACACTGTAACTTACTGTCTTAGGTTTTCAATCATTTTTTCCATCGCTTCCTCCCAGCAGTATGCCTTAACAGAGTGAATATTCTCAATCATTTCTGAGGTGATCACAAGCCTCTCATTGATCTTTCCAGCTCGCTGATCTCTGTAAATCAATCAACCAATCAACTGGAGGATCAATAGTAAAAGCAACTCAAAGTATCCATTAAGAACTCTTCAAACTTTTAAGAAAAGCTATCTTTTGGATATTAAACAGGTGGACATTAATTTTCTTACCAAATAGATGATAGCAAAAATAACAGTGGACATTTAGTAAGTGCCCCTCTCTTTGCCTAACTCTGCAGTAGATGAATTCTATTCACAATCTGTAATCTTTCTGATGGTCATTATCTCCATTCTGAAAGCTGGATGAAAACTACGTTCAAGCTGGGATTTAAGCAAAGATCCATCTGACTCTGAAATTTGTGTACTTGCTGTTACACTCTTGATGACAAAACTGTACTAGTCCTCTAACACAAGCAGTGCCGAGTGTGACTGATTAACTCTGTAACAGCTCTGATGATCTGTGAATCAGAATTGAAAATCCAATGAGCTCTGTTGGCTTTCTCCATGCATTCCACCAATTCGTATGAGTATATGAGTAACCATTTTTACCTAAATCTTACAAACTATAAAAATGCACTGAATATTGGCACCAAGAAATTCTGTAGACCGACAAGCAATAAAAGTCCCATTGATACAAATATTATTTAGACTATTGAAATAATTCACTTAAGATGACACTCCATTAATTACAGTTCCGTTCACAGAGAAGTCTTGCTTTTATTAGAATAGGCTTTTTAAAAAAAAGGATTTAAACTCCTTTAAGTTGTAATAGATTGCTACCTGTACTTCATCATCTGTCTTCCTAATCCAGCTTGGGCAAGAGCAAGGAGTATAAGAAAAGCAAGCCCACAGAAGGCAGAGGCCTGTAACAAGTCCCAGAGTAGCCCCATCAGAAGAGTCACTTGTAAAGGTGCAATCCACACAAAATGTGCCAGGGCAAGTCCCTGAAAAATAAAAACACAGATAAAGTAAGTACATGCTATTGTCCACCCTCAAAATGAATCATAGCTTCTGTAAACAATTCATGGTTCTGAGCACATCAAAACACAAGTGTTCATTAAATGGTGGGCAAAGCAATGGGAGTAAGCAAAAGAAAAACCTAGGAAGACCCTAGGATCTCCCAAGGTGAAGCCACTGCAACTCAAAGTATGTCTTTATTCAGTTGAATTTTGAGATGGAGTGTTTTAAGCATAATATCCAGAATTTATTTCAAATAACACTCTTTTTGGATAAATCAAGAGCCTCATTCAAACATGAAAGAATAAAGAAACTCAGTCTATACCCAACTGCTCATCTCTATTACCTGACAGAGATATTGAGAAATGCATGTTCAGTTCAGCAGTAATTTATTTAGCACTTGCTATGGGCCCAGATCAATCTTAAACACTAGAAATAAAAAAGTAAGTGTAAAACACAATGTCTATCCTCAAAGACCTTGAATTAACTTGTCACATAAGACAAACTAGAACAAGAATTCCTCTGACTATCATGTTCAGCCAAAGCAAATAACCAATTTCAAGTATTAAAAGAAAGCAGGGCCAGGCATTGGTAGCTTACACCTGCAGTACTAGCTACTCAGGAGGCTAAGGTCTGAGGCTCGAGGTTCAAAGCCAACCCAGGCAAAAAGTCCACAAGACTCTTATTTCCAATTAACCACCAGAAAAGTGGAAGTGGCACTGTGGCTCAAGGGGTAGAGTGCTAGCTTTGTGCTGAAGAGCTCAGGGATAGTGTCCAAGCCCAGAATGCAAGCCCCATGGCTGACAAAATAAATAAATAAAATAAAATAAAAGGAAGCAGGGTCTGATAAGGATTAAGGTAGCTTAATAAAAGAAAATCAAGATACTGTAACTTGGGCAGATCCATCAGACTGCAAAATGGCACTGCGTCACAATTTACTTTCGCAGTTTTCAGAAATACACAAAGTAAAGGATGGAAAATGATTAACCACCGTTCTGTTATCTGATTCAAACTTTGCCTTTAGGAAAATGCTATTTCTAAAATAATTCATAGGAAATTGAATGAATAGGTACATACTTCATCAAATTTATTCAGGTTGTTGGAAAGAAGACTAATGAGTTGTCCAATACTTATTTTATCTAGAACACGACTTGATAGCTTTAAAGTCTAAAAGAAAAATGGAAAGTTAGATGATATCAATAAATAAGAAAAATATATTTATAGATAATATGTAATAAAGCTGAGGAGGGAGGCTGAAGGCATTCATTTTAATAAAAGTGATGAAAATTACTTTATATGAATGTTGTATCTTCACTGATATATAACTATTTATCTTGACAGCAAATATTATTCTGACATACTTCTGCTTGTATTATTTTCCAGCATATGGACACTAGAAACTATTTTTTGTCTTATACAGTAGGAGTGATGTTTTATTTAAATGCTCATTTAGAATGTGACTTGAGGATTTTGATTAGTTTTGTTTGTTTGGGGTTTGCTTTTATTTTAAAGGATGGACCTTAAATCAGAGATTTGAAATTTAAAATGACATTAAACTTTTCACAAAGTCCTTTACTGAAATATTTGAGTAAAATTACTGTTAAAGTAAGTAAAAATGTATTGCATGGAATTAAACCATTGATACTTTTGTGTAAGATTATATTAACAATACAAAATGTCTGTATTACCAAAAGAATTCATGAGATGCTACATCAGTAGATAAAGTTAGATTTAATTTTTACCTACAAATTATTGATTTAAAATTTTTAGAAAGATGAATTAATCATGATTATAAATGATTACAAACACACTAACATAAAATAATACTTTCCCTGTAAACTTTAGTAAGAATTGCTTTTCTATTATGTAATATAGACTTAAAAGAACACATCTAATATTTATTCCTTTCAGCTGAATTTATTGCATATATATTGATCACTTAGTAGATATAAATCACATAGTCAACTCTTGGGTATTATGTTTACTGAAAGAGAATTCTTGCCGCAAGGCAACCTAGTACATAAATATTTAAGAGTGATATGATTAGTGAGTTCAGAAAAGTAAAAACTAATAGAGTTATTCAGAGAAATTCAACATTTCTACAAAACTGGGAAGATTTTTTATAGCAGTGGATCTAGAATAATTGTATTTAGATGAAAAAAATATCGGAATAGTTTTAACATGTTATAAAAGCAATCTGCGATGGGGATAAAAATTTATTGAGCTGGATTATATAACAATGTAACCACTCAGTATACATTTGTAATATAATATTATCCTGTGAATTTGAATACTGCATGAGGTGCAACATAGAGCTATATGCACAATAAGCTCTAAGTGATTTTTAATATTTAGCTATCTATACATTTTTTAACCCAGACAAATGCATTTTTGTTTTACTTAAATTCATGATTTCAAGTATAATATGACTGTAAGAGTTTAAACAAAACAAAAGGTTGTTCTGCCATAAAAGTTGGAATACTGTAGGAGGTGTTTTACCAGTCCCTACCATGAGGGTGAAATAGGTTCGATATAGCAAAGGAAGAGACTAATAATGAGCCAAGTCAAGGCTACATTTAGGAGCCACATGAATATGCAATAGAATTCTTTTGAGATAAAGCAAACTGGTTAAGAGCATGGATATGTACTAATGAGAAAGTAATACACACCCAAGCCTTGATGTTTATATTAAGGTTTTGGATCTGAAGCATATATATATATATATGTATGTATTGGAGTTGAATTTTACATTGGGACTTATTTACAAATTAATAATGTTCCTGGTTTGAATGCACATCCACTTTACCTCATTTCTATATTTAGATACTTATTTCTTTTTTTCAATGATTGGAAACCCTTCCACTTCAGAGACTCTAATTTACCTATTTTGAAATTTTTTAGTCATTTTTATACAGTGTTTTTAGGCCTCCATTTTCTTATCCATGAAATAAGAATGATGGTACCTCCTACTTGGAGTTCCTGGAAGGATCGAATGGTAACATATATCTAAATCACTTAGAAGCATGGTATGAACATTCTCAGATACTATCATTAAACTAAATCCAAGTCTCTTTAAATGCAAGCAGTATAGATTCTACAATCCAAATAATGTCTAATCATTTCTTATGTAAAATTTCTGGATATAAATGAAAGGCTCATTGAGTTGTTGCCCCTGTTTTCCTGAATCTTGTAAACTGGTGAGATTTTAGATGATGAAATTTGGTAAAACTATTGTCTCTGATTTTTTTTCTCCCTTGCCTCCATAAAAGGCTTTTTATAATAATAAAGTATGGTTATCAAGGTTTTACTGCACAATTGACCTTGTGTATGTGTTACAGGTTATTTACTAGGAATGATTTTTAAATCCATAGTGTTATAAAGCCCACAATGTAAGGTTTTTACATTGGGGAAGATAAAAGCAAGAATAAATTAATATTCAAATGATTAAATCAACAAACCTTTCTTTGATTGAGCCAAACAGATATATGCTGAAATGACCTTCAGTTATGTTTGTCATGTAGCTCAGTCTCATGTTAATACTCCTAAATCAAATCTGAACACCTGTGTTCTTGTCTTGAAAATACATTCAGAAAAGCAGAGTAAGTTCTTATTATTTCAAAGCATATACTGAACTTCACAGAGTGACAAAGATCTAACTCAGAATGAGGAAGTGGGTCAATATTGCCAGTTGTGACTGTGACACCACTTGTGACACAAGTAGTGTGGAAATATTTATTGATTGAGTTCTCATTTACAATTCTATATTATGCCTTTGTCCATGAGTATAAGCACAGATATTTTACCAAAAGATATTGGATCAATGACTTTCATGCAGCCTGTGGGGGGCTTTATTGCTTGGGGTATTTTTTTGCCAGTCCTAGAACTTGAACTCAGGGCCTGAGCACTGTCCTTGGGCAGTGCTCAGGGTAGGGCTCTACTACTCAAGCCACAGTACCCTTCCTGCTTTTTACATGTATGTATTGGTATAGAGGAATCAAACCCAGGTCATTGTGCATGCTAGGCAAGCACTCTACCACGAGGCCAAACTCCCTACCTCTGTGTGCATGGAAACAAAGCCTTAAAAACATTTTTTTAGATGTTGGCCACAGATATGGCTCAGCACTAGAGCACTTGCCTAGCATTTAGGAGATCCTGAGAGCAGTCACCAGCACTGTAAAAGCATAATAAATGAATAAGTAATCCAAAAAATAATGACATGCCATAAAATAAAACCTAAAATATAGGCAGTTAGTTTACAGAGGCACTTAGTAATTACCAGCTGAAGAAAACTGAGATATCAAGGAAAACTTAAGATATTCCTTCTTTCTCACATCAATGAAATTACCATTTCATCATTTCTCCTTGCCTATATTAGTTCACTATCTAAATCTGAATATTTAAGATAGACCATTCAGAATACCAGGGGAATGTGCAAGCTAGCTCAGTACAGCATTTGCCTAGTATGCAAAGTTGTAGGTTAAAACTTCAGCATCACAAAAAAGTAACACACACACACACACACACACACACACACACACATATTACCTTCTTATAAATCAAACTAAACATAGCTATTCTCATCTGCATTCCAATGTGGTGAAGACCAAAAATGGCTGGATGTAGGAGCAGTGTCCTCACAATAAAAAGTAGGCATAAGCCTATGGCTAGGTAAATGGCAATAGATCGTTCTGCTTTGTTATCTGGATCATAGGAAGCAATGATTCTTCCCAGTAAGAGAGGTTGTACTGCTTTGGTGACTTCCTGCCAAAGGAAAAAAACAAATTAAATTACATTTCCTAGTCTTAAAATGAGTTCATAATTTCAGCAAGAGAAGTTGTTTTATCTTTGAAGGATGACTTAGAAGGCTTATAAGAGGAGTCAAACCATCAATAAAAATCCTGAAATTGTTTTTTACTATCTGAACACTATGAAATAAAGATGTGATTTTTGGTTTGTAGCAGAACAATCTGGAAATAAGCTTATGTAGAAAATATTCACTAAAAAGGCGAGTGAATTACAGCTGTAATGTCAAAGTGTACTTTCTAAAGTAATTTAGTAATTAGTAGTTTCTTTTATGCAGAAATAAAAGTTTTCTAAATATTTCCCATTTGCTTTCATAATAACTTTGGGCATCAGGGTATGCATTATTATTTTCAGTTTGCAGATGAAGGAACTGAGGTCAAGAAGATCAAAATGACTTGATAAAACTTCAGACTAGAATTCTGAAAGGTGCTTTGAGCAATGGCTTTATATTCATGTAAACCTAGCTGCTCAAAGCAAGCACTACAAAGCAGAGATGGTGATAGTACACCATACCAGCACCACTGGTGGTTTTAAGTTAGCCACTTTTGGTAGCATTCCTTTGACAGTCTGTGTTGTGTGTTGGACCACCATGCCAGCACCACAGGTGGTTTTAAATTAGCCACTTTTGGTAGCATTCCTTTGACTGTCTGTGTTGTGTGTTGGACTTTAGCGAAGGAATATCCTGGAAAAATTCTACCTCAAGCCAGTTTGAATACCTCATCAACTCTTGAAAAGTCCTCAGTCTCCTACTAAATTAAATGCTCCATGCAATGCCTTACAATTTCTGCAGCATATGTAGGATTAGATTTGAACCCAGAAGGAATAATTCTTAACCATCCTTCTGAAAAGCCTTCAAGTGAAAAAGACATAATTTGCTATTTGAATAATAAACCAGTAAAGTGGGGTTCCACAGTCAAACTCAGCAAGTTGATGATGCTATTCTAATCGGATTTGTTTCAAATAGATATTTCTAAGTCTGATTGCCACCAGTATTGCCTGACATTACTGTCTCACTCCTTAGTTTTCTGTTTTCCATTCTCTGCAACCTTTTTTCAAACCACAAATGCTCAATGTCATCATTCTCGATAGATGAACATTTTTATATCAATTTCATGTAGAAAAAAGTAACCCACAAACAGCTGTCACAGACTGATCTTTGCCTTTGTATATACAATATTTCAGTCCATAACTGTGTAAACCAAGAATTTGAATGTAGAAAAATGTACAAACCTTTAACAAAAGCTTTAAGAACATGGAATGATATAAATTTTCTTTTCACAATGGCAATATTTTAAAAGCATTTTAATTACAGCAGACAGACAGGTTCTACAAAGAAAATTGCTTATTTCCAGATGGGCACAGTGGATTCTACCTGTAATCCTCACTACTCGCTACTCAGGAGGCTGAGATCTGAAGATCACAGTTCAAAGTCAACCCTTCAGTTAGGAAAGAATAAAGTTAAGATAAATCTTGGTTAAATGTAAGAATCTATACTACATGTATTAACTTTTCATACTGTCCTTATGAGAATAATATTTCATCTTCAAAATCATTTTTAAATCAGTATTTTCCCCAGGATTATTACATTCTTTCGCTGAACAAACATTCACACCATTTACTTAGATTTCTTTTTCCATTACTACTGAATTTTCTCTTAGCTAAAAATGCTCTCCTCAGTTGTATGTGCTACTTGTGTTGAAAGAATCATATGTGGTCATGAAGAAAAGAGAAAAGATCATTAGCGTTCAGCATGAATATGCAATAAAGCATCATTTTTGTTCATTGCAAGATAACTGGAATAGTTTGGACCTTATGTGCAGCTTATGAAATCACTTGCTTACACAATGTTTAACATGAATGTCTATTTAAGACACATACATATAATGAGAGAAAGACAGACAGGAAAGGCTATTCTTGCTGGAAACTATATCTAAGAATGTACAAACCAGTAATAACTCTCCCAATGAAAAAAGCATACAATTCCTACCTATGAAATACTAAGAGAATTCTGAGGAAGCAACAGTATTTTATCAGTTGGTCCACATCATAAAATTTCCAAGTTAGAAATGAATGTGCTTGCACAAGTTATTTTCTTAAGTATTTTAAATAAAACTCTCTGAAAAGACTGTTTATTATATTTGTTCATAACTTTAGAATAAGTCCATTAGAATAGGTTTATTTGTTGAATTGTTATTTGGCTGCCACTTATAATAGACAATTAAAGTTTGCATTAATTTAAAGGGGATACCCATTTTACACATTTCACTATTTAAAGTTTGTGGTCATGTTGCTTCAACCAAAATGGGACACACTGATCCTTCAAAATAAAACAGTGGCAATTTAACAAAGACATTGGTAGTATTCCCAGTGGCAGGGTAAAGGTTATAAAAATATAGTTTAGGGGCCGGGTGTTTGGCCTAGTGGTTAAAGTGCTTGCGAGCATGCATGAAGACCCGGGTTCGATTCCTCGGCACCACATGCATAGAAAAAAGCCAGAAATGGTGCTGAGGCTCAAGTGGAAGAGCTCTAGCCTTGAGAAAGTCCAAGGACAGTGCTCAGGCCCTGAGCTCAAGCCCAGGACTGGAAAAAAAATATATATATATAGTTTATTAGGCCGGGAGTTTGGCCTAGTGGTAGAGTGCTTGCCTAGCATGCATGAAGACCGGAGTTTGATTCCTCGGTACTCCACATACGGAGCAAAAAAACAAAAACAAACGGAAGTGGTGCTGAGGCTCAAGTGGCAGAGTGCTAGCCTTGAGAAAGTCCAAGGACAGTGCTCAAGCCCTGAGCCCAAGCCCAGGACTGGCAAAAAAAAAAAAAAATACATATATATATATATATATATATAGTTTATTTTGTTAAACATATCCAATAAAAATATGTGCAAATAACAAGGCCATATAAGCATTGCCCCTACACAGAGTTTTCTCCATTCAAGGACAAAATTTGCAGTTCATACTTCTTTTGCTTTGTTTAGTTCTAGCTGATCCATTTTTTTATATTAAAATATTTAGTGAAATACATTATTACCCTTTCACATGTCTTGGTACCCATTACCCTCCCCCCCACACACCCCACCATCTTGGTAGGGTAATGGGTACCAAGACATGTGAAAGGGTATCAATGTATGTGAATTAATGCACCTTCTATCTGGCAAATATCATGTAACCCTTTTACTAATTACAATAAAAAATTTAAAAAAAAAGATAGTTTACATTACTGGATTTTAAACCACAAAGCATCACAAAGACATGAACCAATTTATTTGGAAAGTCTGGGAACACATCCAAATAAAAGTAATAATTTAATATACAATAAAGTATGGTCTTTTAATTCAGTAGAGAAAGGAGAGATTATGCAATAAATGATGGGAAATCTGGACCTCATCTTTTAAAATTAAAATTTTAGTTTATGCATATACCAGAATCAATGGCAAATAGATTAAATAACTAAAGATGAAAGGTGGAAAATAAAATCATGGATGTGTTCTTGCATACTTTATGGAAGTATTCATGCAAAACAGAAAACAAAAATATGCATAAAATAGTAAATTTTTAGAAATGTGTAATTGTTTCAAAAATAAAATTACTTGAAACAAAAATAAAAATTACATGACAGAGAAAAGTATAAGGGAATATAAAAATAACAACAACACTAATAATGATAATAATGGAAAATATGTTCTCATATACCAATAAAAAAACTAAACAATTTTCTCCATTGTATTATCTAATGCATTAAGAAACACTGTGGATTTTACTACAGTCCTCTGTAATTCATCTTCTATGAATATTTTGTGCAATATGAACTAAACTTCTTAGAGCCATGCAACTCATATGGCATTTGTGAGGAAATATTGCAGCACTCCTAAATTCTTGAGGAAGAGAAACCAGCATGAATTCAAATGAATCCACATGGTTTACAACATTTTAATGCAATATTGTTCACAGCCATTACTGGAAGAATAAACACATTTTCTACTTGTCACCTCCTTTTACAGGTTATGAACAAAAATTCAAAGTGATGATCAAGTGATACAGAAAATTATAGGCTGGAGTTACACTTGAGAGCAGCTGGAATATATCAAAAGCCTTTAAAGACCATTATATCTAGTTTTTCAGACATGTCACTCTCTTTACACTGATGAAGACACAGGATGCTGGGAAAGTGTAACTCAAGTGTGCTCCATTGACAAGGTTCAAGTATTTGTTTCTTTTCCTTGAAACAATTCAGTATGGAGATATATTATCAGAATAGCATAAGAATATATGTATGTGTGCATATATATATGTATAAATATACAATTGACTGAATTTTACCTAACTCCTCTTTTGGCATTATCTCTTGACATTCTTTTGTTGAATACAGAAAAATTAAGATGCCAGTAATCTCATGTATTACTAAAATAATGTGATTTAGAATCCTAACAGAAAATAGTTTTAAACAAGTAATTTATTTTGCTGCACCTATTTTAAATTTAATTTAACATGTTAATCACCATGGATTTTTATTTACCTTTGCTAGAAATTTAGATTTTTTTAATATCTAGAGTTGGTCTAGCCTTTTATATCTTTACCTTTGCTCACTAGGTTGCCCTTCTCCTTCTAAAAATCACAAAAATGTATGAATAAGTATTTTTACATAGATAGTGCATATACAATTATGACTCTTACCCCTAAGTATAGTAAGATCCCATAGAATGTGAATCTCCAGAAAAAGCATCGTCGAAGGGCATTAATAAGTTTGGGATTTTTCTTTGAAGCTAACTCTCTATCCCATTCTCTGCAAAAGAAGAAAAATGTGGACCAGTGAGTTTCAGGTGCAAATATTTGATTTGTCCTATTTTCCCCCAACATACCTTGTTTCTTATGAGTATTATCCCAGGGGATTAACCCAAGTGATTACAGAAACAAAAGCCTTTTGGAGACTCTATAATACCAACTGCTCAACCAGATATTTGGCAGGATCTGAAGGTGTGCAAATAAAGTTAAGACAAATGATTATGCATTGCTTGTGGTTAGCATAATGTGAAAAATGAACATATACGTCAAAATGTGTTTTATTCCTTTAGCAATTACTATTAATTTACAACCATGGCAGATTTTGCAATGTTTAAATGTCAAATCCAAAGTAATGACAAAATATTAGGTGGATTTTAAAGTGATTTAACACAAAGAAAACCTATTAGGCTCTTTTTTAAAGGAGGCATGAAATTAAGATTATCAAATTTCATTTGCAACTACTGGAATCATTCATTAGAGTAGAAGTCTTTGACAAATGGCACATAATATGATTGCATATTTTGTAGTAAGGATATGCAGGGAAATAGAGAGACCCTGAAATTGGATGAAATCTAATACTGTTTACTTTTAAATACTAAAAGAACATCAGCTGACTGTATTTAGTTAGTGCCACTGCTCTGAAAGTAAGTCATTTTCCTTTTCAAAAGGGAATAAAATACCTATAAATGTTATCCTCATCTTAATTTTAAAATTATGTGGAGATGAAAACCTCAATAAACCACAGGCATGATCTACAGAATTATAATAAAAGCTTTGCATTTCATCAATTACTATTCCCATTACTATCAAATTATCATAACTCAGCATGGTTCTATGTCATTATAAAAAGAAGAGTTTACAACTGAGATTTAAAAACAGAATTGGCAGTTTTCAGGCATGGAGCAAGACTTTCTTTAAAGTTTTCTAAGAACAAAAAAAATCTATAAAGCCTAGTCATATCTATCTATCTATCTATAAATACAAAAATATATATTTCATTTATATATTCATTTGTGCACATGGACATTTACTCTCATCCACTGTGCTGAATCAAAATATGGTAAGAAAATGATAACGGAATTCTATGCTGTCATCAGAATGAATGACATTGCCCCATTTGTAAGGACTTGGAAAAAATCATATTAAGTAAAGTACACCAGACCCAAAGGAACATAGGCACAAATAGTTTCCCTCATTTGTAATAATTAGTACAAATCTTGGACTCTCCTAGCAGAGGATTACAATAGCTCAAAACCTAGATACACAAGGCCATATAGGATGAGGCTAAATGAAAGACCTCCAGGATATGAAAACAAGAGCCATATAATGTGGGATTGTTGTTCTTAATGTATTATGTTATTTCTCAACTCTTTTATTGTTCCTTGGTTATTCTCATATTGTTATAGTATCTTACCTTGTTATCTGGTATATTGTATATACATTTATTTGTTTATTTGAAATAGGAAAGGGAAGAGGAAAAACAAGATGAGGGGAGTGGGATTTGGGGAGGGAAATGTGGACAAAAACATGAGAAGTGGTATCAATGTGTGTGAAGTAATGCACCCTCTACCTGGCGAATATAACTGTAACCCTTCTGTTAATTACAATAAAAAATTAAAAAAATAAATGAATAAAAGAAAATGGAGCTCAACATGGAGGAGGATAACCTTCTCTATCAAAGTTGTATCCAATGGGAAAGCCAGGAAAGAGAGTATACATAAACCAAAGAAATGGTTTCAGGGTAAAAAGGTAGATAACAGTGAAGTAATGCAGAAGCCTTGTGACATTATGTGTGATGAGAAGTCTCCAGTGACCCAGTCAATGTACTTTTATTTTTAATGTACTTTTAGAAACACAGTAGTGGAAACCATATTCAATTTGCTGAAAATTCAGTACACTGGTATTGAGAAAGAAAGACTAAGTGATTGTCTTTGAAAACTATATGCCGCATGATATGTTAGTTTCATATTTTCTAAATATATTGTATGACTTTCTCTTGAACTAATAATAAGCCATGTGTAAAGATTTACCTTTCCAATGTTTCAGACAGATTGTCAGCGGAGTCAGCAGAAGGGATCTGATATATGTCTGACAATTCTAGGCGCTGTCTATACCCTTTCTTCAAAATTGGGCTGGTCCAGCTAAAACAGAGAGAAAGAACAGATTTCAATATTCACATGATTTGGTCTCCCATACAAGCACTTAATCTGATACAAATCATATCTTCTGTTATGTAGAAAATAACATGTGTACATAAATGAAGATAGAATAAGTCAACTTTTATAAATATTAGAATTAATTACAGGATGCACCTATACAGAACATCAACACCTCCAAACTAAAGTAGCTACCTGTCTTTCCATCAGGGGAAACAAGAATCTGTTGCAATCTGTCCTGAGAGACAAATATTAACTGCTAAACCAAAGAGAGACATATACTCAATAGTCTTCTACAATTTTGATACTATACCATAGGTTACTCAACAATGTGTGTTAAAGAAATTGCCTATAGGTAGAGGGAAAGAAGTTTATGTCAATTTACTGGGCGTGTTATGTCTAAACATCCCTCATGATAAATATCATAATTTTTTTTGGTCTCCTTGCTGGCCATTGTTCCACAACTTGTTTTCTCAGCATCTACTCAGTAACACTTTTTAATGGAAAATAATGAACCTGGCATGGGAAAGAATCAGGGTACCTCAGCATTTTTAAATTCTTTCAATTATGTTGCTTATAGCCATCATAGTAAATCGAAATAATCTTCACATAGACAAGAAAATCGAAAAAGAAAGAAGAAAGAGCAATTTGAGACAAATCATACACACAAAATTAACTTTCGAGATTAAATGTGAAAGGAAAACTCTTTTCAAATGAAATTCATGTATTCATTGAAGAAAGGAAGACCTTTGAAGTGATACTTAAGTCCACTGATTCTCCTTCAGCATCTTTGGGTATCTGGTCCAGAGAACTCTAAAGGTTAGTGTCATTAAGACTACTTAGTAATGCATTAAGATACATGTCAAATGACTAAAATTCATCTCTTGGAGAAAAGATAAACTCAGAATGGGAAAAATATTCAAGAAAAGACATTCAAATTAAGAATAGAGATGCTTTTCACATTTTTCTAGGGCAAAATTTTGAAGATATATTCATAGTTACTCTACTCCTTCCCACTTAGGGTCCAGGTACTTCTCTAGATTTCCTTGATCTTTGGATTTTTCAGAAGGCCCAGATCAATATTGCTAATGTTTGTATAATTTGTCTCTCATTAAGACTCAACTGACTTAGGGCCAATCTCTAAGGTGAAGTAACTTTATCCATCATTTCTTGCTGCAGTATTTCTTTGCCAGTCCTGGGCTTGAGCTCAGTGCCTGAGCACTGTCCTTAAACTTTCTCAAGGTTAGAGCTCTACCACTTGAGCCTCAGCATCACTACCAGCTTTTTTTCTATGTATATGATACTGAGGAATTGAACCATAGTCTTTGTGCATGCTAAGCAAGCACTCTACCACCAGGCCAACCCCCAACCCTCTTGCTGCAGTATTGAGTGACTATAGCTTAATATATTACTTTTTTCCATTAACTTGCAAATATGCATTTTAACAAGATCCTTCTTTAATAAAGGATGGCAAATAAGTTTAGACTTCATTGCCCAGTGTGACTCACTGATCATTTTTCCTGGTGAAACGATAATGAAAACTATTGAAGCCAGCCATACTGGAGAACAGGAGGTGCTGTAATTATGGAGTGTATGCAATGAGCACCACATGACAAAGGGGCACATTCAGAAATTTCTCACTGCCAAAGTATCCCCCACAGTGGAAGATAAAGTTGAAAAATATCAGTGGCAGGCTGAGAAATACCTGAGACAGCTATTTAGGATATGAGTCATTTACTTCGTGAGGGCAAGAAGTAAAAAGGTGAGGCAAAAGTTTACAACTAACATAAAATTCTGCTCCTTCCAAGAGCTTTCACAATCACAGGCATGTTGTGATTTTAATCTGAAAATCATTTTAAATAGGTAGGACAAAATGGGATCAGTATCCTGTTCTAATGAGATCATATTCAAGGATGCTTCACTTATCAAAATCACTAAATGACAAATTTTTCCCACTTTCTTCTGAGTTCACTCTTTCCTTTTCCATGCTTAGCTTTTCTTATGTATGAAAACTAAGCATAATGGGTTTTAATAGTTACATAGTTGGGATTTTAACAAGAAAAAATGAGTTTAGGAGTGACTCCATCAAAGAGAAAAGCAAGTGTGCAGGTGCAGATTTCAAATGTACAAGATACAGAAGTGCCAGGATGAAGCTTGGTGTCCCAGGAAAGTTCATCTGTGCATGTCTCCAGAATAATGCAAACTGCAGATGAGGGGGGCGTTATTAGGAGAAGGCAGGGCCAAATAGCAGAGTGGAAGCATCTGTCATTTTTCAATCTATAAAGGAGAAGAATCTGGTAACACAGACAGTAATAGATTCTGAAGAGAGAAACAAATAAAAAGAACCAGAACCCACAAAGGAGATGGCAGGGAGGGGGAAAATGGAAGGAAGGAAGGAATGAAGGAAGGGAGGAAGGAAAGAAGGAGGGAGGGAGGGAGGGAGGGAAGGAAGGAGGGAAGGGGAAGGGAAGGAAAGGAAGGGAGGGAAGGGAGGAAAGAGGAGGAGAGAGAGAGAGAGAGAGAGAGAGAGAGAGAGAGAGAGAGAGAGAGAGAGAGAGAGAGAGAGAGAGAGAGAGGCTATAGAGAAAAAAATCCTACCAGTAGAAAGGGAGTTTTGAGCACCCGTCTCCAGCTCCCTGATTGTGGGAAGAGAATTGAAGACTGCAACACATTAAACAGAGGGTCCTACCAAGAGTGCCTACTGTATGTGCAGGAAAAGTTGCTACAATTCACAAGCCTTAATCCTAGAACAAGGAATTGTGAGGCCATGACTACTGATGTAACAAGTAAGGCTCTCTTTAGCTCCCCTTATCTCAGATTATGGCTTCTTGAGTGAGTGTCTATGAGAGACTGTGTTACTTATCCTAACTAGGGGTAAGGAGTGAAGACAGCTCAGTGACTTAACAGGACATTTTGTCATAGAATTTGTGTGTAAGTCAATAATAAGAAATGGTTGAGAAGGGCTTACATCTAAGAGGTGTCCCGCAGAAAAATTTACACTATGGAAATGCCTCTTATCAGTTTAGATGTCAGTGGCAGCCTGATAGCACCACATGATGGAGACTTGGGATTCCCTGTAAAGTCACAAAACAGAAACACCGCTGTGGCAGCCATTATTTTTACAAGCAGAGGAGTGTAGCTGGCACTGGCTGCCATCAAGGCAGCTGAAACATCAAAGGCAGGTGCTCCAGACACCTGGCAGTGAAAAACCCTTGGAAACCCTTGCCAGGGCACATAGCAGAAATGCTGTTACATGCAGCTGAGACTCTGAAGGCATGGGTGTGGTAATTGCGGTTCCACCCTCTCTGGTCAAGAGAAAAATCTCACCACCTGAGGCTAGAGCGCCAAGAAACTCTTGAGTCTGAAATCTGTTATGTACTCACTTTCAGGGAACTACCAACTGGCTCCATGTGCTGCCTGTTGTGGAACAGAATCCTCACTTCCTAATCTGTAGAATCATAGTTTATTCAGACTCCTGAGTACCACAAATACATGTATGTATATATACATATGTGTGTTATATAATATATATGTGTTTTATATGTATGAACACAGTTATTTTGTTTTTATTGCTATTTGGGTTGTATTGTTTTTACCTTTTATTCATTTTACTATATAATTATTTTTCTGTATGACTGATATAGGCTGATTACTTTCTAATGTTACACTTTAACATAGGTTATTTACTCCCACCCATTTACTTTTCAGTTCTGCTTTCTTGTCTCTTCTTTTTCTAAAGTCATATCTGAACCATCTTATCTGCCTTTCAGTATCCAATTTCAAACCATCTTCTCATACCTTTCTATAACCTTTCACCCTTTATACCTACCATCCTCTACCTAGAAATAGAACTGTTCTCTTGCTCATACTTTTTTCTACCTCTCTTCCCCAATAGCTTATCCTTCTTCAGTATCTACAGTCTTATGTAGTAGATTACCAGAGTATAATTTATTATGGCCTATTTTGGTTTCCTATTGGAAACCAAAAGTTTCAGAAGTTTTTTGTGTATGTTTCTCTGTTCTATTATCTTCATTTTACTTCCCTTTCCTTACTCAAACATAATTTCACCTGGATTTTTCTATTTATCTCACTCCATGTTCTTATTAACCTCTCCTATTATTAACTCCTCCCACTTCCTTCCCATTATATCATAATACCTAGTATTATTTGTTAGTGTTATTCCCACTATCTCTATTCAATCATGATTCTAGATAACTAATGTCTTATTAGAGCATGACAACACATCTTTGCTTCTATATTCACTAAAGATATTGGAACAGTAGTCATGATTATTCTTTATTAGAGTTTGTCACAAACACAAGGTTGTGGTTTATCAACTGCAAAAGCGACTGTAGCTAAGTTCCTCATTATGAATAGAATTTTGTATATCTTGAAATTAACATCAGAACCACACTTCACCAATGTAGTAACAGGAAAAAACAATCATTATAACACAGACATTGTCCCATCTTAAGTAAATCTTTAAGAAATCAGCAACTACAAGACACAGATTGAATTTCCATCAAAAATTTGTCAGAACACGTAAGTCACAGATGAAAAAGTGCTAAATTCATAAATAAACAAGGCAACATGTCTCTCTCAAAAATTTAACAATTCACAGTGAACTAATTGTGGAGAAAAAAATTTTAAACATAGTTACAATAAAATAATGACAAGAGTGATCAGTGAAATTAAGATACTGTATATACAACTCAATGACTTCAAAGAACATTCAAACAACTAGACAATGATGAAAACAGACGAATGAATAAAGAAGACAGTAAAGAAATGCAATAAAGACAAAGATATTTTGGGGAAAAAATCAAATTAAAATCCTGGAAGTGAAGATCATAGTAGCCCAAACTTAAAAAAAAAATAAATAAGCTAAAAGTCTACTTAGTAATACAGAACAAATTGAAAATGGGCCGAGGCTGAAGAAGTAGAAGGTCAAACAGTAAAAGCCATTAAAATACACTACACTAAGAAAGCATGTAAAAAATAATAAAAGAAAGCATGACAATAAAAAAAGAAAGCATGAATGAAATTTAAAACTTATACTCCACAAAAGACCAAACTTAAAAGTCATGGGAATTGAAGAAGGGGAAGAGATACAAACTAAGAGCAGAGAAACTATTCAATTTTTTAAAAAATAACAGAAAACTTCCTTAACTTCAAGAAAGACAAGGTGCTTATAGAATACCAAATAGGTAAGATCGGAGAAGAAACACACCTCGACACACTATCGCTAAGCCCTAACTACACAGAATGAAAAAACTCTATTGAAATCTACAAACAAGAAGAGACAAATTATGTACAATTGCATGGCTATTTGAATAATAGTAGATTTCTCAACACAAACTTTAACTGAGTGTAAAGATATAATTATACTAAGTGAAAGAAGTCAGCCACAAAAGACCACATTGTTTTATTCGTATGAAGTTTCCAGTGTGGATGAATCCATAGATACTGAGTTGCTTAGGAGCCAGATACAATTGTGCAGGCCTACAATCTCACCAACATGGAATGCTAAGATTGGGAATGCTAAATCTGAGACCAAGGCAAAATGTTCACAAAGCCTCACCTTAACAGAATAGCAAAACCCTAACTGATAAATAACAAATCCAAAAAAAGAATTGAATGGTGACATTGCTCAAGTTTCAGACATCCTTCCAGGTAAGCACAAAACCCTTAGTACAAAATACCTCACTCAGTACAGGAAAAAGAGCTGCTAAAAGCTAGAGGAAGAAAGTAGTACTTGGTCTGAGTACCACAAATAATGATTTATAACAGACAGGCAGTTATTTTGAAGGATAAAGTATTCCTTTCTTTTTCATTTTCCTTTTCTTCCTTTTATATTACTGAGGATTCCTATGTGTACTAGGCAAGCACTCTATCACTTAAGCTGTGCTCTTATTCCTTTCAGCATTCTTTGCACTATGTTTGAGAAGAAGCTTGGCCCTGTAACATGGCCTTGCCTCGGTCTTGCTGTGTAGCCCAGGCCAGCCTCAAACTCCTAAGTCTCCTGTCTCCATCTCCAGAAGAGCTGGAATTACAGTCATATGCAACTACACTCAGACTAATACTTTCTAAAGTTGAATGTGATGGTAGTTACCCAACTGTGAACTTACTAAAAAGTAATCCTTGTGCACTTTAAATGGATAAAATGTCTGACATGTGGATTATCAAAATAAAGCTATAGTTAAGACTGTCTTGACAGGTGCCCTTGTCTCAAGGCTATAATCCTTACTCAGGATAGTGAGATTTGAGGATTGCAGTTTGAAGGTGGCCTGGGCAGGAAACTCCATGAGACTCTTATCTCAAATTTTCCTTTATGTCCAGAACCAGTGAAAACTACTACTTTGCCTAAACTCTCATTTTTTTGCCAGTCCTGGGCTTAAGCTCAGGGCCTGAGTACTACCCTTGGATTTTTCTCAAGGCTAGAGCTCTACCACTTGAGCCTCAGCACCACTTCCGGATTTTTCTAAGTATGTAGTACCAAGGAATTGAACCTGGGTCTTTGTGCATGCTAGGCAAGCACTCTACCACTAGGCCAAACTCCCAGCCCCCAATTCTCAATTTTTTAACTGCTTGTGGGGTAGCTACACAGCTCATGGGAATATCTAGGGATTGGTGATATGTAGCATGTATTGTATACATCGTTCATTTCCTCTGGAAGCAAGGAATTTAACTTCTGCAACTTCTAAGAATTTGCAGGGAGGATGATAATGATGTTAACAATGCAAAAAACTGAAGAATGTGTAATAGAGGCATTGAAAGATCACATTTTATTTACTTGTCTATGAAACATAACAAACTAAGAGGTAATTAACAATGCTATCAAAAATAAATGAGTCAATAAAAGTCAACCATCTCCAATGACAAGGGAATAGCATTATGACACGACATGTAGTCAGTGCCTATCTACTCTAGACAAGTGGCCTCAATGTGCCTTTTCACTATTTGGGTTTGATTTTTATTCTATCTGGGCATGATGCCACTGACAAAAGTCACAAAACTGACTGTGGCTGGAACAACCGGCAAGAAAGGGTGATTAACTGCCCTGTGAGAATGCTACATCCTGTATGAGCTCACTTTCAGGAGACCTTTACTAACTAAGAAAGACAAATAATGCCATTACTCTCTAATTTCTGATTTTTATTTCCATTGGCAATAACAAATATATTTGAAACCAAGAAAATAAGGAAGAAGGGAAATCGATTGGCCTTGAAATTTTATGGTGGAAATGCCACTGGTTTACTGGCAGGCAGTTTTCAAATCACACAGAGAGAAGCTTGCATGGCTGTCAAAATGTTACCACCAATACTGTTAGATAACCACAGCCCAGATATCAAATGACAGAAGACATTTCAAGTCTCCCCAAGGAGAAGATGGAAGGGAAGAAGAAACATGGTTGTACCTGTCTTCTACCTATAGCATGAACAAAATATACTTTGAATGGGTGATAAGATATCTCTCAGGTGGCAGATATCTCTCAGGTGGCAGATAGGTTTTTTTGTTTTTGTTTTTGTTTTTTTAACTCTGGGCTTGGGTATTCTCCCTGAGCTCTTCAGCACAAGACTCCATCACTTGATGAGCTCTTTGCTCATCTAGCTTGTTCAGGCACTGTCACAAGGACCCAGAATTAAAAACTTTACAATTGGTACTTCTCTTGTTTGGCTGAAAATGCCATGTCCTTTCTTGGATGTGACTATCATTCTAGAACTAATAGACATCTGAAATAAAAACTACTTGAGGGCCTGGAGTTTGGCCTAGTGGTAAAGTGCTTGCCTAGCATGCACGAAGACCACGGTTCGATTCCTTGGTACCACATACATAGAAAAAAAAGCTGGAAGTGGTGCTGAGGCTCAAGTGGTAGAGCTCTAGCCTTGAGAAAGTCCAAGGACAGTGCTCAGGCCCTGAGCTCAAGCCCAGGACTGGCAAAAAAAAAAAAACTACTTGATTTCTTTCTGCTAATGTCTCCTCCAAAACATGAGATGACACAATTCTTTTAGGGATAGATGTCCTCTGAATATCTTTTGACAGTGGAAACAAGTTCCTATTTGTCCTGAGCCAAAATAGGTAAAATAAATGCTATGCTTTCTCAAGATCTTCAGCACCCAAATAGTTTAGTGACTTCTCAGTATGTGTACAAGAACACTACTATTTACTAATTCCTTTGTTGTAGTTGTTTTTGTATGTCTTGGGGCTTAAACTCTGGGTCTGGGCTAAGTCCCTGAGATCTTCATCTCAAGGCTTCTGCCTTACCCCTTGAGCCACAGTACCACTTCTGGTTTTCTGGTGATTAATTGGAGATAAGAGTTCCCTGGACTTTAGTGCCTGGGCTGGCTTTGAACCATGATCCTCAGATCTCAGCCTTCTGAGTAGCTAGGATTACAGTCCAGAGCCATCACCACCCCCCTACCTACTAAATCCTTTTTAACCCTTGATTACCACTCAGTATTTCACAGTAGCTTTTCCAACAAAATAAATTTAAAAGTGAGTACAATTCCACTTGACATCATTTGTCACTCTGTTTATTTTCCTAAGCTGTCTTCAATCTCATGATCTATAACCTCAACCACCTTAGTGCTCAGATTACAGATGTAAACTTCCACATCTAGTCAAGGTGATGATTATTGAAATTTAATTGTGATAAAGATGGCTTCTTTGATTCTGTTTAGAATCATGTATTGGGTTAATGCTCAGCCAATATTGATTTTTTTCAACTTTTTTCCAATCATCTTTTGATTATTTTTAAAACCATTTTTCTTGATCTTTGCCCTGTTTGTGAATGTTGCCAGGCCATTGATGCCATTGTACTCCTATTATTTCTCCAAAGGATTCAAAGAGCATCACGACACTGGGTTCAGACTTCTCAGGTGATGTTTTAATTTTAAACTTAGTGTGGAATTTGGTTGTTCGTGGTATTTTAATCTTTTTTAACCTCCTATTGTAAACACTTCAATTTTTTTTTAAAAAAAGGTCATGATTTCAAAGTAAGAGGAAAATTTATTCTTTATTTATTTGGAGGGGCTGTAGGGTAGATGTATAGCTCATTAATATAAGTTTGAGATCCTGTTTGTAAGTTGAGGAGAAAAGATGCTGCTACTTTCATTTTCTGAAAGCCTTGAAGTCATTATAAGAGGCAACAACAAAGAAAACTTCCCAGAACTTTATGGAAGGAAAGTAATAATGGTCTCATATTTATCCTTCCCTTTTCCCATCTACACTGAATTCCAGAACAAAAGCATGTTGTAGGCAAAGAATGGATTCTTTATACTTCAATTAATCCTCATGTCTTATTTTATGTGTGTGTGTATGTGTGTGTATATATATATATATGCAATATATATTATTATTGGCAGGAAAAGACTTGTACTACAAAACCCCTAAATTGCTGTGTTTTTCAAGAGCAAAATACAAAATAATAGGTAATTAATTCATAAATTGCTACTAATAAGCAATTTGAGGGCTCAAAATATATTGTAATTTTAAAAAACACAAATTATAACTATACAAATCATGATAGGTTAGTGAAAATCATTTTTATAGGTATTTAAGAGTTGTTTTTCCAACCTCAAAATGTCATGATCTCTTGCTTCCATTACTGCTTTAGGAAAATGAACTTTAAAAGAAACACCAAGCCAGATTCTCTTCCTTTAGAACTCTGCGGGAGCTCCCACTTGATGAAACCATTTATAATAAGGTACCTCTTAATTTTTAAAAGGATTCTCCTATTGCCATAATCAGGCATATATTCTTTGGCTTAGTCAGGTCAGACTGAAGCAAAGTTAACAACTTTCTTGAAATAAAACTGATTCTACATAAATTATAGGTGGGCCTTTCTCCACTCTGGGTTTCAATTCCTTCTCTTTGTGTGACATTCTACCCTTTACTTTCTTCATCTGAGCTTCTTCCCCAAAGTATCTATTCACTTGTTTACTAATACCTTGTGTCCTTGAGCACAGTAGGCAGTAATGACTCAAAGAGAATAATTTTCTTATCTACTCTATCCCCAGTACATACCAGAAAACATTTTTAAATTGTTGAACAAATGTTACCATATCCCATGTTGATAATTTAGTTCCTCTGTTAAACTAACTTCTTAGATATAACATACATTTTTTTTATTCCTATGGTCTCAATCAGTACTTTGAATAGGTTATAAACAGAATAAATCAATGTTATATAGTTCCAGTAACACTGTCATTATGGTCCATGTAAGAACAATAGTTATAAATAAGTTATAAATAAGGTATAAGAAAAGCAAGCCATTTTTAACCATATAGTAAATGTGATGAAAAGATAGACTGTTTATCTTATGCAAGGATCATAGCGTTTCTTCCCATTTTCTGAGTTATAACTTAGAATTCTCAAGTTCCATTATCTTAAAACTCCAGCCACTTAGTTGTCCTCAATTAAATGTCTTCATATGTAAAAGTTTGCATTGTGCATTATTATCCATTTCCAGGCAGGCACCAGTGGCTTATGCCTATAATCTTAGCTACTCAGGAAGCTAAAATCTAGGAATCATGGTTGTAATCCACCCCAGGTAGAAAAGTGCATTAAACTCTTAGCACCAGTTAACAACCAAAGAGTCAGAAGTGGAGTTGTGGTTCAGTTGCTAGCATGTTAGCCTTGAGCAAAATAGTTCAGGTGCAGTATTCAGACCCTGAGTTTATGCTCCAAGATCAGCATTATATATATTTAACTTTGCCTTCCTAATATTTGCCATTCTTATTCTTTGTAGAAATGTAACAAAATTTCATAAATTAAAAGTCATTCTTGGAGCTGGGAGTATAGCTAGTGGTAGAGTGCTTGCTAGCATGCATGAAGCCCTGGGTTCGATTCCTTGGTACCACATACACAGAAAAGGCAGAAGTGGTGCTATGGCTCAAGTGGCAGAGTGCTAGCTTTGAGCAAAATGTGTCCAAGAACAGTGCCCGGACCCTGATTTCAAGCCCCAGTACTGGCAAAAGAAAAAAGTCATTCTCCAGTCTTCATTTGTACCGTTTACTGTGATAACTATCTATTATTCCCATAGTATGACATTTACTATCTTCTGTACTGCTTCTGTGATATTATGCATCATCACAGTTATAATGCACGTAATATTTAAATATTTCATAACTTGCCACATATATGCCACTCTGAAGCTTCAAATTATTTCCTAATCACATTCAGTTCTTAAATATAGCTATATGTTCAACTTACTGTCCCTTTAAAATACTGGCGTCCTAACCACTGTGCCTCTGAATGTGAACTTGTTTGGAGATAAGATCTTTGCAGAGACCACCAAGTTCAAATGAGTTTGTTGTGGAAGAGGAGCTCTAATCACTGTGACAGTGGTCCTTATAAAAAGCCAGGCGAAAATGCTTGGAACAGACTCTCGTGGCTCAGAAGAAATTAAGCCTGCTAACATCTTAACCTCAGATTTCCCACCTCCTAAACTAAAACAGTACATTTCTGTTGTTTAAGCCATTCTGTTAATGACACTTCATTATGGAAGCTGTGGCAAGCACAAGTACCTTGCCCCGAAAGCCAGGGAAATTACGTGTTAAGATGAATGCATAGGGTCCGGGAGTTTGGCCTAGTGGTTAAAGTGCTTGCCTAGCATGCATGAAGGCCCGGGTTCGATTCCTCGGTACCACATACATAGAAAAAAGCCAGAAGTGGTGCTGAGGCTCAAGTGGTAGAGCTCTAGCCTTGAGAAAGTCCAAGGACAGTGTTCAGGCCCTGAGCTCAAGCCCAGGACTGGCAAAAAAAAAAAAAAAAAAAAAGATGAATGCACAGAGCAGGTAACCTAAGTATGCAAGATAGATTTAAAATGTGGAGATCAAAATCAATGGCCAAATTTACAGATGTGGAACTAAGCAGAGAAATCTGTAGGGTTTTGACCCCAGTAATTCAGAGAGCTCACTCGTTCTAGTTCATAGGACAAAATGGTAAAATTTGGAGAAAAGAGATACTATCTTAGAACCTGAACGGAGAAACAAATGTTTGACTATAAACGAAAAATGTTGACAATGATGTCTGCCACTTATTAAAGATCTATGCCTTGTCTGGTGTTATTTGTGCTCACTAAACAAATGGGAAGTGCTTAGAGAAGGGATTTGTCAACTGTAAGGATGTTTTCTTAATGAGAGTATCATTTAAGTCAGTAAATTTTGGGTTAAATAAAAGATTGTTTACCCTAATTTAAGTAGGCTTCAACCATTAAGTTGAAGCATGAATTAGACAAAAAGAACAGCCTTCCTAGTTGAAAGAACATTCTTCAGAAGCTTCTGAACTCACACTAGACCATGAGATCTCCCAAGTCTACAGTCTGTCAGCTAACCTGGCAAATTTTGGACTTTCATATCTTCATAATCATGTGAGCAAATTGCCTGTAATAATCTACACACACACACACACACACACACACACACACACACACAACATTGTTGGTTCTATTTATTTGGAGAACCCTAATAGATGCAGAGTAAGCATTCAATGAATGTTGTAAGGTTAGGTCATGCTAACATGGGAATAACTTATGGTACCAATAAGAATAAGTGTCAGAAAGATAAAGTGCCTAAGATCATATTGTTTAATAAGTCACAGAGTAAAGGATTCCAGCCAAAGTACATGATTCCAAAGTACATGCTTTCTTCTTCTATATGTTACTTTTCTTTCGCCAGTCCTGGGGCTTGAACTCAGAGCCTGGACGCTGTACTTGAACACTTTTTGCTCAAGGCTAGTGCCCTGCCACTTGAACCACAGTGGCCACTTCTGCTTTTTCTGTGTATATGGTACTAAGGAATCAAACCCAGGGATTCATGAATATTAGATGAGAACTCTATCACTAGACCACACTCCCAGTCTCTTTACTTACTTTTTAAGAATTGACAATGAGGGTAGATATGAAATAGAATGTGCTATCATTTTCTAAGAACCTAGGTGGATAAAATTCAGGATTCAAAGGGAAGTCAGAAACAATAAAAGGGAAAGTTTTTCTTCCCCAACACTTTCCATTCCCCCAGAGTTACTTAAAAAAATTCACTGTTTATATTTCAGATGTCACCATTTAATGTATTACATCATGTTTAGAGAAGAAATTAAGACTCTCATCTTTTAAAACATGTTGTATGCCGATTAGAGCCCTTGGAGTAATCTACTTGTTACCCTGCACTGCCAGGCTAATTCACTTAGTGTCAGCTATATAGAAGAACTTCCTCTGACAGCTCTTTACACATATTTAAAGCTATCAGCATCTTTCCTTGTTATCTCTTCATTGCATAATTGAGCCACTCTCAATAGCCCATTATATCTCCAGCACACCTGCTACACAGGTCTAATCACAGCCTAACAGACTGTTGTACAAGCAAATCCTGGATGGTATTATGGTTTTAGAATAGTTTATCATGCTTGTATACTCAAAGGTGATACTGACTGACACTATCAATTTAACATTCACCTTTTAAAATATGTATAGCATATTATTTTTGAAATTAGGAATATAATTTACTTACACAATCATTTATCAGTTGCTTCTTTGGTAACATAATTAAGGTTTTCATCTAAGCCTTTCAGATCAAGACTATTTTTTTCATATATTTTTATTGTAATTAATAAAGGGGTTACATTATATTCACCAGATACAAGGTGCATTACTTCACATACATTGATACCCTTTCTCATGTCTTGGTCCCCATTTCCCTCCCCCCACCACCACCCCTCATCTTGTTTTCCTCCCTTTCCTATCCGACTTCAAATAACCAAATACACACATATGCAATATACCAGATAACTAGGTGAAATACTGTAACAATATATGATAACCAAGAGACAGTAAAAGAGATGAGAGATAACATAGAACATTAAAGACAACAATTACTCATTATATGGCTTTTGTTTCCTGGAGGTTCTTTCATTTATCATCATTCTATATGGCCTTAAGTATCTAGGTTTTGTAAATCTCTGCTAGGAGAGCCCAAGGTTTCTACTGATTATGACAAATGAGGGAAATCATTGAGCCTATGTAGATCAAGACTATTCTTCTAAATCACTCATAGCTTTTCATATCTAAGAATAAGGTTACAGTGACACATAGCACTCATACCCCTTTTACTTGCAGGACTGGCAGTATAATTTCCAGGCACAGGATAGTGCTGAGCTTGGGGAACTTCTACTGTAATTACATTGCTTGGTATGCCAGACAAATTCAAACTACATATTACCTGTGTCTTTCAAAACCAGGTCACAGAATAATCTTTTTCAAGAAATATAAAGCAACAAACTAAATTTAAGGAAAGTCAGTCTTGTAGGGTGCAACTAATGAAAAGTAATTCAACTGAAATGGCAGAACTATATGCCTTCTCTGTTTTTCTAAATTTTGATATCACAATTTTTTCAAGAAGTTTGTTTGTTTTTTGCGAGTCATGGGGACTGAACTCAGGTCTGAGCACTGTCCGTGGGCTTTCTCGAGGCTAGAGGTCTACCACTTGAGTCGTATCACTTCCAGATTTTTTCTATGTATATGGTACTGAGGAATCGAACCCGGGTCTTCATGCATGCTAGGCAAGCACTCTTACGACTAGGCCAAATTTCTGGCCCAAGAAGTTTTTTAAAATCAATTACTAAAGTCAACTCCATTTCAGACATATCATATTATAAAAAACACAGATATGTAGTAACAAGAAAATAGTGCATAAATGTTACATAATCATTTTAACATTCGTTTGGGGGAAAGGCTAACTATATCTTTGTATTTGTAGAAAGAACTACTGTCTTCTATTGTCATGTTTTTAATCAGTCCTGGGGCTTGAACTCATGGCCTGGGCACTGTCCTTGGACACTTTTATTTGCTCAAGGCTAGCACTCTGCCACTTGAGCCACAGAACCACTTGCGGGATTTTTTTTTTCTGTGCATGTGGTTCCAGGGAATCGAACCCAGAGCTTCTTGCATGCTAGATGAGCAGGTTACCACTAGGCCATGCTCCCAGCCCCCTATCACTTTTTAAAGCAATGAAAATATCCCTAGAAAAATTCAAGAAATGTGTGTGTGTGTGTGTGTGTGTGTGTGTGGTGTGTACCAAGGAAGTACCAAATTGAAGAACCGTTTACCAGTGGTCCGGCCCCTTCTTCAGCTCAAAGAGAAATAACTACAAAAACAGGCGGAATTAATGAAGAAGAATGGTTAAATCTGTCTTTTGTTCTACATCATGTAGCTTTCATTTTACTAATGACCTAAGAAAAGGAGATTCTTTTTTTTGCCAGTCCTGGGCTTGAGCTCAGGGCCTGAGCCCTGTCCTTGGACTTTCTCAAGGCTAGAGCTCTACCACTTGAGCCTCAGCACCACTTCCGGCTTTTTTCTATGTATGTGGTATCGAGGAATCGAACCCGGGTCTTCATACATGGTAGGCAAGCACTTTAACCACTAGGCCAAACTCCCAGCCCCTAAAAAGGAGATTCTTTAAAACACATGTTTTGTTTATTCTCTTCCTATTTCTCTTTTTTAATGTGAGATTGGAATCTCTTGGAAGCTTTTGAGAAACAACCTCTATCCTAGGCCTCCTGAATAAGAAATGCAGTAAGTTGAATTCTTCCATAAAAATTTTCCCAGTGCTTTTATGGATTATATCCCTCAGTAAAAATTTTGCTAAGTCTAAGCTTTTAATTAGGGTCCCTAAATTATCAGTATTAGAATGTACAGAGTGGTGTTGTCTTTATAAAAGGCTCAAATTCCTGGACCCCACTTTAGACATGCTTAGTTGAAATACCTGGAATTGAGATCCAGATCAACCAAACTTGAGAAGTACTAACTTAAACCATCGTTTAAGCCCATTCATTTAAGATTTTAATGACCTTGGGGTTCTTTTAGTATACTAAATGAATTGACCAAACTATTTCCAAAACTGAAACAGATTATGCAGCAGTTGTTCCCTTTAAGAGATTCTGAATTAGCACATACCAGGAAGTACTTAAAAATCTACATATTTATTATAAATACATGCCATGTTATATAGATATTCTGTTGCATGTAGAAACTACAATGATAATACATTTTAGAGTACAGGATTTAATGGACCATAATTTGAGAAAATTTATTCAAAAGTTATGGAAATCCTGCTAATTAGCAAGTAGGATTTCCTATTACAAAGCACCTACCTGGTTATCCCAAGCACTTCATCCTGTTTCAAGTTAGACTCCTCTCAGCAAAATAAATGTTGAATAAATTTTCATCAACAACAGATTTTGCTGGGAAATTGTTTTCTTAACAAACAGCTCATATGTCTACTAGCCCCCATATCTAGCTTCACAGCTTATTTAAAAAATTTCTCACCAGGTGTGCTGGCTCACACCTATAATCCTAGCTACATATGAGGCTGAGATCTGAGGATCAGGGTTCAATGCCAGCCCAGGCACAAAAGGACTGGAGACTCTTATCTCCAATTAACCTCTAGAAAACCATAAGTGAGGCTTGGCTCAAGGGTAGGGTGGTAGCCTTGAGCTGAAGAGCTCGGGACAGCACCCAGACCAAGTTCAAGCCCTACGACCCACCAAAAAAAAAAATATTCTCTGTATCTTAAGATTTCAAACTACTATATTCCTAATAAGTATTAAAGACATAATAATGCTAAATAGATACACAAATATTTGTGAATAACTTAGTAACTAAAACACATGTATATCTGTTGTTATCTTTACCTTAATTAATTCATTTTCAAAGTAATTATCTTTCTGCCTCAAAATTTCATTGAATAAAGGTTGACTTTGATGTCATTGAGATTGCTACCTTTGATCTCCAATTTTGAAGATCAAAATTGATTTATATAAACCTAATTTAGTGACTAAATTTTTGGAAACTCTTGCAGTTATGTATCTCATGCACCCCAATATCTAATTTCTTGCCATAATAAGTGATGTTGTTTTGTGTAGTTTTGTAAAATGCTTAGAATTTTTACATTGGCATCTATGGATAGAAGACAGTAATCATAAAGTATCAGGAAACAGAGCAGAAAAGAAACAAAGGTGAGTTTTCAAATGTTATATTCATCTCTGACTTGAAAGGTGTCACTGTCTTTGGTAGTATTTGAAAAGCTGCAATAGCATCTGAACTGGTCATGTCACTTCCTTGCTTACAGTCTAGCCTTCACTTGAAGAAAGATAAGGTGATCAAGCCCTTTATGAACTTGTCTTTAGTAGGGTTTCTAAATGCATCTCTCACAAATCCCTGTCACGTATATTTAGGAAGAATTCAGAGAAAGTCCCTCTCTGAATCCTTTGAAAACATCTTGTTGCACACAATCAACTGGTTTTCTATTTAACTTTTTTTCTGAATACATCCTCTCTTTCTTTGTCTGAATAATTCTTACAGAAAGCTTTCTTGAAGTGTCAGTGCAAACTTGCCATAGGGATTAGATGTCCCTTTGAGGGCTTCAACAAGCACCTGAGATTCAGAGAATTTATTCTGTGAAGCCAGCAGCAATTTCTTTCCTGACTCCTATACCTGCCTATTCTCTTGCATGGAACACAGTGGTGGCAAATAAATGAATGAGAACATCTTCCAAACTGCTTAGAATCTTGATTTATGAGAGACATACTGCTTTGGTTCCACTCCTTCAGAGAATTACCCGCCAGTATGAGAGCATCATTTCAAAGTTTATACTTCTAAGTATCCTAAATACTTTACCAAAACCTCCAAGTCATCTTAGCCTACGAGCCAAGAATTAGAAAGTAAGCTATGCTACCAAGATGTAGACTTGCAAATTGCAGAGAAAATTGGATGTAGTAATTCTCTGCCCAGTTTTGCTTCTTTTGAGCCTTTTAAAAATCAAAATGGTGCCACCATTTCAAGACTGCTGTATGTCATCATTTTACAGTACACATAGGTCTCTAATGTTGATTTTATTAAGCCATTCTATCTAAGTTTGGGTCTGGTCTGAATACTCTTCTTGGGAAGTATGACAAAGTCCCAGAGCCTTAGAATTTGGAGCAGTCATTAATGTCACAACGTTGGATTATAATAGCGGAGCTGCACACAGAATAGAAAACTTGACAAGACTTAGACTTGGATACAACTGTGAAAAACAAATCCTCCAGGGCTCTGTAAGCATGGTATTCTCTACATCAAGTGATCTAGCAGTAACTTGAGTTTTTAGAAACTTCTTGCTAAAAAGAAGCCCATGCTATTTGCTAAAGCAAAGCTTTACGCTAGAGCCACTGTAATGCCAATTTCATATCGAAACAAATACTTGAATATACATGGAATGAAAGCATCCTCCAAGCTACTCAGAATCATGACCAATGAAGAGATTATTGCTCTGATACAGTTCCTTGGGGTAATTCACTGACTACATCAGAGCACAGCTTACAGTTGTGAGATATAGCAGTCCTAAAGACTACAGAAAACTTGACAATGTTCACTGAACATACAACTCCAAAGAATGTACCTTTATTTGTAGGTACCAAGGGGAAGGAACTGAAATAGTAATGTTGTGCTCTGACATAATGTACTTTGACATACTTATAAAGTAATCATCCTGTCAGTTTCCCGAAACAACCAGACTTGTATCATAGTCTGTTTCTCCTTCTTGACCTCATTACATTACCAGAATTGTGATCCAGGGAAATGCCCTGTACAAGATGCGTCAGGAATCAGAGGAACAAAATGGCCAAAATTGCTACTGAGTCAGAGGTGTTTTTAAAATTTTGACAAACAACATATAACTGCATGCAAAGTGGTTAACACCCTCCCCTGATGGTTTGGCAATCCTATACTTATCTTATAGGGCTATCACAGTGAAATTACAGGTTCTTATGAAAGGACACTAACAATAATAATATATTTTATGGTAGCATTCATTCAAGGAACTGTTAGACAAGTTCCAACATTTATATATGGAATGTTATCACACTAAAGCCTACTTCCTTCCATAAAACATAAACAAAAAAAACTGGAAAGGCATGGCATACCTTGTTTTTAGTAGGCACAATGGGATATGTTATTGCCACAGCAAATATAAAATATCAATGAAATAGTTAAGAAAAATAGATGACTTATGGAAGAGATAACCTCCTACAATTCCTACAGGAAATCAGGACTGTGGCTACTGAGTGGTATTTGCCTGTGGACTGGTAAATGGGCACATGGTATTCAGGTACCCTGTGCTTTACAACAGAAATTGCTCATCGAATAATGATCTTTGTTTTATGTACCTTTTGACTTGAATAGCTTATGCCTTGTCTGAGGAATAAATCTGAGACAATGCATGTACACTGATCAGAAGCAGGCTAGACACTTTTGAAGTTGCTAGTCAGCTTCCTGTGGCAATACTTTATTAATAACCCCAAACAAACTGCAAAAATATTTGTGACTCGGTCATAATTTAAGGCTTCCTCATTTATTAAGCATGTATATAAAATGTTAATGCAAACTCATAGTGATTGATTTTCCCCTTCAAAATCATCTTTTTACATGTTTTTATTATACTCTTAAATGATTAAGTTGCCAGTGCTCAAGCTCTTATATTTGTTTTCACCAAGTATTGCTTCTGAACTGGAAATGATGCTTTTTGCTTATCAGTCCAGCATTTGGGAGGCAGAAACAGGAGAATCAAAAGTTCAATGCCAGCCTGGGGTATGCTGCAAATTCTATAGACAAACCTTAGCTGTACAGCAAGACTGCCTCAATTGGGGAAAAGAAAGAAGATATTTAAAGTTTGTGCTGTATGGAACGATCAATACATAATCTTAGGTAGATATTAGCTGTTAACAAATCAAATCATGATGAAAATGTTTGATTGTGAGATATAGTGAAAACTCATTGAGAAGTAAAGCAAAGTCATTAAGTCTAGGCAACATGATTTGCAATCTATCAGAAAATATAGCTGAAAAAATAACCATTAAAAACTGAGGTTAAAGTTCTAAGTGCTGCTAGCTTATACCTGTAATCCCAGCTACTAAGGAAGCTGAGATATAAGAATCACAGTTCAAAGCCAACCCAGTCGAAAAGGTCCTCTCCAATTAACGATCACAAAGGCAGAAGCAGAGCAGTGGTTCAAGCACTAGAGAGTACTAGCCTTGAGCACAAAAGTTTAAGAGCAACACCCAGGCTCTGAGCTCAGGCCCCAGGAGTATCATACACAAAAATAAAAGATTAACATACACCAGTGAAAACAAATTTACATGTTGTTTTATGGTTATTCCATAATAAAAAGGTTTAAATGTTTTTGATTGAAGTTATATCATTTAACACATAGTCTGGTACCCAAAACTAAACACCATGAAAAAAAGACAAAGAAAAAAGAAAGTCAATGACTTAAAGATACTTAAAGATAATAAAAATATGTATGCAAAAAGAAAGAAAATGAAAACTTGATATATTTCCTCAAATCTAAATGTCCCCTGAAAAACTTTTGTAAATTAGTCCCACCGGTATATGAATCACACAATCTATACAATGCTTCAAATCTGGCTAAAAACATCTTATTTAATAAATGTTGTTTTCATAGAAGTTTCAACTTAATGTACTTGTTTTCCATGACATTCCTAGGACATCTGATTTGTAAAAAAATTCTCTTTCATACTACACATTGCAGCAGTTTGTGTTTTTAAATTTTGTACTTGAACGGAAACTTGAAAATTTAACAAATACTTTGATTTTTTCCTTAATTATTGAATTCCCAGTGACAAAAGTTAGATCATTAAAGTGATAATAAATCATGAGATTGTATCAATTTTACTTTTATAGCTATGAAACTGAATGATTCGCCTTCAGAAAGTTAAATTCAGAGGCATTTTAAAAGATTATGATCCCCCCCCCAAAATGTCTACTAAGGCTATATTAGATGAATTTTTTAAAATTATATTATCAAACTAGTCTATTCATTTACCATATAGACTGCAAGTCACAAAACTGTACTCAACAGAGATTAATTTGTGATTTTGTATATACAAGACAAAGGGTACTCTAAAGAATGAAAAGATTGTGATTATTAATAATAATAGCAGCTAACACTAGACTGAATACAAGACATTTTTTTAAGATCTAGTCCTAAGTCACAGGTCCTACTACTTTCCAAGTTTTCAATGTCATATCATGCAGAGATGTTAAGGGACTTGTCTCAGATCACACAGCTACTAAGTAAATATGGGGTTGGAAGTTAAAATAATGGGAATGGAAGTCTACTACCCCTAATAGTCTATATTGCTTAGCCCAATGGAATTTATAATTATACTTCCAAAGGAAGTTTATAATCACAGGTACTTTAGGTGATTGTCAGTTCCTATAAATAGTAGGAACTTAACTTTTAAAAACATGGCCTATTCTTAGAGCAACATATTGTGAAATAGTTTGGAGTACAGAAATGAGTAGGCTCTCAACAAATTTAGGCCCTATTATAACATATTTTCTTTTCAAATAGACCTAAGAGCATTATTGAACTATATTGAAATGTATTAGGTAATCTGTGAAAAGAGGGGAAAAATCACTACTTTGCTAGATAAGCAATTCTGAAGTTCCATAGTAATTAATAATCAATAATCTCCATAGTAAATAATAATCACTAATCTCCTGAAAATTGTATTTGTTGATTTCTCAAAGCATTCTTATAATAGTCATATAATTTATAACCATTAACATTCCGATTTTGTAATAATAGATTTTAGAATAATATATCATCAGATAACCCAGTTTTATAGACTAAGTAACAACAGGTACTGTAAAGATCAATGCAAGAGTAATTCCAAAGAGTAAAGTCCTTCTATTTCATCCACAGGAAGGACCTCTCCTTTATAGCCAATGGCTTTTCCTTAGCACCCGAGTTCCAGACCTTCTGAACATGTATGTAGGCCTCTAACATACATACATACACATATAAGGGCAGATTTCTAACCATGTGGCTTTTCTGATACTTTAACATGCTGATTCATTAGGAAAATATGAGTCAAGTAATGTCCCCTGGGAGAGCTGAATCTTTTCATTCATTCATACACGGGTAATAATAGGAACAAAGTAGAACAATTCAAATCTGAAGAGCTACATTTAACTACCCTTGCCTAAGACTTTGTACTTAAACTCTATTTTTTAAAAAAAAAATCTAATCAGAGGAAATTTGCAAGCTTTTACAGCTCATGATATGCAGAGTAAAATAAAGGTATAATTTATTAAATGTCACTTGGATAGACCATCCATTTTTATAACCACAGCTTTTACATTTCCATATTCTCACCTCAATTTTTGCAATTTGTAACTCATAGTATTCAAGCTTTTTTTAAGATAACTATCCCCATAGATTGCATTCTTAAGGACAATGGGATTGTGTCAAATACTTGTTAAGATTTACTTCCCGAGTAACACAACAATAAAAATGGTAAGTACCTAATTCCCAACTCCTCTCTCAACCTCCTCCCCCCCAAATTCAACCAGCAAATATTTTCTGACCACCTAGCACAGTCAAAGCCTGACACTTGAAGTATGGATGCAAATGAAACAAATTTCCCAGGCATGGAGAGGAGGAAATAAAATAACAAACTTAAGACTTGGTTTGTAAGAACTTCATGTTTTATAATATTTTTCAGAAAAAAAAAATCAAAGAAATCAATTTCTTTGGACCTTAGGAATCTGCCTTTGAGTTGCCAGTCGAATTTGCTCTCTATTCCAGACAATCGGCTCCAGCGTATTCTTTTATCCCTTCTTAAAGTGATTTTACGCTCCAGAAATCAGAATAATGAATGACAGCGCATCTTTAACAAAAAGAGAGAAAGAGGGGGGAAGAAAAGTATTGCTCCTTCCCCAAAACTCTTCCCAAATTCTCTCCCTTCTCTTTCGTGGGCACGTGACTTTCCAAAGATCCGCTGGACACCCTCTCACCTGAAAAAAAGTTTGGAGAAGACGCTGGCCTTTTCCAGGGGTGACTTCTGCATGGTCTCTAGAGGCACTAGGGTCCCTGCGGAGCAGGCTGGGCTCGAGCTCCCGACTCCCGCCTCTGCCTGCCGCTCACCCCTTTTTCTCTGACCTGCTGTGATGTCATTCGCTTCCCACTCCCACACCCACCCCCACCCCACACACCTCCCCTTTCCCGGGGCTCCTTCCCCGCCTCCACTCGCCCAGGTTAAAAGCCAAAAAAAAAAAAAAAAAGCAGCTAGCCCGGCCCCAAATTCGCTCCTGCGGCGGCTTTCTCCACCCTGCTGCGCACCCCGCCCGCCCGCCCGCACCCGGCGCGCTCCGGCCTCCCGGCCTCCCCGGCCCTCCTGCCCGCGCCGCGCCCGCCTCTCCCGGCCCAGACTCCCACCCACCTCCCTCGCTTCCTCCCCAGCTCGCCGACCCTACCGTCCAGTGCGGCCGCCGCAGCCCGCCGGCGGGACACAGTCCCCGTGCAGCCCGCCGTCCAGGTCCCCAGCTGCCACCGACGCTCCGGGACCAGAAGCGCCCCGACCCCAGCTGATCCAGCTCCTCCCGGACCCTCCCGTTGGACCCGACTTTACAGGACCCACAACTAGCCACCTCCAGTTTTCCCCATCTTGATCTTCCTCTGCCTCCTCCCTTCTTCTCAGATCCCAACCCGGTTCCTGTTACGTCTGCAGGTGCACTTTGTAAGAAGGAAAGGAAACTGTGTGCCCCAGTGTTAAAATACAGCAGTACAGAGGTGGGAAGAGCCGAGCTTTGTTCTGTTCAGACGTAGGTGAACTCAAAGTGTGGCACAAACATCTCAGGACACACACACACACACACACACACACACACACACACGCCACCGACAAGGAGGTAAGAACACAAGGGGTACTATTTTGCCTGTTCCTCCCAGAGAATCACTGACATATCACTAATATATTTTAGTGTGCATGTGTGTTTTAGGTGTGTGCGCGCCCGCGTGTGTGTGTGTGTGTGTGTGTGTGTGTGTGTGTGTGTGTGTGTGTGTGTGCCTGTGATTGTGTGTGTGGTAGAGGTAATGACAAGTAGACAGGGTGTAAACTAACCCGCCCTCTTATGGACTCCTAGTCTTGCTCAGCAAAACATCTTGACTAATAACTCTGAAAGTAATCCAAACTCTTTGAAGGTATCCTGGTTTCTTTGACCTGGCCCAGGAAAACCCAGTCTTGTAATCTCAGAGGGCATGGAGACTCGCCCATACCTGGCCACCTTCCTTCCTAGTTTTGTGGTGGGAGGATTTTGTGCCCAACTGCTGAGTTGTAAAATGCTGAACAAAGCCTTCCACTCCTGAGCTCCATGGTCCAAAAGCAAGTGTGCACTGAATTCGAATTACAAAATTAAAGCACAAGTAAAATATTTTGAATTAATTGTTGCTTCAATGTCGAAAGGCAGAAAGGACAAATGAGATAGCTTATTCACAGTTATAGGAAGAGAAAAGAGATAAACCAAAGGGCATGAAGCTAGACACCAGGAAAAAGCTTTAGTGTGTCTAACTCATGATGCATTGTCCCACATCCTGTACCATTTTACCTCTGTGTAGCATAACAAAAATTGGGGCTCAGTCCTCACTATTGACTTTTCCCAGGTATGTAATTAAACTCCCTCCGTTCACTCCCTACCCTGTTCTGTCATTTGCTTTATAACTGCTAGTGTGAGCTATCAAATACAGTACATACATTTTGAAATACATTTGTAATAAGTTCCTCTTTGTTATCAACCCCTTAGTCAAGGGATTAAGAACTAAGTTTCAAAGATCACAGAAGTTAACCAAAGGGATGTGAACCCAGGAAACACCAAGTACTTGTCAGTCAACTTTCTTCCCCTGGAAAGAGAAAAAAAATACTGACTTCAATGTTTCCTATGTGCCAAGCATCATTCATATAAATCCAATCACAATAATGTTAAGTATGTGTATATTATCCCATTTTTTAGTTTTGAAGTAGGTAAGTCAATGCCTGCAATTGTAGATTTGTGAATAAAACTCAAGTCTAATTCCAAACCACTATTCTCATCAAATCATTCTCTTTTTTCTTTTTTATTTATTCTTTTCATATATTTTTATTGTAATTAATAGAAGGGTTTCATCAAATCATTCTTTGTGCATGCAGATACTGTCATTTACTCCAGCCCAGTCTTTCTCCCTAAAGCTAGTTCAACAGTGAGACAGAAAGAACAGATATCCACAAAACAACTAGCCAATGTAGTTTATTCTAAATAAATGATACAAACTAAGACTATTATCTTATAAGGGACTAATGCATGTGCGCATAAAAAAAGATACTAGAATTTTTTATCATAAAACATTACTGCCCAAATTTGCTTTGGCAGAAGGTAAAGCTTTAATTTCTAGAACTTTAATATAATTAGCAGACATGTTCAAATTAACTAGTTGAGATATGATGTTTAGGGTTGCCTCTAGGTACATACCTAAAGTGGGAAAGCATCTTCTCTCCAAAATGTGTTCAAATATAGAGGTCAAATCTGAAAACCTAAGCCCGAATCCCAACAGAAGTTAAAGGAAGAGAGTAATAAGAATCAGTGACACTTGTTTCTCTAGACTACTCAAATGCCAGCATATACCACTTCATAATAATACTGTAATTACTTATACTTGTTTGGCATATGCCACCAAAATGACAAATACACAGTATATTTCACCTCTGCCAATACTTACCACACCTTTGTGGGACAGGTAAGTTTCTTATTATTTAGCTACAGCAGAGGAAGTTCCTTAGGTATAAAAGGTTTATTAATTTTTCTGAGCAAACTGCATGGTTAATAATAATAAAAATGGTGATATGACTCAGTACCTACCTAGCATATGCAAGATCCTATACAGTCTGTTGCTTGAGCCCAAACACTTTATGACTACATGTTCTACTACAAAAATCACCTAACGTTTTAGGATAAACTGGTTTTAAATATTAATGAGCCAGTGGTTCTGTTTGTGGCATTGTTTTTGCCAGTATATTACAAAGAAGGAGGAAAGAGAGATGGGAAGTATAAGGACAAGAGGAGGGAAAAAGGAAGGAGTGGAAGAAGAAAAGAGAGATAGTGTGAAATAAAGAGGCTAAGGAGCAAGAGGAGAAAAGGAAGGTAACATTTATTCAGAATCTTCTATATGCTCAATAATAGGCCACATGCTTCCTACGAATGTTCTCAATATATGAAAGGTTATGAGAGGACCTTCCTGTTATTTTTCGTTTCTCCTACCAGACAGGAGCTGAGGGAAAATCCACACTATACTTTATCATATTCAACATACCTTCAATATGTTGCTCATAATGTTTCCTGAGTGAGCTTTAATAGAGGCAAATATACCAAAAAAAAAAAAACATCAAAAGAGAGAAGGCAAGACGTTGCTGGCTTTATTGCACAGACTGACTCCAATGTTAAATTTATCCAAGGGAGAGTAGTTAAAGCATGTGGCTCTTCTGCCATCTACCATCATGATATCCCCGGATGCAAATGTATGCCACAATCTTACAACAATGTTTCACAACGGGAAAGAAATGTTCTGGTACATAGGCCACTTGCTCATCTACTTTTACTGCTTCCATTGCATTTCATCTAGCAATTCTGTTTGAAAACATGTCCACAAGTACATACACAACTCTTCCACATCATCTTTTTGGAGACACAAATAGTGCTTTTTGTTTTCTTTTAACTCATTCTTTATATAGTAATAGAGTATACTTAATGAAGCAACCATTCTCTCCTGGGGTTGCTGATTTAATAGTTGAAATGTTATCCTAAAATGAAAATCTGAAGATGCCTAAGAACTATCCATAGTAGCTATTAATATTTTAGCAAATCAGTGCTTGGTTTGGTGCTGGTACAGATAGACAGTACAGAATAAGGTAATATTTCAAAACTCAGAATGTACTTGTGATCCCTGAGTTCTCTCTAGAGATGGTAGCAAAGTATTTGGAAAGAGATTGGATGACAACTAAGACAAGAACTAGAATTAAAATCCTTGGGCCACCATTTACTTAGTTATGTCATCGTATTTTACTTACTCTCAAACTGTGTTACTTTTCCCTTTCTGAAAATGAAGTAAGTCATATCCACCAAGTAAGGTTGATGAGTTGATTAGGAAAGGTTTTCTCTACCTTACTACTATTGATACTTTGATGGGGCAGGGGTCTAGGAGATGTCATGTACATTATAGGACTTTTTTTTAGTAGCATCTATAGCATCTACTTGAAAGGTGCTACTAGAATGTATCCATTCCCAGTCATGTTCCAATGTTGATGACAGTCAACCTTGTCTCCAGATTTTGTCAAATATCCTGAGAGAAGGAGTACAAATTTTTTCTAGTGGAAGAACTACTGAATGAAATCAATTCAACAATGATACACATAAGGAGTGTACAACCTAATAGCCACTTCCATGGGTGATAGAAATCATCATCACATACAACACATCAGAAATTAATATAATGCTGTAAAATATAATACTGTAGAAAACTGAACTGCCTGAAAGTTGTCAGAATAATCAGGGATACTAGGTTAACGCATTCTTTTTGAAGTTGTTTGCTTGTACAGAACTACAAGGAAAGGAGGCATATCAAGTACTCACACAACTATGAGATGCTTTTGATTATTCAGATAATTAAGACATGAAACTACTTTAAATAATAGAAATGCCCTCGCTCCTTTTATATTAAAATGATATTAAGTTCTCTTTCTTGGATTGTAAAGACCTTCAAGGTGCATATAATAGGAACTGGAATAGTTTATGAACAGCATTTGGAATGTATCTTTGCTATGAACACAAAGGCTGACCAATCTTGGATTACCTAGACCTATATTCATAAAATGTTTTATTATATTAGTTGTCTTCTTATTTTCCAATTGAAGTTTTCTTTTTTTTCATATATTTTATTGTAATTATAGAAGGGTTACATTATATTTGCCAGACAGAAGGTACATTAATTCACATACATTGATACCCTTTCTCATGTCTTGGAAATTTTCTTTTGTGGAATCAAGGGAATTCCAAACTTCAAATTAAAGTCTTATCGATGATATACCATACTAGCCATATAATTAAAATAAATTTATAAATTTGAACTCCAGGAGAAAACTTCCTTTTGTTCCTCAGATGAATTATGTATTAATTTATATACTTCTTAATAAGAAGTTTTACACTTAATAAGGCAGTGGAACATGGCAAGTAGAACAGTGGTTTCTTTACTGATGTATCACCATTTCCCACATGCAAGTTCATCTGTCAAGAAAAACCACCCTTTCTTCACCATTATCTTTTCCTATTCCTTTATGGAAGAGTGTACCATTTATAGACTCACAGAATTATTACTGAATCTCATTGCAGATAATATTTCTTCCTATAATTTTTAAAAAATGATTTTATTGTTATTTCTTATCCACCTATGATTCTTTTAAAACACAAAGAATAGGATATTAAGTTAGCTACCCAAGGCAGCTTTTGGCCTGGGAAACTAGAACTTGAGAAGTCACAGGTTTATGACCTCCAGATTGATTAACTTAGACTGCGTAGACAGAATCTATGAGATATTGTGCCAGAGCCAGAGGCTGGCCATTTATTGATCTTCAAGTTCAATGTGATTGTGGAAACTATGGTAATTAATCCATGCAGCCAACTGGGCGATGCCTTTGTGACTGTGACCCCTCTGCATCCCTGGCTGTGACAGAGTATACATATGGGTATCTAAACATTGAAAAAAAGCCTTCTTGGACATATATCAAGATAATCTTTTGTTATAAAATTCCAAAACTTTTCTGTATTCTTAATTAAACAATAAAAGAAGTGTATCCTGTGAAATGAAATGATTATCTGACTCAATCTTTGGAAAGCCTATGGTCTATGCTAGACAAGAGGCACAATAAACAAGACAGGTCTGATTGTCAGCTTCTTAGAACTAAATTTGTGTAAAACAATGGTACAACCAATTATAGTTGCCTAAGCCCAAAGAAAATAACCAGGACCACGGTATTTTTAAAATTTGTTCTGTATTCTCCTCATCCCTGCAAATCCTAGGGCAAGTAACCCCTTACATCCCTTTTAGTTCCTTTTTTAGTGCTCATCTAGACATGTAGTCTTTCCAAATTTCTAGATCAAAAATGAAAAAAGAAAATCTTCTGAAGAAGCATATGCACTATGAGTAACAGGAAAAATAGCTTTTGTCACATAACTTTGAATATTTATCTAACTGATCCCTTTATCACTAGTTCACAGGGAGAAAAATAAACTTAAAAAACTAATCTGTGAGAGTTCTATTTCATTTTATTCTTTTCATATGAAGCAGAGATCAGGATGATCACAGTTCAAAGCCAATTTAAGCTGGCTAGCCTTATTTTAAAAATAAATGATATGTGCTTGTCATTCCAACCATGACAGAGGGACAGACAAGGGCCAGTTCAAAACCACAAGACCATATTAAAAGTAAAAAAACAAAAAAACTAAAGCAAAAAGAGCAGAGGCTGTATACCAAGTTTCAGAGTGCCTATCAAGCAAATACAAAGTGCTGAGTTCAAAACCTCAGTACTATCAAAATTGTTTTAAACAAAACATCATTGTAGAAAATGATCTTAATCCTTTTCCTTCTCAAAAATGATTCTTGCTGGATGATAATGGCTTATACTTATAAGCCTGCTACTCTGGAGACAGAGGTCTGAGAATTGCAGTTCAAGTCCACCCAGGCAAGAAAGTCCATGAGACTCTTATCTTAACCACCAAAAAGCCAAAAGTTGATCTGTGGTTCAAGTGGGAGACCTTTAGCCTTGAGCAAAATCTCTCAGGGACAGTGCTCAGTCTCTGAGTTCTAGCTCCAGGAGCTGAACAACAAAATGATTCTGGAGGTTTCAAACATGGAAGACTTGGAAGATTACTCCTGCATTTCTCTAAGAGCATCCTGCAAACTTTCCATATAACACAAAGGCCCAGCCTCTCAGGTATGTGAGGACAAAAGCAGGTTTAGGAACTTCTGTCAATGCACAGCCCTCCTCAAAGCAAAACTCATGCCTCTTGTGTCAGATGATCTGCATGTTCCAAGGACCAGAAACCTTGAACCTTTCTGCACCTGCTTTGTGCTTGGCATTGTGGGAACCCAGTGATTGACAGCTTCCTGGAGGAATGCCAAGCATGGTGGAACATCCAGTCCAGTGCTGCCAGTCACCAAGACAGCCAAGATCTGTGATTTCACTACTTTGTTCTTCAAAACCCGGTTCAATCGTGACTTTTTCCTTGTCATTAAAAATTATTTTTGTTCATTAACTAACAAGTAAATCATAAGACTCCTGAAAAGTATGTCTGGTCTATAATGAAGTGGAACAAAATTCCCTATTTATTATTGTATTGTATTTTGGTTTATTTTCAAGTAAGTCAAGATGAAAAGAATTGAGGAAAAATAAATTTAGACTTGAATAACTAAGAAAAGATATAGAACTCTCCTTAATCATCTAAATGTGTTCTCATGAAACCCAAATAAATTGAGGACTTTTCACAATTTATATAATTCAAGAAAAATTCTATATTTCCTATTATCTATTTCTATATTCATTTATTATGTTTAAAGCATGCTTTCCTTACCTTATTCCATCATTTAAAAATATATTGTGATTATTCTGGATAATATAGTGAGAACTTCTCTCTCTCTCTCTCTCTCTCTCTCTCTCTCTCTCTCTCTCTCTCTCTCACACACACACACACACACACACACACACACACACACACACAAACACACTCTAGCCAATGGAAAGCTTGGCATAAGAACATACAGATCTTCTATAGAATGAGTTCAAGTTTCCTCATTTGTATTGTAAATATGAACTTCAATTACATAGAGTTGTAATGGAAATTAAATTAATTTATATAAAAGTTAAAATATTACATCGACAGGCACAGGTAAACACTCAGTACATTGTGTGAATTTGTATTTTACTTTCTCATCTCCAATTAATGAGTTCATTGAATGATGAATAAGATTATTTTTAATAAAAAGTGATACTTATCTGAGTAAAATTAATTATAGATTTAAATGAATATTCTCTCCACCAGTTTTATTTTTTATTTATTAGCATCTTCACAAATAAGTAAAAATAAAAATCAACAATAAGAAAACATGCATTTTAATAAGCAAACAATGCATCTGATCATCACACATACAGATGGCAAATAAGCATATGAAAGGACACTCAGACTAATTGGTCTTTAGGGAATTGAGAATTCAATTACAAGGAAATATCAGGAGATTTTATTATGCATCTTTTAGAATGGCAGATACAAACAAAAACTGATAACACTGATTGCTGATAAAGGCTGCTGGTGAGGAGGAAAACTCTTACAACCACTTTGAGATATGGTTTGTCAATTTCTTTTTCTTTTATTGGGGGATGTGGGGGTCGGGAGGTCTGCAGCCTAAGACTGCAGCTTAGACTACAGTTTAAGACTACAGCTTAAGGCTGCAGCACTGTTTATTTTTGGTTCCAGTCTTATATACTATCTTAGAAACAGGAAACATCCCGGGGTTACTTTCAGGTTTGTCAATTCCTTACAAGCTAAATATAGCCCTACTGTAAAATCTAGCTCTTATGCTTCTAGATATTTACCCATCTGATGTGAAAACTATGTTGACACAAAAATCTGAATAAAAATGTTTATAAATATCTTCTGGTGAAAAGCTTCAAGTAAACAAGACATACTTTAATCAGTAGGCAGATAAACGAATTAGCATTGCTACATGGAAGAACAGTACTTGGCAATAAGAAGTAATGAGCTATCAAACCACAAAAAATATAGATGTACCTTAAATTCATATTGATAATAAAAGAAGCCAGTGTGTAAAGTCTATATACTGTAGACTTCAATCATGTACATTCCAGAAAAGGCATAACTGTAGAGGTGAAAAAGATTAGAGTTGCCATGAGTTCAGAATGGAGAGGAGAAGAATCCAACATGTGAAGGATAAGGAATATTTTTAGGGCAGTAAAATCATTCTATATGATACTATGATAAAGGATATATAACTATGCATTTGTTAAAGACTACAGAAATGTTCAGCCCAAAGAATACATTTGAATGTATATGAATTTTAAAAATTGTTTAGGAAGGGTTGAGTGTCATAGTGCACATCTGTAGTACCATTTGGGAGTTAAAGATAGGACATGATCAGAACTCAAGGTTAGCCTAGGAAAAGCTAACAGTCTCTCAAGAAATATGATAGAGGTTACGGGGTGGAAAATGGGGACAAAAAACATGAGAAAGGGTATCAATGTGTGAGAAATAATGGGCCCTCTGTAACCTCTCTGTATATTATGCCGACGATAACAAAAGAAAAAAGAAAAAAATAATAAAGAAAAGAAAATATGACAGATACCAGAAGGAAGAGCTAGGAAGATCATAGTCTGAGGCCAGCCCAGGAAAAAGCAGAAGATCCTATCTGGAAAAAAAAAAAAAGCTGAAAGTATAGCTCAAGTGTAGAATGCAAGCAGGAGGATTTGACTTCAAAACCCTCTATCAGCACCAAAACAAACAAAAATCATTTAAGAGCTTGAAACCAGAGCCATGGAATCATAGAATGAAGTGCAGAATGTAACACTATAGTAAAAGAAATATATAGGGGGAAAAATAAATAGTTCCCAGGAACTTTATCTTTAGTAAAATCAAAGGTCAGAGAATCCACATAAACACTCCTCTTGCTGACAAAGCTGTGCCCCATAGGAGTTCATGTAGTAACTCATGATACACATACACTGGAAAGGAAAATTTGAGTAGACAGTAAATGATAGAAAGCAGGATTCCTGGGCCGGGAGTTTGGCCTAGTGGTTAAAGTGCTTGCCTAGCATGCATGAAGACCCGGGTTCGATTCCTCGGTACCACATACATAGAAAAAAGCTGGAAGTGGTGCTGAGGCTCAAGTGGTAGAGCTCTAGCCTTGAGAAAGTCCAAGGACAGTGCTCAGGCCCTGAGCTCAAGCCCAGGACTGGCAAAAAAAAAAAAAAGAAAGCAGGATTCCTGGGGCCAGGAGAGTGGCTTACTAGTATTCACATCATACACAAAGCCCTGGGTTCGATTCCTTGATATCACATACACGGAAAAAAATAAATGTTAGAAGTGATGCTGTGGCTAAAGTGGTAGAGTGCTAGCCTTGAGAAAGCCCAAGAACAGTGCCCAGGTGATGAGTTCTAGCCCCAAGATTGGCAAAAAAATAAAAATAAAAATAAAACAAAGAAGCAGAGCTCCTACTGTTGGAATGGGAAGTAAAACAGATAAGCAAGAGGAAAAGTCAAAAATTATTCATGTGCTAATAGAATAAAAAAGGTGAAACTATTGGAACTCATATTTTAATCAATAAAGATACAATTGGTTTCATATAGAAATGTTTATAGGTGCCTGTGTATATGCTTAAATTGATAGACTCGTGTATATTATTTTTTGCGAGCTGAAGGGCTTAAGCTTCATGACAACACATTGCCTCATAGTGCCCTGACATAGTTTTCTTGTATCATTCTCTTTTAGGGGTGAGACTAGAAATGAAACTGATCCTGGAACATCTTGTATCACAGCAAAGCAAGGAAGTGAGAAAATAAAGAGCAAGTACCCAATGACAAGAGTATTGTCAAAGGGACCCAAGAGCTACACAGGAAAGACCCTTCAACAACAAATGTATCTAATTATAATTCAAAGCAAACTGTTTTTAAGTTCCCAATGTTTTAAATAAGTGACTAAATAAATAAATAAATAAGGAAGCATGGGATGATTTATAGTGCAGATGAATTCCTAATTATTAATTGGATATTTTACTAGCAACAAGGTGGGACACATTCCTTATTCCTTAAGTGTGAGGTGTGTATATTGACTTCTTTCCAGAAAGCACAGCACTGGGCTGCAGTGACTTTTTTGGGAAGGAATCTGACAATACTACCTTGTCCTTATCATCAAGGACATCATCAAAGGTCATACCTAGAGTATGTATGTTTGTATGACAGTAATGAAAATAGCGTTTTACCTCAATTGTCATCTTCCGTCAATGCAAAACTCCATAAATTCAGTGATGGAAAAAAAACTCTAGCAAAGCCCAATGTAGAAGAATTCTACAAAGTATCTGAATAGCACTCTTCAAAACTAACAAGATCTTTAAAAATAAGCAAAGGCTGAGAAACAAGGGTCATTCATCTAAGGAGACACAAAGATTAAACATAATGTGGCATCCTTGGTGAAATCTTAAAATAGAGAAAAATCATTAGATCAAAACTGAGAAATTTAAGTATAGACTTTAATTATAGTTTATCAATAGTTACTTATTAATTAATAAAGGTAGGATAATTTTTGTAAAAATGTCACTAGAGAAGAAAGTGGGTGTCGTGTATACAGGAGCTCTCTGTAGTACTGTTTCAATAGGTCTAAAAGTACTCTAAAAGAAAATTTTACTTGAAAAAGAAAGGAAAATATATTACTGATCTTTGGCATCTTTTCCATGAAATATTAAATTCTTGATAATTTGATACTTAATGACCTCTATTATTTAATATTAACATCTCAAATACAAGGAGGTTCTTTTATTTAATTTTTGGTATTTTCAAAGTTAACAGTCTGCATGTGAATTTTTCTAAATTTATTCTTTCTCTTGCAAGGTTGACCATAGGATCTAGGGCTTAGAACAGGAACTATATAAGAACTATGGAAAATTGACTTCAAATTATTTTGTGACCTGAAAAAGTTTTTAGCCCAGTGGGAAACAAAGCATGTTAAAAATACCCTAAGACTGTCAAACAGGTCTATAATTTTAATATACTATACATATATATTTATTTTAGCAGAATAAGTAATTCATTAACATTGCCAAAGTTCCAAGGTAATATTATGTGCTATAAAAAAGTTATAACATTAAAATAGAAGAGCTTACTCATAGCATGGAGACACATTTCTACTCCTATTGAATTGTGTAAAAAATATATGGATTCTAGAAAAGTGTAAAAGGAGATTTAAAGTTCCATTGTTTTTTTCTCAATGAAAATATTTTACTTAAATAATTGTATTCCAACCATTCTCTTTTTATTTCCCTACTCATTCTTCTCTCTCACCTGCATTTACTTGCACTAACTTGCAGTTTTAGTGTTTAAGTTTGCTGTGAATTAACAGATAGTACTATTCACACACAAGAAAGGGTATTTCAAAAGTAACTGCTTTTTATATGTTTGTTCAATAGCTTGTAGTAAAAAAATTTTGATGATAAAAAAGGATTTTTTGTGGAATATTTTAAGCCATGGGAGCATAAAACACCAATATTTGTTCTGGTCTTGTTTCCCAATCTGAATCAAACCTAGTAATTAATTGGTATTAAATCTTGAGTGCGCTAAGTGGGATAGTCACTGTGATATCATTTTACTTCCAAGGAAAATATTCAAAAAAATCTTTCACATCCTCACCTATAGCTTCACATGTAGTAAATTTAGGTCTGAATTGAGTTTAACTATCCTGGTTTCCTCCCTCTATTGTTATAAAATATAAAATAATTCAGTAACAAAAACCATTCACAAAGGAATGGTTTAAACCACATTTAATATGGTTTAAAAAAATCTTTAAGAAGAATTAAGCCTTTTACTCTGTAGCACATATTGAGTTGTTTGATCTGGAAAATTAAATAAGCTTCTTAAGTTTACCAAATTTTTATATTTAGCTAAGGAGACTGTAGATTGGTTTCTGAGAATCCCCAAAGGTTCCTGTTGCAGAGCAAAGGGTAAGGAAAGGAGGAATTAAGGGACAACACACACAGGACAAGCTTAGCTGATGGGGCAGCTCTCATTCAGAAGTTCAGGCCAGAGCTTGAGCATTTGCTGTAGTTGGCAGAAAGCAAAAGATTAAATTATGGGAATAGGGGCTGGCAGTTTGGCCTAGTGGTAGAGTGCTTGCCTCGCCTCACAAAGACCTGGATTCAATTCCTCAGTACCACATATACATAGAAAAAGATAGAAGTGGTGCTGTGTCTTAAGTGGTACAGCTCTAGCCTTGAGAAAGTCCAGGGACAGTGATCACGCCCTCAGTTCAAGGCCCAGGACTGGCAAAAAAAAAATAAATTATGGGAATAAAAGGGAATGGACATTTTGTTGGACTGCAGTATGAAATTCCATGGCTTATGTATAAGTAAAAGCATACGTTGATTTGTTTGGTAACATTGCACAGAAATATGAGAATGTAAGACTTTTAAGAAATAAATGACTTTTAGAGTCATTTTGAAACCTTTGGCATGGTTGGGACTATGTTACATGTTTCACAACTATGTCATTCATAGGATTTTGTGTAGAAATACAGGTGCTAGTTGACCATATGTATGTCTACTCTGAAGTAAAATACTGGTTTACTGGTTTGTATGAGAACAACTCTTCCAGGCACATTTTCTTGACATTTGCCCTCTGGTTTTACAAAACTTCCCTGTCTCTTTTCCATAAAATCCTACACTGCTAACATTTATTTCTTGATACTTAGTTTTCCTACATCAAAATCACATTGCAATTTATTTTGAAACTTTTTTGTGCTTTATCTAAAAAAAATTTTAGGCTAACAAAATAATTTTTATGTTTTGGGGGTGGGGATAATGGGGATAGAACCCAAGGTATTATATAATTCTTCTCTAGACCTGCATTGTTATATCTGCTTTTTACATTTGACAAATATTCGACTAAAATTGAGAATATTGCAGAAATATGGGAATATATCATATCACAATTGATTTAGCTAAATACCTAATGTTCTTATAAGTTTTTCAATGTTTCAATGTACAATAAATTTTAAATAAACATAAATAGCAAAGTTTTAAGTTAATTGATATATTTGTCAAATAATTTTATTCCTTAAGATTTCATACATCTCAACTATACTTTTCTTAGGAGTAATTCTGTCTTATCTGATATATTGAACTTATTTGTATTTGGATATTTGAAATTTGATAGGGAAGGGGGGAAAACCAAGACGGGTGGGGGGTGTGGGGGGGGGAGGGAAACGGGTACCAAGACATGTGAAAGGGTATCAATGTATGTGAATTAATGCACCTTCTATCCGGCAAATATCATGCAACCCTTTTACTAATTACAATAAAAAAATAAAAAAAAACCTTTTCAGAAGCACTTCAATCTAGTTTCACATAATTCAAACTTCACCAATCCTTGTTTTCCAAATCCAAAGGAAGGAAATTGGGAGTTGAAGTTTTTAACTTATTTTTGGATTAGCAGAGTTACAAAGGGGATAGTTATGGACCTATATGTGTTTTTATAGTGTCCTTTCATTTAACATAAAATGCTTAAGGTATAATTTCTTGACCTTGGCATTTCTTTAGAGTTCAATATGCTGAGGGACCAAAAGTATGCAAAGAGCTCTGGCCTTTCACTCTATCAGCTCTGTCAGCTGCAAGACATCATGATCTCTTTGGGGACAAGATAAATTTTTGTTCTCAAGGAGTTTATTGTCCACACATAAAGAGAAACAAATAAACAAATGCCCATAGCTGAAGAAAAAATGATTGTCATTGTAGTAACACAAATATCCACAAGATTAATTAGCACAACAATCCATTCCAGATAAGGGTCAAAATGTCTTTAAGAGGAGATATGATTCGGGGCCTGAAGTTAGACCTAGTGGTAGAGTGCTTGCCTAGTATGCACGAAGTCCGGGGTTCGATTCCTCAGTACCACATACATAGAAAAAGCCGGAGTGGTGCTGTGGTTCAGGTGGTAGAGCTCTAGCTTTGAGAAAGCCCAAGGACAATGCTCAGGCCCTGAGTTCAAGCCTCAGGACAGGCAGTTAATTAATTAATTTTAAAAGAGCGGCCGGGAGTTGGGCCTAGAGGTAGAATGCTTGCCTAGCATGCACGAAGACCTGGGTTCAATTCCTTGGTACCATATACATAGGAAAAAAAAGAGCCAGAAGTGGTGCTGAGGCTCAAGTGGTAGAGCTCTAGCCTTGAGAAAGTCCAAGGACAATGCTCAGACCCTGAGCTCAAGCCCAGGGCTGGAAAAAAAAATATTAAAAAAAAAAAAAAAGAGGAGACATCATTGAAAGTAGATCTTGAAATGCAGGGACTGTTGATAGGCAGAGATGAGTAACCGAAAGTTTTGAGTGCAGAAGGATATATTTTAAGAATAGCACCATTTCCTTGTTGTGTAGAAAGCAAAGGAGGAAATGATCACAATATCCGACTGGAACCAAGGTGCTCAGAATCACAAATGGCAGAGTAAGAAATCTCTTGCTGGCTAATGCCAGCAAAAGAAGTCAGTACAGGTACTCCTTATATCCATTACCTCACCTTAAATTGAAAGTATCACAAACAAAAATAATGCTTTAAGTGAGTATTAAGTATCATAGATGAAATTTTCTGGCCAGGAGCACGGCCTAGTGGTAGCGTGCCTACAATGCACAAAGCCCTGGATTTGATTCCCCGGTACCACATGAACAGAAAAAGCCAGAAGTGGTGCTGTGGCTCAAGTGGCAGAGTGCTAGTCTTGAGCAAACAGTGTCCAAGGATAGTGCTGAGGCCCTGAGTTCAAACCCCAGGACTGGAAAAAAAAAAAGATATTTTTCTGTAATGCTTGTTACGTAGGCAATGTAGAAAGAATAGTAATATATGTACCTAAAATGAAAATGATCAAAATATGGATTCTACCAAATATATACTCTATTCTAATATAAAACAATGCAAGTCTGGGATTGTCTTAAAGGAATATTAAACATGCAAGCAAAATAATCATATTTTATTACTGAAAGCTAAGCCTGGAATAAACAAGCACAGTGTACTAGTGGAGCAGGAAGATACTGTTTAGAAAGATCAACCCTCAATCTGAGGTTTCACCGTCCTTTGCTTAACCAGAATTTCCTCTGTCCTCCCACCTATGGCTAAACTACAAATCTTGAGTACATAAGAAGACAAAATTTATCTGGGGTTCAGTATTTTTAAATACTTCTTTTTAAAGACGAAGGAAATTCTTTGTCAAAGGTACAGATTTTCTCTCTCATCCATCTTAGTTCTCTCACAAGATCCAGATCTTATCCAGTGGTATTTGCATTACACATTGTCATGAAATCCAACACCAACTGACCCTATCAGGAAGTATTCAATTCAAGACAATTAAAGTATAATATTAAAAGTCATCCACATCAAGGGATTTAGCTTTTGCCCCATTAAATAAATAAATAGAATTAGCACTTTCAAAAATAAGCTAGGGGGCAGGGAGTTTGACCTAGTGGTAGAGTGCTTGCCTAACATGCATGAAGACCTGGGTTTGATACCTCGGTACCACATACATAGAAAAAAGCTGGAAGTGGTGCTGAGGCTAAAGTGGTAGAGCTCTAGCCTTGAGAAAGTCCAAGGGCAGTGCTCAGGCCCTGACCTCAGGCCCAGGACTGGCAAAAAAGAAAAAAAAATAAGATAGGTCCAGGACTTTGGCCTACTGTTAGAGTGCTTGCCTAGTATGCATGAAGGCCTGGGTTCTATTCCTCAGTACTACAGATACAGAAAAGGCCAGAAGTGATGCTGTGGCTCAAGTGGTAGAATGCCAGCTTTGAGAAAACCCAAGGAAGTGACCAGGCCCTGAGTGAAAAAAGAAAAAAAGATATTTTTTCCATTTCTTCCTTTTATTGACAAATCAAAATATTTTCAACTTTGCTTGAACTTTCAAGATAATTTAATATATAGAATGTACTTGAAATAAGTTTTTTGCTTTTTAATAAAAATTAATACTTACACAGCATTTGCTAGGCACTGGCAGTTTTCTAAGCAAGTGCTTAACATTAAAAATAAAATGATTCTTAAAGATGATATTCTCAATAAGAAGAAAGAGGAATTTCACATATCTGGAATAAGTTTTCTATGCTCCTGTTTTTTCACAGTTGCTTTGTTCATGTCAAAAAGGAAAAAAAAATCCAAGGTACCACTTGATTTTCCATTTAGCAATTACTTGTATACTGTCTTGATCTGTTGAAATCCATAGCTTAGCATAGCATCTAATGTTTTGGAAAGGATGTTCCATGATTGAATTAGAAAACCATCAAAGGAAAAGCTAAATAATAGATAATACCCAAAATAAAAGGACATAGTTTAGGTAAGTCACTTCAAAATATAAAGAATACAAAGAATATTGAGACCTTTAAAATATAATTAGTAACAGTTTATGAGGAGAAGTAACTTTTTTTTGCCAGTCACGGGCATGAGCTCAGAGCCTGAGCACTGTCCTTGGACTTTCTCAAGGGTAGAGTTCTACCAGTTGAACCACAGCACCACTTCTGGCTTTTTTTTTCCTATGTATGTGGTACCAAGGAATCGAATCTGGGTCTTTGTGCATGCTAGACAATCACTCTACCACTAGGCCAAACTCCTGGCCCTGAGGAGAAGTAATTTTATTAATCAAACACAAAAACTAAAAGTTTATACTTTGTTCAATTATTTTCCAACTAAAGAATTAAAAACTAAACCAATTTGTAAGTACCTCCGAGAAATAAATAGATCAAGATCAGGAAGAAGTCTTTACTGTCTTCTCTCTTATCTGCCCTCTGCTGGTAAGAAGAGAAAAGACCAGTTTTGTTTTGTTTTTAAGTTCAATATAATACACTGGAAAAGAAAAGAAAGAAGTACATTTTGAACAACAAATATTTAGTATTATAAATTTTTTCATTAGGCCAAATGAATTTGTTATTACAGTTACATTTTGGAAAAAAATTTTATGCATGAAGCACAACTGCTATGAATTAGGATTGGAATTTTAAAAAATAGAATATTTCACTAATATAGTTCAAATAAAAACAAGCATCTAAAATGTTTGAGTGATCAATATCTTATGTCATTTCTATACTTACATCGTTTTTTTTTCAAAATAAACATGCACTGGGCATGAGTACCATTAGTGAGATTTGTAACTGATTGAACATCCAAAAAGTTCTCATTAGTTGATTAGTTGGAGACAATAGAGGTTGATGCAGAGGGAATTTGAACAACGCATTCCCTGAAGCCTAAAATTGAAATCAATTACTACATATCCATAAAGATATTGGTAGATTGATATTGAGCAACTCCTACCAGATCAAAACAAAAAAAAATTACTACACATGTTCAAAATCTCTACAAACTGAGAATCATAGACTATTGTTTGCCATTAACAAACCCACAGTATGATGCACGTACAAAAATTGTCCGTAACCATGCAACCTAAGTGCTTTGTATGGGGCAAATCTACTCTGACCCTATACCAGGTATAATAAAACTCTGGGATAATGTAAATTCCTATGAGTTATGGTCTCTTTTCTTGCCTATCTCTCATTCACAGAAGGGAGGAGCTAGAATACTGTATCTGGGGAAGAAACTTAGGAAATGACAATCTCAATGTCTTCGTATTCTTTCAACACAAAATTTAAATTGTTGAGTTCATTATGATCTCTAATACATTTATATTATGTTTATTATAAAACTATGAACTCCTTAATTGCATAACCATGTTTACTTTATGGTTCCACTTCTAGGCTGTATCAAGAATACACAGAATTAGGGAACTAGAGTGCAGCCTAATGGTAGAGTGCTTGCCTACCATGCATGAGCATGAAGCTCTGGGTTTGATTCCTCCACATCACAAAAAAAAAAAAAAAAAACGGAAGTGGTTCTGTAGATCAAGTGGGTAGAGCACTAGCCTTGAGGAAGCTCAAGGTCAGTGTCCAGGCCCTGAGTTCATTCCCCAGATCTGGTTTAAAAAAATGAATAGGCAAGATTAAATGCTAGTGAAAGCTAAGGAGAGAAGAAAGAGATATTGTATAATAGGTACAGAATTTGCATTTGGGAAGATAGAAAAGTTCCGAAAATGGATGATAGTATTATTCACATAATACTAGGAATATTAATGCAAGTGAAATGAACTTAATGCCACCAAAATAGTTAAAATGCTTAATTTTGTCATGCATTAACTTTACCACAATAAATAATAACTGAAAATGTTCAAATGTAAATCGTAACTTTAAGTTGCTCAAATTCTGTAGGACATGTCTACAGTGACTCAAAAGGTATATTCCTATCATTACAATTTGCATTCTTTCTAACTTGTACTTTATTTATACTTAGGCAAATAAAAATTCAGCTATTTGAGATCTTTCTTCCAACATCAGACTTCACAAACCACTCTCTTCATCAGAGCCAAAATTCATTTGCAAATCATAACATCTCTGTGAGCTCAGAGATTTATTATGTGTCTGATCCACGAGAAATTTAAGTTCATATTAGCACATTTTGCAGAAGACGCCAGCTACCAGACTTTAAAAAAATATTTTTTCTTCCTCTTTTTCTCTTTTGTGAAAAATTGTTTCTGTATAGTTGATATACAGAAGTTTCATGAATCAGGTACAGTCAGTACAATTTTTTTCAACCATTTTTCTCCTTCTCTCTCTCCCAGTCTTTCCCTCCCATCCCTACCTATAAGATATCCAGTTCATTTTCTACGTAGTGTCTGCTGAGTATGATTGTTGTATTTGTGGAACCCTGTTTCACCCTTACCCTCCCAAATACAAAGTAACAAACAATGCAAAAGGAAAAAGTACAAATAACAGCAAAAATGGCAACTAAAGAGTGCCTTTAAAAAAATAAAAAAAATCTAAGTAACTGTCATAGCTCCTTGCTATTGGATTCTAAGCCAATTCCTAGAGAAACAAAGCTTTTTCTCCAATCCTATATATAATATATCTATGTTAGGATATTCAGTGTGTGTGTGTGTGTGTGTGTGTGTGTGTGTGTGTGTATAGTTAGGATGTGTTTGAGGATAGTGAGATACAGCAGAGAAAACAGAGACCTTTGTCAAAAGGTATTTTTCCTTGAGGTTAATAAGTTACATCTACCTGTTCCTCTGTTTTTAATGATAACTATTTATCATTTCTTGAAGTCATTCTGATAGGTTGGCATGCTTTCCCATTACGTAAATCATATTCATTTCCAGGTAGATTATGTTTGCTTAAATGTCCAACAATTATACCATTCATTACAAATTCTGCCTGCTTCCCTGATCTTGAAGTAAAAAACATTCAATCTGTAATCAACAAAGACCTCCACTGGAATCCTTTGTGTGGATCAATTACACAAAAGTTATTTGTAATGATAAGAAGTACATTTTACATTTCAGTCAGCCAAAAGTAGTGTATTAACATGTGGTTGGAAAAATTAAGTCTTGTGTGAACACCAACTAAGTAGATGATTTTGTTTCTAAATCATCTCTAATATTTTTAATTCCTAGCCAAACATCATATATTATTATATTTATATTTTAAATGCTATATGTACATGTAAATTACTTTCCAGAAACAATATTCAAGGCAAAGTTCATCATTCTGTAATTGAGAAAATAGGTACTGTCCTGAGAAACCTAGTTTTCTATTACTGAAGCATATTCAAATTTTGTTTCTAGTAATATAAACTTTTACTATCAAATCACAAAAACCTAAGTCCACTTAAGTGCATTCTTAAATTTGTACTGGACATGCTTGAGGCAGCAATATACAAGACTGGCTGCAATATATATATATAGAGAGAGAGAGAAAGATATCTATATAGAGAGATATCTATATATCTATACATATATACTATATATATATATACTCACCTTTAAGACAATCTCAGTGAAAAATAATAATAAAGAGTAACTTAACCTGAACATAAGATGTATTTACTATGGGAATTCACTCTATCATAATATAGTAATTATATTTATGTGAGCAATTGAAAAAATTTATCCTAAGGAAAAGCAAATTAAACACTCTTGGTTGAATAAAAAGACAGTGGATCATGATGGTTAAAAACTGGCATCAGAGGGGCCGGGAGTTTGGCCTAGTGGTAGAGTGCTTGCCTAGCATGCACGAAGGCCTGGGTTCGATTCCTCGGTACCACAACAAAGGTCAGAACTGGTTCTGTGGCTCAAGTGGTAGAACACTAACCTTGAGGAAAGCCCAAGGACAGTGCTCAGGCCCTGAGTTCAGTCCCCAGGACTGGTAAAAAAAAAAAAAAAAAAAAAAAACTGGCATCAGAGTATGATCTAAGTATGCCATCTATGTGTATGAAAATAGAACAATAAAATTTGTTGAAATATTTTCAAGAGGAGTAGGCAACAAGGAGAGTGCTAGACTAAGGAGTGTGTTTTCTGAGAATGCATTATGTACATACATGAAAGTATCACAATAAAATTCTTCTATATGATAATATATACTAATAAAGATGGAAAAGAAGTTTTAAAATATCAGTGTTGATGTAGCATCTATACTGATGCAGATCAAGATGTTCAATAGGTAGATGTGTTAAAAATTCTAAATATGCAATGGCTCATGCTTGTAATTCTAGCTACTTTTGGAGGCTGAGATTTGAGGACCACTCTTTGAAGCCAGCCTGGGCAGGAAAATCCCTGAGAATCTTATCTCCAATTAATCACCCAAAAAGCTGGATGTTATCTTGTGGCTCAAGTGATAGAGTGCCAGCCTTGGACAAAAAGTGCTCAGGAACAGTGCCCAGGCGCTGAGTTCAAGTCCAGGACCAACATCAATGAATCAATGAATCAATCAACCAACCAACCAACCAATCAATCAATCTAAGTAGACTAAGTGGCAGAAATTATTTTTTAATGAAGTGATAGGGTTTCCTTCATTAAGACACAATGGTTGGCAAAGATCCATAAATAAGGATATAATTACTTGGCATTTTTCCACCAAAATTCATACAAAATGACATTTGCTGCCTTTTTTAACTGACATCTGTGTAACTGCCAAGTTTCCAGAAACTAACTCAAAGGTAGCATTTGGTGCCAAAGCCCAAGTGACAAAATAAGTGCTATAATTCCTACAAACCATAGCCTTTTCCAGAAAATAGGGAATTATTAGCAGGTGACACATGACCTACCATAAGTAAGTAGAATGGGAGGAAAATGGTTGAACCGGTGTGCCTATATCTAGCTAACCAAACTTGTTAAGACACTTGATGATTAGGTAGGGGAGTGGTAGGGAGTTCATACACCAAACTCAGGATCTAGTCAGGAGGGGTGGTGCTGAGAGTTAGCTTAAAAAGGACAACACTAAGCCAGGCGGTGGCTCATGCCTGTAATTCTAAATACTCAGGAGGCTGAGATCTGAGGATTGTGGTTCAAAGCCAGCCAGGGACTAAATAAAGACTATGAGTCTCTTATCAACAATTCACCAGAAATCTGGAAGTTGTGCTGTGGCTTGAGGGATAGCGCAATAGGTACCCTTGACCTGAAGAAGTCAGGGACAGTGCCCAGGCCCAGAATTCAAGCCCCAGGACTGACAGGGAAAATCCTAGGAAATCCTGCCCTGCCATATATTTTAGTTTGAATCTTTACTATCTCCTCAAAGCTCCTGTGTTGAAGACTAAGTGAAGTCTTCTTTTGGATGGGAAGGGATCATGAAGGCTCTGACCTCAAGAGTTTATTAGTCTATTCATGGGTTCATAATTTAAGGTGTTTCTGGGGAGGAATCTGATTCTCTAGGTCCTAGACATCATGAGATATTCATCATGGCATTCTGCCGTGTGACAGTCCCATAAACAAAGAAGCCAAGGAATGATGGAATGGAACCTCTAAAACTATGGTTCAAAATAAAAAAAAATTGCCAGGTACTGGTGGCTGTAATCTTACCTACTCAGATGTGAAGATTATGGTTCAAAGCCAGCCGGGGCAGGAAAGTCTGTGAAACTCTTATATATTTGATTGGTATCAACTTCAATCAGCTTGGCTGGAGCACTGTCTAGTTATATTTACACTTTGATAGGGGATAAACAACATAATGTAGTATGTTGGAAGGTGGTGAATGGTTATAAAATAAGAAAAAAAGAAAAGGTAAGGGCATAGCAGAGAGTGAGGGAAAGGATGGCAATATTAAATAAAGGAGTTAATAGCAATCCTTATTTGAAGGGAAAGGGAGAGAATTCTGGACATATGAAATAGCTAAGGCAGGAGAGAATCTAAGGTATTTAAGTAAGAGTCAAGAAAGACTATACAAGGGGGAGAGTGGTATGATATGGGGGCGGTAACCAGAGGAAGAATGAATATGTGATATAGGGGGTCTCAAAGTGGAGAAACCTTTTGTCTTGCTGTTCCTTCCCTTTTGTATTATGGCCTGGCTCTTGCTTCCCATTGCTGAGTTTGTTACTCATCTTTGATTGCTTGAAACAGAATATCTAAGCAAACAACCATGGGTTCCATCCATAATCCCTTGGTTCCAGCGCTTGTAAATTGAAATGATGCTGAACATCAGAGCTGGACCCATATTATGGAACTGTTCACCTCATGGCATCCAGTAAGCAAGAGGAGAGAGAGACAGATAGAACACCCCAATTCTTTTAACTATCCCCCACTGCCTAAGAGCTCCTTCAGATAACGTATAAATGGATTCACTCACTGGTGAGGTTAGTTAGCTCATGATCCAAACACCTATTTCCCAATGCCTCTCAATCACCACCTTCAGCCCTCTTCTATGCTGGTTATTTTCAAGACAGGGTTTCACTTCCTGCATCAGTGCATGCTTGGACTATAATCATGCCTATTCTAAGCTAGGATGGCCGGCCTGCACCACCACACCCAGCTTCTACTGAGCTGGAATGTTGAAAACTGTTCTGTTCTGGTGGGCCTTGAATCACAGTCTTCCCATTGAGCTTCCTGTATAGCAAGGATATAGCAAGGAGGCCAATAACATATTCACCTATCAGTTGAGAAGGGGGTCTCAAAAAAAAATCATCACTGAACCTTATTTCCCCTGATCTCAGCTCCACAAATACCCAAGATTAAAGCCATGGGTAGCCAGAACCGCAGTTGCTTTTTAGTGTGGCTTATCTAAACAGCTTTTCCATTACCCCAGCTAACTTCTGCTCAACTTTGTCAGTTTTAGGGTTTTCCTAAAAACAAAATACTTTACTTGCTTGTCTTTTAACCTCACCATGTTCCCTATTACTACTCCTACCATATTTCCTGGTTCAAGAGCCTTCCTCTAGATTGTTCAATACCTTGATAATCCTGTAGACTGATTCTTGAGGCAACTTCAATTGAAGTTTAGCAGGACTGTAACTTTTCTTATACATATCTGTAACTAGCAAATAATATCAATTTTGTTTTCTATAAAATGTGCAATTAGCTGGATGCTGGTGGATATTCTTTTCTTTTTAAGATTTTATTTACTTTAATTTTTACATCATATTTCAAATGTCATGCTTAACAAACAAGTATTCAAGAAGGGATCGTCTGGATACAATCACTGGTACATAGATTTTAGAACATAATTAAAATTAAGCTGAGGCTTTGTAGTCTTGTAATCCTAGCAACTCAAGAAGCTGATATCCCAAGGATCATATGTCAAAGGTAGTTCAGGAAAAAATATCTATAAAACTCCATCTCAAAAGTCACTAGTGAAGGGCTGGGAGTTTGGCCTAGTGGTAGAGTGCTTGCCTAGCATGCACGAATACCTGGGTTCAATTCCTCGGTACCACATACATAGAAAAAAGCTGGAAGTGGTGTTGAGGCTCAAGTGGTAGAGCTCTAGCCTTGAGAAAGTCCAAGGACAGTGCTCAGACCCTGAGCCCAAGTCCAAGACTGGCAAAAAAAAAAATCACTAGTGAAAAACAGGATTGGAGCAAGCATCAAGTGGTAAAGCACCAATCAAGCAGTCATGGAGGCCCTAAATTCAAATCCTAGTTCTTCAAAAGACAGGATAATTTGATGGACTGATTATATGCTGATATATGATTTTTAAAGCACAGTATACATATTTATAGACCAATAATCTTCTCTTGTCTTCTTCAAAAATTAGCTTGGTGTGAGCCAATATTTGTTGGCAGGTATGGAACAAAAGCCACACTTCTTCAACTCCATACTTATACTTACACATACTGTTTCTGGGCAAGTAATTGAATTCTCATACCTCTTATATGAAAAATGAGGCTGATTCATAATTCTCAGGATGGTTCTTAGACTTAAAAGAAATTAGCATGAATAATGCGTAACATTTTATTTAGTGGTAATTTTATTTTCACCTTAGATATGTTTTCTCTTACAAGAAATATAATACTTCAAAATATAAACATATCCAGCTTCATACATATCAATTCTTTAGCTTATTGTAGTTTAATGTTCCCATTGGTTTGTTCAATCTGGCTATTATAAGCACATGAGGAGGCTTGCGAGTGTGTCTTAGGGTGCTTGCGTAGCATGCACAAAGGCCTGGGTTCTATTCCTTGGTACTATATACACAGAAAAAGCCAAAAGTGGTGCTTGACTCATGTAGTAGAGCAATAGCCTTGATAAAGCCCAAGGACAGTGCCCAGGCCCAGAGTTCAAGTCCCAGGACTGGCAAAAAAAAAAAAAGAATATAAGGAATGTTTGAGCTGGAGGCATGGTTCAAATGTTAAAGTGCCTACCATCAAACTCAAGACCCTCAGTTCAAACTTCAGGAAGAAAAAGAAAGAAGAGGAGGAGGAGGAAAAAGAGGTAGAGGAGGAGGAGGAGGAAGAGGAGGAAGAGGAGGAGGAGGTGGTAGTAGGTGATACCATGGCTATAAGGCCTGGTTAGATCTAGGAGGGCTGCTTTCCTCTCAAAATACAATAAGTCACATTCAAATAACTACCATTTAAGCATTTTTTATTCTCTCAATAACAAGTTATGACTGACAAACTTCTGAAATTTTTCCTAGAGATAAGAAAAAAACAAAAAAATGATTTATGCCATTGACCTGTTTTAAGGTGACATAGCTTTAAAACAAATATATGCAGGTAACATAAAAAGGTATTTAGTTTTCTAGTAACATGAAATTAAAATTCCAATAGAAGAAAAAGCACTAGACATGAGAACTGGTAAATTTTCTTCAAGCAATAATAACAAAATGTACAGTTTGTTTTAGTAGAGAATTTATAATTACTTGAGGCAATACCTTTCTCTAGGCAAAGAAGTATTGAGGCCCCATGTTAAATGAGCAACACATGTTGGCAACTACCTCTTATCCCAATGGGGGAGAAGGCAAAAGTAGGAGGTCTGAAATCTAAAGCCAGGCCTGAGGGTGGGGGGGGGAACAAAAACAAAACAAAATCAAATAAACAAAAAACAAACCTGAAACCCTATTGGAAAAATATCTAAAGTAAATAGGAACTGGGAGCCTAGCTCAAGTGATAGAGTACCTGTCTAGCAAATACATAGCCCTGAGTTCCAACTCTAGTAGGAAAAGTATCCCTACTTGATGTCTGATTCTATATTTACTGTTTTTCTTGCTAGGCAATAAATATTTCTGAGGTCAAGGATCTTGCCTCTACTTTCTTGATGCCTCAAAAATATAGTAGGAGCACAGAGAGTACTTATGGAATCAATTAATGTTATATAATAAAAAATAATTACTATTATTTCCTTGACTGCCTTGTGAATATGAATACTAATTATTGAAAAAATACTTTTTATCATTTTAATGTTCTATAATTAGCTGCGCAAGAGGGAATTGATTCAACTGGATCTCAGACAGAAGATTTCAAGATCTCATTGTTTTTATTTATCAAATTTAAAAGTAATAGCACCTATTGATATAGAAAAAAGAATAAATTACAAAAATATGATTACACTAATTTTAAGATGAATTTGACACAAAACACAGTATTAACATTTGTCATGGGAAAATAAACTTTTTCTAGCTAATCATCCCTAATATCTGAGTCAAAGTTTGCAAGATAATAAAAAATAAACCAAGGAACTAAGGAAAGCTAAATTTGAGCAATATTTATTCCTAGTGTGCAGCTGTTTCCTTGACCTCTTTGTTTTATCGGCCCCCTGTCATCAGTGAACCAAGCAGAACACTGTAGTCATTAATGAAGTGGGTAGGTGGCTTTCTGATCCATTCCAGGAAGTCACCCACGGGAAATTCCCAAAACTTTTCAGACAAAACTAAACTACTGATTTCTTATCTGGCTGGGAATAAATTTGTGATTTACCTGCAAATGAATCTCAGTTTATTCCGAGATTGACTTTCTAGTAAGAAGATGAAATTCTCTTTGAAAAGGAGTATATCTCCCAGAGTATGGAAGTCAAAGAAATGATAGAAACAAGTATCAACCAGTGAAGACAGAACCTTTCTGGGTATCACTTACCCAAGTTCAACCAGAGCAGCATTCTGGAGTCAGATAGTTTAGTATGAATTTGGACTACTAGAGATCTCTGACCTTGGACAGTGTATATATGACCTTTCTGTATTTCAGTTTCCTCCTCTGTGGAGGAGAGGACAAGGAGAATCTCACAAGATGTAGCAAGAATTCTGTGCCTTGATGGATACTTTAGAGAAATATCAGGATGCGTGAAGTGTTTGTTTAATGGTTAGAATGTAAAATATGAACTACTCCCTGCTCTTCAAAGTGGGTAATGTTAGACAAGTGACTTTAAAACTCTGTGCCATAATTTCCCCCTCTGTAAATCATAGATAATATTTACTTCAGTAGGATCATGTGAAGATTAACAGGCTTAACATTGTTAAAGCCCTTTGAGCAGTGACTCATACATAGAAAGCATTATAAAAAGAATATAGTAATAATAATGAGTTACTATTATTACAACTACTATTACCATCTTGGGTCAATTCAGGGCAAGAATTTGATAACATTGATGCCTTCATTGTTTATTATTATTTGATTACTATTTCTTAAGCCCACTTAATACTTTCTTTCCTAAAGGTGGTTCTTTCATAAAAGAATTGAGTGCTCAGAAAGATATATTCCTGGATGGCACTGTGACCTCATTCTCTTCTTGATCATCAATTTAATACGCCCATTATTAACTCGGAGGAAGATGACTTCTAAAACTTAACCAGCAGTACAGGCCTCACTGAGGAACTCTAGTCTTGTCTGAACATGATGTGCCTCATTTTTTAGGCTCTCTCTGTGCAGAACAACTTCTGTATTTCCTCCAAGATCTTTCCTCTTCTTCATTCCTGTCCTACAAGTCAGCATTCCTGTCTTTCCATTGTTCATAATTAATGGCTCAGGTCCACCCAGAACCTGTGAGTTGAACCTTATTTGAAAATCTAATCTTTTCAGATGTAATAAGTTAAGGTGAGGTGATACTGGATTTAGAATCATCCTGATGTTTGTACACAAAAAATAGTATTCCATGCTGTGGATGACCCCCCCTTCAGTGATTAAACCTTTTTCTTTCTTTTACTCTTCACTTAAAAAGGGGGGGGGCAGTTCTGGAGCAAGTCAGTACCTCATACTCTCTTGTCTTTCTTGCACAGGGCTGGCCCTCTACTCCTTGAACTACCATTCCCGCCTAGCTTTTGTTTTTGATGTTGTTTTGTACTGGTCCTGGGGCACAAAGACAGGGCCTGGGTACTACTGAGCCTAAGCTACTCATGATCAGCACTTCACCACTTGAATCATGGCTCAACTTACAGTGTGTGTGTGTGTGTGTGTGTGCACACTTGTGTATGTGCATGGTTAATTGATGATAAAGAGTTTCATGGAATTTCCTGTCCAGACTGGCTTCAAAGTGGGATCCTCAGATGTCAGCCTCCTGAGTAGCTGAGTAGCTGGCACTCAGCTTCCAGCCTAGATTTGTGCTGATTATTTTGGAGATAGTGTCTCAAGGCTGGTTCTGCCTGAACTGGCTTTGAAATCAAGATGACCCAGATGCCAGCCTCCTAAATAAGTAGAGTTACAAGCATGATCACCTGGTGTGCTCCTCGTCTTTCATCTGATACAATGACTTTCACTTTACAGGTGGAATCCAGAACTGGGCTTGTGGCCTAAACATTTTCAGTTTTCAGCGATATCCTCAGTCCTCCTTCCCCCACCCCCAGTCTTCTTATCCCTCGGTGGCATCCACACTTCATAGCAGGACAGTGCTTAGCGTCTAACAATAGGCAGACAGATCTGGGATCACAGGAAATGTAAAGAAAGAATTCTTTAAAGATTTAAAGAGGTACTTTCACTGGCTCCTTGTTGCCACAGGCTACAGTGAGTGAAGGTTTGACAGGGGTCCATGAAGTGAATAAGAGGGGACCGAGTAGCCTAACTTAGCTTCTGCTACATGTGGAGCATTTCTTGCAAGGGAGAACATCACATAGATCAAAATACATAGTTTCAATTCCCTGAAAGGAATTAGAAAGGCCAGCCAGGGCTATGGTGAGCCACCTGTGCCAGTCCCACAGCCCAGGCAAGAGAGGTGGTTCTCCACTCTCCTTTAAGAAAGGTTGACAAAGCCGGGCGCCAATGGCTGAGGCCTACTCAGGAGGCTAAGATCTCAGGATCATAGCTCAAAACCAGCCAGGGGAGGGAAGTCCATGAGACGTTCATCTCCAATTAACCACCAAAAAAAAAGAAAAAAAGAAAATGAAAACAAATAAGCTGGAAGTGGAGTTGTGGCTCAAGTGGTAGAGTGCTAGCCTTAACTCAGGGACAGCAGTCAGGCCTGGAGTTCAAGCCCCAGGCCTGGGATAAATGAACAAAGAAGAGCGGACAAAGGAAGAAAAGAAAGGAAAAGGAAAGAACAACAAAAAAAGTTGATGACAGAATGGGGCGAAGGGGGGGCCTCCTATGTGAGCCATGCGCAACTCCGTACAAGCGCCTGCGCAGTAAGCTCCCTGCGCAGCTCTCATCACTTCTGCGCGTGTCAGTCGCTCCTCGGGGTACGCCGCGTTCCCGCGCCGGCACAGTGCGCAGGCGTCAGAAGAGCTGTCTGGAGAGCATGGCGGCGCAGGGCATGGCGGCGCCCAACGCGCTGCGGGGCCTGGCCGTGGCTGGCGGAGGTGAGAGCAGCGACAGCGAAGACGACGGCTGGGAGATTGGGTGTCTCGACCGGGCTTCTCAGGTATGGGAAGAGGCCTGGTGTGGACCTGGGAGGCAAGGCCTCGTCGGGTGGATTGACTTCTTCCCGAACCTTCTGTCCCCGGCTTTCCAAATACGGACGTTTGGCCTTGAGGCAAACCCGCGGAGGGTTTTTTTGTTGTTGTTTTTTCCTGGCGTTCCAACTGATGTTTGTTTCCCTCTCCCTCCATGGGCTGCAGTTCCTGGGTGAGTCCTTCCCGTGGTGTTGGAAGTTCCCTCAGGACCTCTGGCCTGTGGTCCTGGAGGCCTAGGTGGACGCCGTCCTCCCACCACCTCGGGGCCGCCCGGTGCCGAGCTGGGACGCCAGGCCCGCCACCTCCCTGCCAGGCTGCGCACAGATTCTAGGAGAGTCTTCCGGGCCAGAAACCCGAAAGAAACCAAGGGTGAACCGATGCAGCCCTGGGAGTCCCCGGACACTGTGTTGAAAATGAACCATACAACTTGTGGGCAGAGACGGGGATAGGGAGTGTGGTGGGGGAAGACATGATCCAGGAAGAGATGCACGAGCCAGGCGCTGGTGGCTCACGCCTGTCATCCCAGCTCCTCGGGAGGCTGAGGTCTGAAGATCGCGGTTCAGAGCCAGCCTGGGCACGATAGTCCAAGAGATTCTTATCTCCAGGTAACCACCAGAAAACCGGAAGTGGTGCTATGGTTCAGTGGCAGAGCACTAGCCTTGAGCTGAAGAGCTCAGGGACAGCGCCCAGGCCCAGAGTTCAAACCCCACAAACCGACCAAAAACAAAGTATTCATTAGTTGACTTATGAAATGGTAATTTTCCTTAGTCTATCACCTTTATAATAACAAAATAATGTTTAAAGTGACAGTGAAAAAAATAGAAATCTTACCAATACTTATCCAAGCATTTTTTTTTACTGGTGGAAATAGTAATGAAACTAATGGACATTTTAACTTTCTGCATTTTTTTTTTTTTGGTTCTTGGTGTTTGTTTTTTTTGTTAAGAAATTCAGAAGGCCGTTACCAGTTGAAGAAAAAAATGAAGCATTTAAGAAAGCATTGACCACGGGTGATATCTCCTTAGTGGAGGAGCTCCTAGATTCTGGTGAGAGTTAAAAAGTGTCAAATGAATGCAGTTAAGTTTATTGGGGTTCTTAATTTTTAAAGGTTGGTGGTGTGTTGCTGACAGAACTAGTCTTAAATGTCCATAGATTAGTTGTTCTATCTTAGCTGGATCTGAAATAATGACTGCTTGAGATCCTCTGTTTGTACTCACATTTGTAATATTATCCAATGTCATTCCCTCAGATCTACTTAAGGAATCATAGTCTTGAGTGATCCTATCCCAATCTCCTCTTCTGATTCCTCTTCTTCCTCCTCTTCCTCTTCTTCCTCCTTGTTTGTTTTGTACAAAGCAAATATAACTTCCAGTGCATCAATCTCATTATGTAAAATATTATTCTGTCCAGGCTCCCAAATCCTTTTCTGTGAATTAAGAGAAATAACTTTAAATTACCTTTATATACAAATGTAAATCATTAACTACACTGACAGAAATTACTCAAAATTACCACAGCAACTCCACACATACAAAACATTGGTTCATAAAACAAATGTAGATATCAAAAATTTCTCTTTAGGGCCAGAAGTTCAGCCTAGTGGTAGAGTGCTTACATAGCATGCACGAAGACCTGGATTCAGTCCTCGGTACCAAATACATAGAAAAAAAAAGCCAGAAATGGTGCTGTTGCTCAAGTGGTAGAGCTCTGGCCTTGAGAAAGCCCAAGGACAGTGACCAGCCCCTGAGTTCAAGCCCAGGACTAGCAAAAAAAAAAAAAAAAAAAAAGTTTTCTCTTTAGTAGGCTGCAAATGAAAGCATATGAGTGAATTTTTAAAAAGATCATTTTCCTATTATTCTTATAGATAATATTACTAAAAATGTGGTGGTAAGGGCAATGAGTTTGGCCTAGTGGTAGAGTGCTTGCCTAGTATGCACAAAGACCTAGGTTCAATTCCTCGGTACCACATACATGGAAAAAAGCTGGAAGAGGTGCTGTGGCTCAAGTGGCAGACCACTAGCCTTGAGAAAAATAGCCCAAGGGCAGTACTCAAACCCTGAGTTCAAGCCCCAGGACTGGCAAAAAAAAATGTGGTGGTGAAGGTGGGAAAGAAAAGATACAAAGAAAAAAAGAGAAAGCTATTTGGCATTTAGTATAAAATGTCTTAGTAGTCATCACCTCTAATACTTAATGTATTGTGAAAACCAAAGTAAGACATCATTGTACTCGTGGCTATATACTATATATGTTATACATATAGATAGATTAATATTGATTTCTTTTTTGTGGTGGTCAGTTTTGGACTTGAACTCTTTGCTTTGCACTCTTGTTCAGCTTGATTGCTCCCCTGGAGCTCTGCCTTAGCTATATCTCAAAAGGCCAATGTTAGTTTTTTGTTGGTTATGTTGGAAATAGAGTCTCTAGGAATTTTCTGTCCAGCCTGGATCTCAGTCTCTTGAGTATATAGGATTGCATGCATGAACCATGCATGCATTGTTTTATCCTAATGGTACTTGAACTCATGGCCTCAGGCTTACCCAGCTAACTTGCTCAGCTGAGTCATACTACCAGCCCTTTTATTAACTTTTTAAAATGCGCATTAAAATTTTGTTAATTAAAATGAGCTTCAATGGTTGACTAAAAACACATAGCAGTAGGCTCTGTTTAATACTGTAAATCCCCACATTTGCCTGTCATTAACATCAACTACTAATGCTTCAAGATCCTCCACTAGTTTCATTGTACTTAATCCTACTATACTTTACTGTATTAAATACAAGTGGAGGCAGCCAACACACACATAACTATCTCTATATGTATAAATATATGTGTAGAAAGATAGGTGATTTTGTGTTTTCTCACAGTGTTGTTCATGTAACTTCTAATTAAAATGAGAATTAGGAATTAGACACATAATCTTAGTGTTTTGTATTGGGAAAGTTAAAATTATTTTAGATATGTATGTGTTATTTACAACTGTCAGAAGTATGATTCTGCCCTGGGATAATATTCTAACTTAAAAGACATTAGTCACACCAATTCTCTATGAATATGTCTATGGTGAAACTGAAGTTAGAAAATTCTACTAAAGTTCTCGTATAACTTTTTCTGAAGCCATTACTAAATAAACTAGAATAAATTACATGGTATTTGTTGCTATGAGGATATAATTCACACATGTTGAGTTGAAATTAAGATTTCTTTTGTTGTTTGTTATGTTTTGTTTTTATTTTGGCTTTGTTGGTGAAGTTTTTAAAACTTGTTTTTAAATTGGCAGGTATTAATGTAGATTCCAGCTTCCGGTATGGATGGACACCTCTTATGTATGCTGCCAGCATTGCCAATGTAGAACTGGTTAGATTTCTTTTGGACAGAGGTGCTAATGCAAGCTTTAGTAAGGGTAAGATGTTTTATATTCTGATGCCAGTACTAGTGCTTGAACTCGGGACACCTGATTTAAGGATAAAATATTGAGGAAATTTGACTGTATTTTTACTGTAATCTTCTTATTTCCAATCAGAAATTATGCAATTTGAAAAAATTAAAGCAGGGGCCGGGAGTTTGGCCTAATGGTAGAGTGCTTGCCTACCATGCATGAAGATCTAGGTTCGATTCCTTGGTACCACATATATAGAAAAAACCTGAAGTGGTGCTGTGCTTCAAGTGGTAGAGCTCTAGCCTTGAGATATCCCAAGGACAGTGTTCAGGCCCTGAGTTCAAGCCCTAAGACTGGCACAAAGAGAAAAAAAACAGCAATTTGAAAAACCCTTTCTACTAGTGGTGTTAGGTAAATAATGAATACAGTAAAGTTAAAAACCTACATTTCAAAAAAACTTCAAACGTTATCTTTATAACATACACTTTTTAACTCAGGGCCTGGACTCTGTCCTTGAGCCTCTCTGTACTTGAACTATACCCTGGCCCTTTTATTCTTCAATTATTTTTCAGGTATGGTTTCATTGGTCTCTTTTAGTTTTGTCCTGGGCTACTCTAAATAAAGAGTCCCTGCCAAGTATGAGACTGTTTAAATTCAACACCACATATATGTGTATAATACTCAAAATATTTATGGATTTTCTTTTCTCCCTCTCTGTAATCAAAGAATACATTGTTGTAAAGCATTTTACTTTTTAAAAACTTTTTTCATGTTACATTTTTAGAGTATATGTATACATAAATTTGTTATGTCACAGTACCCCATTAGATAAAGAAAGTTGGTATTAGTTTCAAAAAATGATGTGATCATGGGAATTATAGTGTATTAATGCAGAAATGGGTAAACTATGTTATGTCAGTATTGAACCACTAATTTAAAGCATAGCTATTAGGAGGGCCGGGAGTTTGGCCTAGTGGTTAAAGTGCTTGCCTAGCATGCACGAAGACCCGGGTTTGATTCCTTGGTTCCACATATATAGAAAAAGCCAGAAGTGGTGCTGAGGCTCAAGTGGTAGAGCTCTAGCCTTGAGAAAGTCCAAGGACAGTGCTCAGGCCCTGAGCTCAAGCCCAGGACTGGCAAAAATAAATAAATAAAGCATAGCTATTAGGAACAGTCTTAAATTCTTGAGTTCTTAATTGAGAAGTACTTTTATGTGTTAATATACACTTTCCTCCCTTGATGTCATAGAAAGCCAAGAGAAGAGGAATTTTAGGAAATAGGCTAAGTTCAAAGAGATCAAGTAAAAAAAGAAACAAATGAAAATGGCTGTTATTGGTAGTTTCAGCAGGGGAACTTACAAGGCATGTTTCAAGCATTGTCAAGTAAGTGAGAAAGTGAAATCAGAGACAATAGATCATTGTTTTCCAATCATGAGTTCAGCTACACAAATTTTAATCCATCAGAAGTTGTTCATACTCAGATATGTGGTGTTATCACATTGTTTTTTCATTTTGTTTTTGAGGTAGGCTTGTCTGTGCACAGTCCAAACTAGCAGAAACTCATCTAACCCAGGGTGGGAGCCCAGGCTCTCCTTGAAATTGAAATCATTTTTTCCTTAGCCTCATGTGCTGAAATTATAAGCATGAACTACTATGCCTGGCTAACTATTTTATGTTCTCCTGAAGAGATGAAAATCAGGAAAAGAAGTTAATGTATGCACTTTTCACGTGAAAGGGATTTATCCCTAATCCCCTGTTTTATGAAGTGTGCCAACAGAGAGATCTTGGAAGAAGTGTAAGGAAGCCAAGTAAACATACTTCTTAATGTGTAAGGATTTTTCCCCTTACTTTTTCTTCACTATAGATAAGTTGACTATTTTGATAACTGCCTGTTCTGCTCGTGGTTCAGAAGAACAGATCTTGAAATGTGTAGAGCTACTTCTTTCAAGAAATGCTGACCCAAATGTTGCTTGTAGGTAAGAGCTTTATTATCCATTCAAAAAGTTTAAAGGCACTGTCCTTTGACTATCACCTTGCTAATTGTTTAATACTGTAAATTTTAAAACTCATGAATAATGTATATTACCTGGCCAAATAATTGATGGATGAAAATAGGTCACAATGTTGTGGTTCCAGTGTAAACCCTTATAGACATTCTATATTTAATGTTTTGGAGGAGGTCACAAGAATTTGGAATGTGAGCTGGATGCTAGTGGTTCACACCTGTAATCATAACTACTCAGGAAGCTGAGATCTAAGGATTGTGGTTCAAAGCCAGCTGATAGGAAATTATCTTCACCAGAAAACAAAATGTGACACTAAGTAGCTCAGAGTGGTAGAGCACTAGCAAGGACAGGGCCCAGGCCCTAAGTTCAAGCCCCTTAGTACACCAAAACAACAACAACAAAAAGAATTGGAATGAGAAAGTTGACAATAAATTACCATTTACTGTGAGTTATAGACTGGAATATTAGAGAGCTACAATAGTAAAGCATCTTAAGTATTTTCTCCCTATTACACTTTATACCTTTATACAAATAGTAAGAAAATATATTGAAGTGTTTGTTTTTCCTAAGACTCCTGATTTAACTTTAATTAGGTACCAATTTACTTGTTTTTTCCAATTTATTCGGTAATAACATTTGCATAATAGTATTCAGGCACATAAAAGCAACATATTTTGAATGTATTGAAATGTCAGTAATAGAGTGAATAAAATTGCTTATAGTTTCTGCCATATTGACTTACTTATGTGGTTCCATCTTCTACTCTACCTTCCTGTTATGCCTCTTTGTGTCTGTTATTTAATCTTCAAAATGAAGTAGTAATTAGCTCATTCCACAGAAATGTCTGGTATTAATGGAATCATTTTTCGTAATTTTATCAATTCAAATTTTTGTGATCTCTTGCTTGATATGAATAATCATGTTTCCTCTGGAAAGTTCTTTTAATTTAGCTTCTGTGCTACTGGAATAGCAGTCTTATGAGGTACTGTAGGGCGCTAGGTAATTTCCAGATCTTTGCTGAAATAATTTTTTATCTTTATTAAAAGTTGATGAGCAAGGGGGTTATCATTTATGTAAGTAAGGTAATTTGTTTTTAAACACTTGTTACCCCCTCATTTTCTCCTATTTAACACTCACTACTCCCCTCTCTCCCTAGTTGTAGAGTTCATTTTCTACCTAGTTTTAAGTATCTATGTTGCATTAGTTCATTCTTTGTCCTGCTGTTTCTATGATTCCCTGTCTCTTTCACAGGTGGAATAAACTTGTGTACAAGATACAAGGTACAGAAAACTGCAAAAAAATGAAAAAACAAAGCAAAACAAAAAATATAACTACAAACAGAACATAATAAGGACCTCTTGTTTCCATTTCTTGGAGTTCATGTTGCTACACTTCATTCTGTATGGCCCTATGTGTTTTGCAATTGGGTTATTGCAATCCCCTGTTAAAAATATCAAAGGCATATTTAAAAAGCAGGTCTAGTTTGAGTACTTCTCAAGCAGTCTCGTCTGCCTATGTTAGACATTTGGCAATGCCTTAATGATAGTTACACCTGAAAGATGTTACTAGCAGTTAGTGGGTTAGTGGACAGGAATGCTGCTGACATCTTACAGTTCATAAGATAGCTCTTCCAAACCAAGAATTATAAACCCAAACATATCAGTGGTACAAAACATGAGAAACTGTTACAGTCAGAAAGGCCGAGACTTTTATACTAAATAGTCACTATTTAAGCAAGTAAAGATTGTAAAGAATTTAAACTGTAGATTTTTAGTGCATCAACTCACAGGAACTTTTATTCTGTTATTTATGGCATAACTTCTAGTTAGATTATAACTAGTTAAGTTGCTCCTTGAAATTGGACTTATGCTTTAACATATCTAATGAAACCAAACCATTTATGCAATGTTTTTGAACCTGAGATAGCAGGCTTGCTGGCTTGCCTCCCTGAGTTAAATGCAATTCTTTTCTTTGACTTAATGTTTTAAACTTCTCAAAAACTACTTCTACAAGAGGGGCCAGGAGTTTGGCCTACTGGTAGAGTGCTTGCCTAGCATGCACGAAGACCCAGTTCAGGGACAGCGCCTCAGCCCAGAGTTCTTTAATTCTGCTTTTACAAGTATTTCTGTAGAACTAGTATGCATTAATAATATTGTCATCTTCATTGTTAGTAGAAACATTTCAGAGCCTTATTCTGTGGCTAAACACAAAATTCCTTCTTTTATGTGATATACATCTAAGTCCAGAAAAAAAAGTTTCATAAAATGATGTGGCATTTTAATTCCAGTAGTTGTTTTATTACAATTGATAAGCTAGTACACATAAACTGGTGCCCAAAGTTTTGATGTAATCACTGTGTGATAATTAACTGGTTGAATGTCATTTCTGTTTTAATAAACAGCAGAAACCCTGGGAAAATTGTTGCTTTCCTTCTCAAATTATAAATTTAGTTATAAATGTCACTGAAGCAGCTTTGTATATTAAATGTATACTGGATTACAGTATTAACTTGTTTTCTAGTGTTAAGTAAATGTGTGACATAATCTTTTGAAAACATAGAAGTCACACAAACATTCTTTCAAAACAATTTTTAAGTAGCTAATTTAGGAAAGCATTACTAGAGCTAAAAGTATGAGTCAGTGATAGACTGCCTGCCTAGCCCACATGAGATTGAGTTCAAACCTTTTTTCAAAGGAAAAAAGAAAAAAAATATTACTAGAAATTTCCCTATCATGTGATTTTTCTCTAGCCTCCTTAAATACATAAATAATACATTTTATCATAAAATATCATTTAGCATACATAAACACAGGTGCACACTTACATAATTCAAACATGAGCTTGGGCTATTATTTGTCAGTATTTAATGAGTATACCATTATTTAATAGTTACATAGAATTATTAATACACTATAATTGATTGAACTGTATTGATAACATTTAGGTTATGTACAGTTTTTACATTTTTCTGTTAAATGTTGGTAACAGTGCTGGGATATAGCTCAGTGGCAAAGTATTACTAGCAGGTGCAATGCTCTGGATTCATGACCCAGTACCAAAAAAATAAAAAATAAAAAAAAAAGGATACTGTCTCATGAGCCAGGTTGCCAACCTCTGATTTCCGCCTTTATCACTCACTGGCTCAGTAACTTTGAGATACTTTTTGTTGCATTTTTATAACATGGAGATACAAACATCACAGAAAAGGAGGAATTTTTTGTGTGCTTAGCCACAGAGTAAGGCTCTGAAATGTTTTCTACTAACAATGAAGATGATAATATTATTAGTACATACTAGTTCTACAGAAATACTTGTAAAAGTAGATTTAAAGAGCTTATATAATTAAAATTGATACGTATCCATGTTTTTCCACTTTATTCTGTATATTATGGGAGGGAGCATCCATTTTAAAAACAGTTTTGACATCTTGGTAGGCTTGGTGCTTTTAGCAGTTTGATGGCTAAAACTGACTAAGTTTTGTTTTATTGTTTTTCAGTGCTAGGGATCAAATCTTGGATCTAGGCAAGTGCTTTATCTCTGAGCTACATGCCTAGTCCATTCATATAACACATTCATTATTTTTCTTTTTATAATTAAGTTTAATATGTATTTTTATTATTATATATTGGTTGTCATCTTTTTCTTTTTTTTTTATTTGGTTGGGCCTGGGCACTGTCCCTGAGCTCTTCAGCTCAAGGCTAGTGCTCTACAACTTTGAGGAACAGCGCCACTTGCAACTTATCATATCTTATTAATCTTTCTTTTTCTTATATATAAACTGATTTTATCTTTGTTAACAAGTTGAATTTGAGATTTGAGGGAAGAGGTTGTTATATGCTCTGGTACTAGGGCTCAAACTTAGGGCCTTCTACTCTTAGAATTTCAGTCACAGTTGGTAATATACACTTGAGCCACACCTCTAGTTCTAATACTTTTTTCCTGTTTAATTGGAGACTAGTGTCTCATGGATCAGTCCACCCTCGATGACTTTGAACCTAGGTCCTTTGACCTCAGCTTCCTGAGGATTGTAGGTATAAACCATCAACATCTGGCTTTTGTATGTTAGGTATGTAGTGACAATTTTGCTTTTCATACTTAATGCATAGCATAAATAATGCCATTTATATACCTTGAAATCTACCTGGTCCTTTGGAAAGCACAAAATGAACAGGAGAGAGATGAGAAAGCTAGTTAATGAAAAGCTTTTTTTAACACTACTCTTACAAAATACACGTCCAGAAATCAAGGTCATTCATATAATATACAAACATATGTACATATATGTATGTGTATACATAACATTCAAATTTGGATTCAGATTATTATTATCTGACACATAGTATAGAATTACTGTATTTAACTTCAACTTAGTTATCCATCAAATAGACTTACTTTTGGTAAGCTGGTAAGTGTTCTTGATCATCATAATATGTTATATATACTAATTAGGTTATACTTACACAATTCTGTTTTGATAATAGTTCATCTAGTGGTTTACTTTCTTTTTGTCTATTTTTGTTTTTTAAATTCTAACTTTGAACTTAAAACTCATAGTTTTTTTGTTTTTCTTTTGTGCTGGTCCTGCAGCATAAATTCAGAAACTGGGTGCTTTACCTTAGCTTTGGTGATCAAGGCTAGCATTCTTCCACTTGTGCCACAGATCCATTTTGGGCTTTTTTGATGACTCTCATGGAGCTAGCTTTGAACCATGGTCCTCAGATCTCAGCTTTCTAAGTAGCTAGGATAACAGTTATGAGCCATTCATGTACAATTTTCAGTTTTAATATGATTTTTCTCAAATCTTACGGAAGAAAACCTTCCATATATCATATAACATATGATGTTCTAAACATACGATGCCATATATTGTCCTAAATTACTGAACTGATGGCTTTCAAAATATAGGACTTTTTTTCATCCCAATAAAATTAACTACCTAAAGTACTAACAAATTTAGGGAACTATTATAGGAGTATTGTATAGTATATACTGTTGGATATAGCATATAATATATACTATATATTCATTATGCATGTGACATGAGCAATATACTGTATGAGTAGTTTATAAATTAGTGCATTGTTCTCAGCACTATAGTGACAATTGTACATTTTCAGTGAGAATACTAATATCATATACCACAATATGAAGCACTCTCATTATCATTTTGTGCATTATTCTAAGTATGCTTTTACATAAAATTTTATAAAAAATTTCACTGTCAAAAGTTAAGGAAAATGCCAGGCACAGTTCTCATGCCTGTAATCCTAGCTACTCAAGAGGCTAAGATCTGAAAATCAAGGTTCAAAGCCAGCCTGTTTGCTTCCACAAAATACTTAATTTCAGCTGATAGAATAATATCTAGTCAGATACTGAGATGGAACAAGGCTGGGCTTTAGGATTAGTTGGTTTTCCTTGTGTTCCTTTAATGGGCTTATCTTAAACTGGGACGGTTTACCTGAGTCATTCTTTCATTGCCTGGTCACAAATGCCAGTTTTATATTAACTTAGTCTTACGAAAATCTGAAGATCCTCTTTATAGTTGGTTTTAGCTTTGTAGCCAACTCCTTCAATATACATTTGTGTGATGTTTTGAAACGTCAAAGACCAAAGGCATAGAAGATCATTTCTCTGCAGGGTCACTTTTATTCTCCTTCTTCCAGACTCATAATATTTGAAGGTTGTGCTGTGGCAGCCCTGAACTCCCAACTTACAGTTTCTAGAATTGCAAGAACACCTATTAGTACTACCTTCTTCTTATACTCCCCAGGAATTGGCAGCTATTATCAGGAATAATAAAATCACCAAAATGTAGGATTTAATTCAACAAATGCTTCTTTTTTTACCGAGTCTTAGCGTATCATGGTCTCCCAAACTTGGCTTTTCTTTATGTTTTGTCATTGTAACAAAATATATGAAGCAGAGTACATAACGGGAAAAAAGGTTTCTGTAACTCTTAGTTTTGAAGGTTTAAATCTTATGGCACCTCTTTATCAGTTTTTTTTCTAATGAGGGCTACAGTTAATGGCACATGGCAATGTATGAGTAATCACATCTCAAAACCGGAAGCAAGACTAAGTGCACCCAGCTCAAACTTAACAGTTCTCATAAGAATTAATAGAAGTCAACCTTGAGGTGGGGAGAGGAGGAGAGAGGGGAAAAAAACTGGAAGAAAATGAGGAAATGAGGGAAATCTACTCAGTAACTGGCTTATGTAACTATAACCCCTCTAAAAGTTCTGTCCTTGTACACCCTACATTTCTAACATTAGACAAGTTTGTGGACGCAAAAGCCATATATAAGCCATACCAACCTTTGAATGCATTTATATTTGATTAGCTTTTCTCGGTGGTGATGTAGTAAAGTTACTCTCCTGCGCTGGAGGTTAGAATTCCAATTCTTAGTATTTTATTGTTGCCAATACCTTCATCATACTTGCTTTAAAAATTTTCCTGGCTGTAACATGATTGTTGTATACAACAAAAACTTGAGTGTAAAATAAATAAATACACATAAAATACGTATACAAAGGCAATTCTATTAGTACAGAGAAACACATTATTTTGAAACATTTTTTTTTTTCCTTTCAGGTTGAGTGTTTTATTTCTTCTTTTCTTTGTATGCCCTCTAGTGGATGTTTTGTTGAAACGAAATAGCCAGAAAGTAAGACTAATAAAAGGCATTTTAAGTACATGTGTAATTACATAAAGAAAGAAAAGCATGCTTAATATCACTAGTAAATGCAACTGGTTTTTGTTAAGGTACTTAATATATTTTAATCACTTGGACATAGAAAATGGAAGAATTAAATCCATGCTGCAAGAATTTGACAGTTACCAAACTGTAGAGCAGATTACCAAGCTTTAGTGGACAGCAGCGTAAGGCAAGTGGTAGTAGACAGTGTCTCTCCAAGCCAGGTATTGTGAGATCATGAATGTGATCCTGTCTACTCAGGAAGCTGAGATCTGGAGGATTTCCATTTGAGGCCAGCAGGCGGAAATTTTCACCAGAGTCTCATTTCCAAAGTAATTGACAGTAAGCAGGGATAGAAACATGGCTTACACAGTAGTGTGCCAGCCTAGTGAGGTCTGAAGTCCTGTATTTAAATCTTAGTACTGCCAAAAAGAAACAAATGACTATAGCAACATAAAGTAGGAAAACTTAACTGAGAATTGGATACATGTAGCTTCTTATATGACTCTGCTTTAAGACTCCATTTGCTTAAAAGATCTTTTTCTATTCCTCTCACTCTAGACCTATATTTGTCATGTGTTTGTTTAGGTAACACATAGTTGGATCTTGTTTTCGAATCCAAGTTTTCCATTTCTTTCCCCATGCATCCTCACCAGTATTTATTGATGTTTTTTTAATTTGAAGATTTTTATTCTGACTAGGCTGATGGAATCATTGTAGTGTTGATTTGCATTTCCTTTATGTTTAATGATATTGAGCACTTCATGTATTTATGAACCATTTGTATTTTCTCTTTGAGAACTGTTCAGTTCATTTGCCTGCTTAATTTAGCTATTTGTTCTTACGCCAGATTTCTGAGGTCTTCCTATTAAAGGATAAAAGATTTTAAATTGAATAGGTAGCAAATATTTTATTTCCATTCTTAGTTTAAGACCACATTTCCAAATATACACAATTAGACTTTTTCTTCCTTTTCTGTAAGATTTAAGTTTTTCCTTGTTTTTCAGAATCACTTTTCTTTCTCTTGATTTATTGCTTTGAATAGGAAGTCTTATACACATTAAATATGTATCATGGGGAAAGTGGACATCCTTATTTGCTTCCTGAATTTAGGGAAAATGATTTCAGTTTATGCCCATTTAAAATGAACTTGCCCAAAGATATGTCATATATAGTCTTACTAAGTTCAATTTGGTTTATTGATTCCTAGTTTCTCCCAAGCTGTTACCATGAAAGGATGTTGCATATTATCAAAGGCCCTTTCTGCATCAATTGAGATGATCATGTGGTTTTGTTCTTAATCCTATTTATGTGTTACATTTATTGATTTGTATGTTGACCTGTTCTTGCATCCCTGGGATAAAACCATGTTATGAGTACACACTTGTACAGGAAGATACAGAAGTCCCCCATACCAGTACCTCTACTATTTGACTCCACAGACAATCGCAAGCATCCATCACTCAGTCCTGCTACAGTTTCCAAGCCAACACCTCTGAAACCTTAAGCTGATAGTGTAAATAGCATCAGTTTAAACATTACTGATATTAGATAAACAGAATAAAGGAAAAATGTGGTATAGTAAAAGGCAAAATCAGTTTTTAAAAATATAACAAGCTAGACACTGGTGTCTTATGCCTATAATCCTACCTATTCAGGAGGCTGAGATCTGAGGATTGCAATTTGAAGCTAGCCTAAGAAGGAAAGCTTGTGACACTCCAATATGCAATTTACAACCAGAAAAGCTGGAAGTAGACTGATGGATGGCTGAAGTGGTAGAGTACTTACCTTGAACACAAAAGCTCAAGGATAGCAAATAGACTCTAAGTTCAAGACCTAGGACTTGGATACACATACACACACACACACACACACACACACACACACACACACACACACACACACGCACGCGCGCACGCACACATGCACACACACACAGTGTAACAAGCATAAATCTCTATATACTAGATCTTATGGCTAGTATATACACAAACCAAAATTTAATCAAATTTCAAAAATAGATCTATTATAGCAAGAAATTAACATATCTCCTGGCACATCTAATATGTATAAACTGAGTAAGAATAGAGATGCATTCAGTAATGCTCTTATTAATACCATCTATGTTTATATAATGAAAGAATACCTTACTAAAATTTATAAACTTAAATTACAAACAGTCCATTATAGTAATTGCTATGGGGATTAGGTATTGGAGAGATAGATAATGGTTATTATACTTAAGGAACTTAGAGCTGAATTGGAAAACTATACATATATATACTTTGTAATGATAGCAAGGTGAGAAGAATTCCTATCCTAAGATTTCGTGGTACCTCAAAGGATATGGAAGTATGTTTTGATGTTTTCTAAAATCAGTCCTTAGAGGTATCTTAGGAGTAAGCCTTTTGGAGTAAAAAATGAAAAGCTATTTCAGCCAGACTATGCTCTGAAGACAGGATACCCCAGAGAGTGAAAACTTGTATTCTTGACCTAGAGATTTAGGACTATTGTTAGGTTGGAGTAGATTTACAGGTGTTAAGATAATAGTGATTTTTATCCTGGCGTTGGTGGCTCATGCCTGTAATCCTAAACTACGTAGGAGGCTGAGATCTGAGGATCATGGTTCAAAGTCAGCCGGGGCACTTAAGTCCTTGAGACTGTTATCTTCATTTGACCACCAAAAAACCAGAAGTGGCGCTGTGTCTCAAAGTGGAAGAATACTAGCCTCAGCTGAAGAACTCAGGGATAGTGCCCAGGCCCAGAGTTCAAGCCCCATGATTGCCCCCCCAAAAAAGTGATTTTTACAGGTATAATCTTTAAATTTATAATCTTGAAATTACTAAACAAACGTGGAGGAAAGCCCACAAATAAGCAGTAAGCCATGTATAAAGTGATGAGAACACACTTGACAAGGAAGGAGATGAAGTAGACTTAAATAGTGGAGAGAAGGTCAAATTGACAGAGTGCTGACTATGATGCAAAGAGAAAGCCAGTGAATCAGGAATCTTACTATTGCCACTCATTATTATATTGCAGTGTAGAGATGGTGATAACTTTTAGGTAAACATGTAAATTAAACAAGCTTACGTTAGTGACTTAGTGATTTTTTTGTTTCTTCACTAGAGGGTGCTGTGTAAGCATTCAGTAAATTTACACTTATTTGCAGGAAGATTGGATTTTTAATTTACCTACTCTACTGAAAGCTTTTACTTGTTATTTTTGTGAATGGTTAAGGTCATGAAATTGAACAATTGCTAATGGTAGCATTAACAAAGTATTTCTTTTCACAGGAGACGTATGACACCAATCATGTATGCTTCTCGGGATGGTCACACTCAAGTTGTTGCACTCCTTGTTGCTCATGGAGCAGAAGTTAATGCCCAGGATGAAAATGGTTATACTGTAAGAAACACTTTTACTTTCCTTTTTATTTCTAGAAAATAGAAAAACAGTTGGAATTGTAGTTTGATTTTTGATATGTTGAGTTTTTTCTTTTGTTTTGTTTTTGTGCTTATACTTGGGCTTGAACTCACAGCCACAGCTCCACTTCTGGCTTTTTGCTGGATCACTGTACAGACTTTCCCCAGATTTTAGTCTCCTGAGTAGCTACAATTATAGACATAAACCACCAGAACCCCACTTGGTTTGGTTTTTACTTTTAAAAAGAGATTTAAAAAGTAATAGTTTCAGAATGGCTGAGATATAACCACTTTTTGAAAACTAACAGCTGAAAGATTTTTTAAGTAAATTATTTGACTCTTTTACTCAATAAACATAAAGCCTTGGTTATAGAACACAAATAAGAAAATATTTCAGTGACACATAGTTTATTTTGTTCCAAGAATCACTTAACTGTGTATAACATTGGTTTAATGAAATCTGTAAGCACTGCAATCTGCTTTGCTATTACAACTTTGGAAACATGTTGTCATTATATTGTGAAATAAGGAGATTGAACAAACTCATTAATGTTCTATTTTTTATTGTGCCACAAATACTGTAGATATATTTTCAATCACTCTCATGTATACTCCTTTAAATTCTTCTTTGCTCACAGGCTTTAACATGGGCAGCACGTCAGGGTCATAAAAATGTTATTTTAAAGTTACTTGAACTTGGAGCTAATAAAATGTTACAGACCAAGGATGGAAGGACACCAAGTGAGATTGCAAAAAGAAATAAACATCTTGAGGTATTGATCCATATACTGCTAGACTATGTTTGTCTGATATTGTCACATTATCACGTACAAAACATTTACTTCGTTAGAATTCACAAATATAATTATAACATTTAAGTACTAAATACTTGAATCAGTTTTCTCCTCAGATCAGATAATGAAGCCTTTATTTTGTTAATTCTTCCAAAGCTGAAGTATTAATAATATAATTTTTATATGAGAAGATAATAAACTTCTTAGAAATTACATTGTAATAGACTAATAGATAATTTGACTTTTAAATAGACTTAAATTTTTCATATTTAAATGGGCTATTTAATTTTTCATATTGCTTCATATTTTTAAAAATTAACATGTGATAAGAAAGCTGGTAAAATGTTAATATTTGGACATTTGACCACATCATTAAAATGCTGTTTTGTAATTTTAGTAGATATTAAAATTTAAAATTTATTCCTGTATATGTGTGAATGTCTATAGTAATTTGGGTTAGGATCTGCTGTTATTCAGATTTTAAACTCAGTAATAAATATTTGTTATATACTAAATACTTAATTGGTTAAAACTTTTGGTTTGGACATTAATGTTTTAGCAAGGTGCCTGTAATTTCTAAGCAAGTATCAGATATGGTATAATTACAAAATTATGGTATAATTACAAAATTAAGTTACTGGGTTCAAGAGTTTATACATTGAGTTTCTGAAATTTAAAGTATATAAGATTTCAAAGGTTTATCACATAATCATTAAACCATGCCACTTGAATTGAACATAAGATAACTGTCTCTTTCAATTTTCAACCATCTGATAAGTATGAGTATCATGTTCTAAATAGAATCAGCATTTCTAAAATTATTTTTAAGAAGATGCTAATCACAAAAATCTTCAAAAAAAGTTTAAAGTTTTGTTTCTAAGATTTGAAAATTCAAAACTTAGCTATTTTACTCCATTATTAAATTTGAAGTAGATGGCACCTAATTTTAAATAATAAATTGTTAAGAGCATAGTATGTCATTTCTCAAAATCTATTTTGTTAGATTATATGACATAGCCTTGATTTCTTAAGAAGTTAGATTGTGAAAGTGAAGCATTTTACCACATTATTTTAAATGATACAGTTGGGATATGTATACATTAAATTATACTTGTTACTTACTTCCTGCTTAGTATTATATTTAAAGTACTACCTTACTTCTTACCTTTCTAAATCATTTGTTAAATAGTATTTTAGTTATATATCTTATTCAGAACTATTTTGAATTGGATGTATGATTCTCTTTTCTAATTATTTTTGGTCAAGGAAGCATCTATACAAGTTTTTGTCAGGGTAATAAATTGTCAAAGTTTGTCTCACATGTTCAGTTTCCTTTAAATGTAAGTGATAATATATAGTAATTATTAACTATTTGAATGGTTTGTGAACTATTTTCAGATCTTCAACTTTCTTTCTTTGACTTTAAATCCACTGGAAGGAAAACTTCAACAATTAACTAAAGAAGAAACACTTTGTAAGCTACTGGCAGCTGATTCTGATAAAGAAAAAGATCATCTATTTAGGTAACATTTTAGTGCAATGAGAAATGCCTTAAATACGTATTTTATTTAAAAATTTGACAGTCTATGTTAGGTGATATTTTAAACATTTACAAACATTTTTAAATATTCAGAAATGTCTAAATTTTAGGTGATATGTTCTCTGGTATTTCACAAAAGATGCTAATTTTTAATTCTTTAAAAATACATTAAACTTTAAACCTTTGCTAAATATATAATTTTAGTTATTTCAACATTTAAGATTATGATGGTACTCTATATACTATATCACATTATTTTAGCAAATTTCTGATTATAGAAGCTATGTTTTCAGAAAAAATCTGTGAACAATTGTTGTTCAGTACATGATTACAAACCGTTTGCCTCCTAACACATTTAATTTTTTCTTGCTACAATTAAAGGTATTTAATGATCAGTGTTTCTTGGTGAATATTTGTATTTATTGGAAAGATGGACTACATTTTACTACCACCATTTTCCCTTTTTATGGTCTTTGCTTTGTGTTTGAGAGTAGCTTAGTACCCTAGCATTTAACAAGTATGAATGAAGCCTTGGGTTTGAGTTAATTTGCATGAAAAGAAACCTTGCTTGTTTCTTTGACACAGCATTACTTCTGGTATGTAAACTTACAAATTGTACATAGACTCATTTTAATTCATTCTTAATCTCATTTTCTCTGTGAATTATTACATGTGTATATTATTTACACATGTATGTTCTGAAACTGACTTTGTCAATATATACAGTTCATATACAGCATTTGGAGAACTGGAAATATTTTTACATGGTCTTGGACTTGAACATATGACAGATTTGTTAAAGGTAAGATTTCATATAACTCACAGTGAGTTACATATTATATGTTTTATGTTCTTGTTAATACATACCAATAAATATTCATGAGAATAAATATGAATGAAATTCTTTTATCTAGGTTGGTAATATGGCACATAATAAACTTATAATAATAAAGCATTTAGAAAATTTTAGTATAGAAATTTATAGATATCTAATTTTAGTGTATTTCATACACTGCTAAATGTTTCCTTGTTTTCTAGAGGTTAATTGGACATAAGTCTCGGGTCCTTTTGTGCTCAGCCTGGCTTTGAACCTTGATCCTCAGATCTCAGCCTCCTGAGTAGCTAGGATTACAGGCGTGAGCTACTGTGCCTGGCTTTATATACTTTTTTGCACTGTATTTTATTTTTGTTTAAATTTTTGTAAAGGTAATATACAGAGGGGTTACAGTCATATGATTCAGGAAATTAATACATTTCCATTTGAACAATGTCACCCCATCCTTCATTCTTTTTCAGTTTTCCCCTCCTGACCTCCCTTCCTCCAAAGTTGAATACAGTAGTTCATTTCCAACATAATGTCTAGTGGGTTTCACTACTCTGTTGTTCCACCCTTTGTCCCACCATTTCTGTGTTTCCCCTTACCCTCCCAAATCAGATAACATTTTATACGACAAAGGATACTGAAATAATAATAAAAGGACAGAAGGGAATAAACCGAGGAAAACAATACAGAAGAAATTTAAAAAGAACCACGGGGCGGTATAATCCTAGCTGTAATTCTAGCTACTCAGGAGGCTGAGATCTGAGGATCAAGGTTCAAAGCTAGCCCTGGCACAAAAGGACCTGAGATTCTTATTTCCAATTAACCTAGAAAATGGGAAATGGGGCTTGGCTCAAGGGTAGGGCAATAGCCTTGAGCTGAAGAGCTCAGGGATAAAGCCCAGCGGTAGGGTGGTACCCTTGAGCTGAAGAGCTCATGGACAGACAGAGTCCAGGAGAGTTCAACTCCCATGACCCACTAATAAAAGAACCACAAAGAGTATAATAAAAAAAAAACTTCTTTCATTTCTTGGAGTTAATTTCTGTAATCATCATTTTATATGATATTAGGCAAATAGCTATTGAACCCTTGAGATCCATTCCTAAGAATATCTCCTTTACTGTGTAAATTTTTAGATTGCTGTTTAATTAATCATGTCCCTGTGGAATTGTTTCTTTTACTGCCCATTGGGTTTACTTGTAGATTTATAGGCATATTCTAGTTATTAGAAATTAGAAACCATGCAGCCTGTGTTTCTTTAGCTGTGCCTTACTTTGCTTAGTATAATTTTTTCCAAGTCTTCCTATTCCCTTAGGAATGGGACAATATCATTGTTTCTGATGGAAGTAAAGAATTCCTTTGTGGGGGCTGGGAGTTTGGCCTAGTGGTTAAAGTGCTTGCCTAGCATGCATGAAGACCCGGGTTCGATTCCTCGGTACCACATACATAGAAAAAAGCCGGAAGTGGTGCTGAGGCTCAAGTGGTAGAGCTCTAGCCTTGAGAAAGTCCAAGGACAGTGCTCAGGCCCTGAGCCCAAGCCCAGGACTGGCAAAAAAAAAAAAAAAAAAGAATTCCTTTGTGTATATATGCCACATTTTCTTGATCTGTTTTTCCATGGAGAGGCATCTGGATTGATTCCATATCTTGGCTATGGTAAACAGCGCTGCAATTAACATGTTCATGCTGATGGCATTAGTGTAGCCTAGTTTGTGGTTAATTGGATAAATACCGAGAAGTGGGATTTCTAGGTTATAAGGAAGCTCTGTTTCATCATTTGTGCAACCTCCATACTGCTTTCTAAAGTGGTTGAAAAACATGGTTAGTTTTCTTGATGATAGTCATTGTGACTGGAGTGAAGAGGAATCTCAATGTTGTTTTGATTTGCATTTCTTTTATGGCCATATTGAACATTTCTTCATGTGTCTAGTGACCATTCTTTTCTTTTTTGCCAGTCCTGGGATTTGAACTCAGGGCCATGGCACATCTTGGGCTTTCTCAGGGCTAGCAGCCTACCAAGGGAGCCCCAGCACCGTTTCGGGCCCTTTCTGTACATGTGGTACTGAGGAATCAAATCCAGGGCTTTGTGCATGCTAGGTGAGCACTCCACCAATAGGCTTCCTCCTCACCCTTAGCAACCATTCTTCTTAGCAACATTTCTTCTTCAGAGCAGTCTCTCTTTAGCCTACTTATTCATGTTGTTTCTTTGAGGATTTGGTTTTTGGAGGTTTAATTCTTTGAGCTCTGCCTATATTTTAGATATGAGGTCCTTGTTGATGCATAGTTAATAAAGATCTCCCATTCTGTGGGCTTTATATTTATCTTGCTAGCCATATACTTTTCCATGCAGAAACGCTTCAGTTTGATTCAGTCACACTTATGTATGACTTTGTCATGATTCTGGATCTTAGGAAATTTCAACCTGTGCCCAACGAGCCTTAGTGTTTACCTTATCCTTTTCTGTAATATTTTCAGGGTATCTGGACTTGCATTAAGGTCTTTGATCCATTTGTAGTTGACTCTGGTACAGGGTGATGTATAACAATCTAACTTCAGTTTTCTGCATTATATACCAGAACCATTTGTTGAAGAGATTGTCTTCCATTCTGTGTTTTTGGCTCCTTATCAAATATTAGGAGGCTATCAGTCTGTAGGTGTGTGGCTTCATTTCTGGGTCTTCTGTTCTATTCCATTGGTTTTTAGGCCTATTCTTGTGCCAGTACCAAGCTGTTCTTATTAATATGGCTTTGTAATAGTGTTTGAAACTTTGTATTGATATTCCTCCAGGGCTGTTCTTCCTGCTAAGGATTTTTTTGTTTTGCCTACTTGGAGTCTTCTATTATTCTATATTAATATTTAGATTGCTTCTCTGTATCATTGAAGAGTGGTGTTGGGATTTTGATGAGAATTGCATTGAATTTGTAGATAGCTTTGGACAGTGTTGTCATTTTCACGATGTTAAGTATTCTAATCCAGAAGCATGGGAAGTTTTTCCACTTCTTTAAATCTGCTTTAATTTCCTTTTTGCATTTTTAAAGTTTTCTTCATAGAGGTTCTTCGTATCTAAATTAATTCCTAGACATTTTTGAGGCTATTACAGAAGGAGTTGTTTTCCTAAATTCACCTTCGCTCTTTTCATTGTTGTCATACAGAAAAGCTCCTGATTTTTAGTTTCAGATCAGTTCAAGTCACTTGGGGGATGAATCTGTGAGGTACTTTAAATACAGTATCATGTTATCTGAAAGGGGATAGTTTTACTTCTTCCTTCCCTATTTAGATCCCCTTTATATTTGCCTCTTGCCTTACTACTCTAGTTAGGAATTCCAGTAATATATTGAAGAGGAGTGAAAAAACAGACATCGTTATCTTGTTCTTAATTTTTGAAGAAATGGTTTTTTACTTTTCACCATTAAGCACAATTCTGGCTGTAGGTTTGTCATATAAAGCTTTTATTATATCGAGGAATGATCCATGGATTCCTAGCTTAGGAATGTTGGATCTTGCCACATACTTTTTCTGAGTTTATTGAGATGTCCATGTGGTTCTTGACCTTGCTCCTATACATGTGTTGAATTACACTAATTGACTTATGTATATTGAATTAGCTTTGCATCTCTAGATTGAATCCCATTTGATCATAGTGTATGATTTTTTTTGGTTAGTGTTGATCAGAATTTTATTGAGATGTTTTGCATTGATATTCATTGAAGAGATGGGTCTATAGTTCTCTCTCTTTGATGAATCCCCATCTGGTTTGGGTTGAGGGTTATTCTGGCTTCATAGAATTAATTTGGTAGTAATCTTTAACTTTCAGTTTCATTGAACAGTTTGAATAGTTTTGGAGTGAGTTCAACTTTAAAGGCCATATAGAATTTGGCTGTGAATCTATCTGGTCCTGTTGCCCTTTGTTTTTGTAGTTGGTAATTTTGCATGAAATACCAGAAGCCTGATATAAGATTCTTGCTCTGAATATTACCTGGAGTTTGTTATTTAAATATCTTTGTTTATAAGGACAATGTTAGCTGGCATAGGGTTATCATGAAGGTTAAATTAAATCATGCTAAGCCATATGGCTGCTTTAACACATACTGTGTACTTTGAGTAGATGACAGCTATCAGCTAAATGAAGATGCTAAAGCAGAAAATCATATTTCCTTTAAGACACATTCCCCGTAGGAGCACGTTGGTCCATATATTTCAGAATTTATTTTGTGTGTGTTGAACTTACATCTGTCTGGAGAAATATTAAGTAAAAATGAATGCTTTTGATGTGTCAGTCTGATATAATTTGAAATTTAGGATATCCATAAAATGTAATTTATATCAAATTTTATAGAACTGCTGTTACCTTTATGTATGAAAACATGAATGGAAATAATTTAATTTGGAAAACTAGATATGCTTATTCTTTTTTTTTTAAAGTTTTTTTTTTAAAGGTTTTTTTTTTTTTTTGCCAGTCCTGGGCTTGAGCTCAGGGCCTGAACACTGGCCTTGGACTTTCTCAAGGCTAGAGCTCTACCACTTGAGCCTCAGCACCACTTCCGGCTTTTTTCTATGTATGTGGTACCGAGGAATCGAACCCAGGTCTTCATGCATGCTAGGCAAACACTTTAACCACTAGGCCAAACTCCTGGCCCAGATATGCTTATTCTTTTAGGTGAATACATACTGTCTTTCCAGTAGTATAGTTTGATAACAACATACTCTAAGACCTTCTAGAAAGTTGGGTAGTTGTCTTACAAGTGGACTACGTAACTAACTTAGGTATGTTTATCTGCTTGTCCTTGTACTAATTGTAGTGAAAGGTGGTGGGGTTTCTGTTTTCTACAGGAAAGAGATATAACTTTGAGACATCTTTTGACCATGAAAAAAGATGAATTTACAAAGGTTAGTATCAGTTTTAAAGCCTTCATATATATTCCGTTTTTGTTGTTATTGTTTTGGGGTAGTTTGTTTTTGTTTTTTTTTCATATATTTTTTATTGTAATAAATAGAAGGGTTACATTATATTCACCAGATAGAAGGTGCATTACTTCGCATACATTGATAACCTTTCTCATGTCTTGGTCCCCATTTCCCTCCCCTCCCCACCACCAGTTGTTTGTTTTATTTTGTCGATCATGGGACTTAAACTCTGGGTCTGTGCGCTGTCCCTGAGCTCTTCAGTTCAAGGCCACTGCCTGCCCATTGAGCCACAGCACCACTTCTGAGTTTTCTACTTGTTAATTGGAAATAAGAGTCTCACTGACTTTGAACCATGATCTCAAATCTCAGTCTCCTGAGTAGCTAGGATTACAGATGTGGGGCCGGGAGTTTGGCCTAGTGGTTAAAGTGCCTGCCTAGCATGCACGAAGACCCGGGTTCGATTCCTTGGTACCACATACATAGAAAAAAGCCGGAAGTGGTGCTGTGGCTCAAGTGATAGAGCTCTAGCCTTGAGAAAGTCCAAGGACAGTGCTCAAGCCCAGGACTGGCAAAAAAAAAAAAATAGAATTACAGATGTGAGCCACTGTGCCCGACTTGGTTTTTTTTGTTTGTTTCTTTGTTTTTTTAATTGTGAGTTCTGTTTTTGTCTTTTTGCCAGTCCTGGGGCTTAAACTCAAGGTGTGGGCACTGTCCCTAAGCTCCTTTTGCTCAAAGCTAACATTCTAGCTGGTGAGCCAAAGCACCACTTCCAGCTTTTTCTGTTTATGTGGTACTGAGGAATTGAACCAGGGCTTTGTGCATGCTAGGCAAGCACCCTACCACTAAACTACATTGCCAGCCAATTGTGGATTCTTTTATTTTCTGTTTTGAAATCCTGAGACTATAGATTGTGATGGATCTTTTGCTAGGTTCTTAACCAGATAGTATCATGAATAAACGTATCTAAAATATTATATAATATTGTTACTTAAAGAACAGAGTTGTGGATTTGGATTTAGATTGTCATGATATTTCAACTAAAATTGTCCTTCATTTCGAAGTGATTTTAACAGGCTGCTTAGAAATGATTTTTGTAGATATATATATATACACACACATCTATATGTATGTATCTTCCAGATAGTAGGCTTTTTATAGGTTCTGAAAACTATCATGACTTATTTTGCCATCAAAAGTAGCTGTGAAGGTATTAGAGATACTTTAATAAGTAGAATAATATAAAAAGTGTAATAGTAATCTTAGCCAGCTGCCAGTGGCTCTTACTTATAGTCCTAGCTACTGAGATCTGAGGATCATGAGAATAAAGTCTGTGGAAACTCTTATCCATACTTTCCCACCAAAAAGCCTAAAGTGGAACTGTGGCTCAAGTGGTAGAGCTCTAGCCTTTAGAAAGCCCAAGGACAGTGCTCAGGCCCTGAGTTCAAGCCCTAGGACTGGCAAAAAATGTAGAAAATTTTGTATAATGCTAAAAATAAAATTCAGCTGGGCATGGTGGTTCACGCCTGTAATCCTAGCTACTTAGGAGGCTGAGATCTGAGGATTGTGGTTCAATGCCATCCTGGGCACTAAAGATAGATTTATCTCTAATTAATCACTAGAAAAGCGGAAGAGGCACTGTGGCTCCAGAGATAGGGCAATAGCTTTGAGCTGAAGAGCTCAGGGACAGCACCTAGGCCCAGAGTCCAAGCCCCATGACTGACAAAAATAAAATGAAATAAAATAAAAGTAAAATTTGGATCCTAAACAAGAAGGTTATTTCTCATTTATCACCAATAAAATTTCAAATATTTCAAAGGAAAACCCATTTTACAGTATTTTGAACTATTATATGCTAAAATCTAATAATATGATTCGAGTCCGTCACAACTATTAACATATAGAAAATTTGACTATAATCCAGCTTTATGACTATATGTTTCATGTGATGTAACTAGCTTTGTAACAGCAATGAAATACATGCTTATTATGTTTGTTATTTTTCCAATATTTATTTTTTAAGATACAAAGTTACATAGAAAGCTTACTTAGTGGTTTTGAATGTTTAATCAAATATTATCTACCTCACTACTACTTAAAATTAATTTCCTCAGAATGGAATTACAAGTAAAGATCAGCAGAAAATCCTGGCTGCTCTGAAAGAACTAGAGGTAGAAGAGATAAATTTTGGAGAGTTACCCGAAGTAGCAAAGTTGGAAATAAGGTAAAGTTATTAGCTGACATTAATACCGTTTACAATATCTCTTTTTTTAGCTTAATTTTGAAAATATTGCATCATTTGATTTGATATCATCATTTGTCCAAGGAAAGATTTTGGAACACATTATATTCAGAAATGGAGTGTATTTAATAAAATTAGTTTCACTGAGTTATTTTACCAAGAAGAAAGCATTGCATCTTGTTCAACTTACACCAAAACATTTGTGCTTTCTTTTATTGTTACTGGCTAAATTAACTATGTAAAAGATTTTATACTTTTCTCAGTATTGCTCTTACTCTTTTTAAATCATTTTAGATATCAAATTCAAAACTTAAAAGTAGTAATATATTCACAAAGGCCAGCTTCATTGTGTGACAGATTTTATTATATGAACTTCATTTTCAATATTGTAAATTCTTCAAGAACTGATAATGATTACTCTCACATCAGTTTCTAAAATATTTTTATCCTTTAATACATAATGAAAGTATTAGTAAATACTTTTTTTTTCCGTTGTGGGGCATGAACTCTGGGCCTGAGCACTGTCCTTGAGCTCTTCAGTTCAAGGCTACCTCCCTACCCCTAGGCCTGGGCATTGTCCTTGACTTCTTCCACTCAAGGCAACCACCCTACCATTGAGCCAAGCCCCACTTCTGGTTTTCTAGTGGATAATTGGAAATAAGAGTCTCATGGACTTTGGTTCCCAGGCTGGCTTTGAACTGCAATCCTCAGATCTCAGCCTACTGAGTAGCTAGGATCATGGGTGTTCACCAACATGCACAGCTCCTTTTTTTCCCCTCCAGTCCTGGGGCTTGAACTCAGGGCCTGAGCACTTGAGCTTTCCTCAAGGCTAAAACTTTACTACTTGAGCCACAGCACCAATTCCTGCTTTTCTATATATGTGGCACTGAGGAATTGAACCCTGGTCTTCGGGCATGCTAGTCAAGCACTCTACCACTAGGCCAGACTCCCAGCCTACTAAATAGTTTCTTAATCTTTTATTTTAAAATAATTATAAGCTGGATGCTGGTGACTCATCTCTTTAATCCTAGTTAGTGATGATGCTGAAATGTGAGGATATAGTTCAAAGCTAGCTAAGAAATTCGGACATTCTTATCTCCAGTTAACTACCAAAGGGCAAGAAGTAGAGATGTGGCTCAAGTGGTAGCATTGTGATCCTTGAACAAAAATGCTAAGGAATAGCACTGAGGTTGATTTCACACCCTGGTACCTAAATAAACTATTGGAAAGAAAATATAAATGTTCCCTTCAGCCTTGACCAGTTTCAAATGTTGGTATCTTGTGTAATGCTAATATCAAAAACAGAAAGATGACACTGGGAAATATACAGAAACTTATTTCATATTGTACCAGTTAATTATATAAGTACTCATTCTCTTCATGTATATAAAGATGTGCAATTTTATCACATGCAGTTCTGTGTAACAAAAATCACAATCAATATAACACAATTGATATACTTATTCATAAGCCTCCCACACCTGTCCCTTTATATTCATACTCATATTTTTCCCATATCTAATCTATAGCCACCAAATACTATAATGATTTTGTTTAATGACTGTTATATAAATGGAATCATACAGTGTATATTCTTTTTGAAATTGACTTATTTCACTTAGTGTAAATTCTTCTAGGTTCATCAAAGTTGTTGCATGGATCAGTTCAATAGTTGCTTTTTGTAGATGGATAATAGTCTATGATGTGCATACCTCACAGTTTGTTGAGCCACATGCCCACTCAAGGACATTTGAGTATTTTTTTATTAGCATCAACTATCGTACAAAGAGGTTTCATTTTACCATGTCCATTTATGTAGACGATGCATCTTGACGGGACCCACCCTTCCATAATTCCTCTCTTCCCCCTTCCCAGACCAATCTCAGCAAATTTTATTGTTCTATTTTGATACATGTACATAAAGTATTTTGGCTGTGTTCCCACTCCGTTTATCTTCTCCCCCTCTCCTATACCCAGACATCTTTCAACTTCCCATTGTTCATTTTTTATTAAAATACGTTATTGTATTTTCTGCCTGCCTAACTTATATAACTCTAACTGCTCTGTTTTCAGCACTTTCAAGTAAAAAATACATGTTAATTGTTTACAGGGTTTTACCATGGTAGGTTTTAAACATACATACACACACACGAATCATCCTTTAGTTAGATTGGTTGTGTTTGTGTGTGTGTGTGTGTGTGTGAGAGAGAGAGAGAGAGAGAGAGAGAGAGACAGACAGACAGACAGACAGACAGACAGAGACAGAGAGACAAAGGAAGAAAGGGTGAGAGGGAGAGAGGGAAAGAGGGAGAGAGGGAGCGATTGGGTGGAATGGGCTTAAACTCAGGGCCTGGGCCCTGCTCCTGAGCTCTTGCCTAAGACTAGCACTCTACCACTTGAGCTACTGTGCCTCTTCAGGTTTTCTGGTCATTAAATAGAGATAAAAGCCTCCTAGACTTTCCTGCCTGGGCTGGCTTTGAACTGTGATCCTCAGATCTCAGCTTGTTGAATAGGTAGGATTGCAGGCATGAACTACCACTACCCAGTGTGTGTTATTTTTTTTTTTCTGGTCAGTCGTGAGGCTTGAACTCTGGGCCTGGGTGCTGTCCCTGAACTCTTTAGCTCAAGGCTACTGCCCTACCCCTTGAACCACTCCCCACTTCCAGTATTCTGGTGGTTAATTGGAGATAAGAGACTCATGGACTTTGGTGCCCTGGCTGGCTTTGATCTTCCATCCTTAGATCTGAGCCTCCTGAGTAGCTAAGATTACAGGCATGAGGCATGGTGCCCAGCATTTGTGATCTTCTTATGTGCTTATATATAGGCTTATATTTTATGCCTAGCATGCACACATGAGAGAAAACACATGACCTGCTGCACCTGGCTTTATTTAATGTGATGATTTCCAGATATTCATTTTCTTGCATTATGACATACCTTCATTCCTTTTCTATCTTAAAAATTTTTATGCACACACATTTTCTTGCTCTATTCATCAGTTTTAGGGCATCTGAGCTGTTTCCCATAACTTGGCTATGTGAATGGTGCTGGGGTGAAAATGGGTGTGTAGGTGCCTCTACATATCCTGACTTGCATTCCTTTCAATAAATGCCCAGGAATGGTATTGTTAGGTTGCAGAATAACTTTATTTTTAGTAGTTTTTTGAAAACACCCTTACTGATTTTCATAGTAAGTACACTCATTGACACATATCAGTAAAGTAGCAGCAGTAAAGTTCCATTTCCCATATTTTCACCAACATTTGTTGTTTGTGTTCTTCAAAATGGCCATTCTGATTGGTCTAAGATGAAATCTCTGCCATTTTTGGTATGTATTTCCTTCATGTCCTTGGATGTTTAACATTTCTTCATGTCTGTCTGTCTGCCCACCCTGCCTCCCCCCTCTCTTTTTTCTTTTCTTTTCCTTTCTCTCTCCTCTCTCTCCTCTCTCTCTCCTTCTCTCTTTCTCACCTTCCTTCCTTCCTTCCTTCCTTCCTTCCTTCCTTCCTTCCTCCTTTCTTTCTTTCTCTTTCTTTCTTTCTTTCTTTCTTTCTTTCTTTCTTTCTTTCTTTCTTTCTTTCTTTCTTTCTTTCTTTCTTTCTCTTTCATATATGCTAGTCCTGGGACTTGGGCTCAGGAATTGGGTACTGTCCCTGAGCTTTCTTGCTTAAGCCCAGTGCTCTACCAGATGAGCTGCAGCTCCACTTTTGGCTTTTTGGTGGTAGAGATAAGAGTCTCATGGACTTTCCCACTAGTGCTGGCAATGCTACCACTAGAATAGTGTGTCTAAAGTTAACATTGGAACTGTGATACAAATAGATTTCCACATTATTTTGAAATTTAGAAAAGTCTCTCAGAATAATTTAGATTGTTCAGATTTCTCAAAAAGGTCACTACACAGGCTCTGGAGCATGACCTAGTGGTAGAATGCCTGCCTAGTATGCATAAGCCTTGGGTTCAATTCCTGAGTATCACATACATAGAAAAAAGCCAGAAAAAAGCCAGAAAGTGGTGCAACGGCTCAAGTGGCAAAGCACTAGCATTGAGAAAGCCTAAGGACAGTGCTCAAAGCCTCAGTTCACTATAGGATTTAGATTATAGACTTTGCTCTTTTTCATTCCTTGTCTTATTTATATGTCTTCATAACAAAGGTATGAAATAATGCCTTACTATTTCAAGATTATATTATAGCTCTTAAATGTGTAGATGAATTGTAAAGGATTTCACCTGTAGGTACTTAAAATCAGCAAGCTTTCTTGAATATTGTCATTCATTATAGTTTTCAGTATTGTCTCAGTGCAAGAATATTCTATGTTCTATATGACTGACGTACAAATTAAAATTTCTAATTTATCTGTGTAACAGCAGGATGCATTATGAATTCTTTATGTGGTTTAACAGAATGTGCAGAATCCTGAATGGTTCACTTATTAAAACTGATGAATTTTTTTGAAAAATAAAACTGGCAGATACATATTCCAGGAATTTGACCTTGTTATTAAATCACAGAATGTTTACATGCTTTTATGGAAAAAGGCTTTACATCCCATCTATTCAGAGTCATCCTTTAAAGAAGAAATTAGTCATTAAGTCATAAGAAAACTAACAGCAGGAAAAGTTGAACTGATTGATTATAATCTCCTGGTAATGTGGCTTCAACAATTTAGCTACTGATTTATTTTAAGCTATTTTTCTTCTGTGTGTCAATTTTTTCTAAAATAATCTAAGAATGTATATATATATACATTTGTGTATATATATATATATACTTTTCTGGCATTAGTATGCTTGCAAAATTAAAGAGTATAATTTTTAAACTGTAATAACTACTCCATTATTGGTTTGAGAACTTTGAACAGAAATAATCAATTTTCATCCATGTTCTGAAATTTTCAACAGTTTCTGTAAAGACCTTTGGTCTAAGCTCTATACTAGCTGAGATCCTCTTCTGATACTGAAGTCTGTCTTGCAGCTATTCCTTTTCAGAAGTATTTTTAAATCCTAGCTACTTAGGAGGCTGACATCTGAGGATCAAGGTTCAAAGCCAGACCAGGCACAAAAGGACCTGAGACTTGTATCTCCAGTTAAGTTCTAGAAAATGGGAGGTAGGGCTTGGCTCAAGGGTAGGACTGTAGCCTTGAGCTGAAGAGCTCAGGCACAGCACCCAGGCTGAGTTCAAGCCCCATGACCCACAAAAAAAAAATCTAAGTAGTTAGAAAATTTCATGAAAAGCATCTCTCTTATATCTATTATTAATAAACAGTCTCAAATTGGAAACTAAATAGTTTCAGAGAAATTGTTGACTTAGATTGCATCAATATAATTATTTTTCTATGATTAAAACTTGAAATTCAGTTTCATTTAAAATACAATAAGTATGAAAGGCACAGTGTAAACTGTCATGTGATATATACTGGCAGTTGTTTACACCCATAGGAAAAGTGCTGGAAGAAAATATGCACCATTAGAAAATATTCTGGCTGAGGGCTAGGAGCATGGACTAGTGGTAGCATGCTTGCCTAGCAGGCACACAGCCCTGGGTTCAATCCAGAAGCACATACACAGAAAAAGCTGGAAGTGGCACTGTGGCTCAAGTGACAGAGTGTGAGCCTTGAGCAAAATGTGTCCAAGGACAGAAAGGAAAGGGAAAGGGAAAGAGAAAGGGAAAGGGAAAAAGGGAAAGGGAAAGGGAGGGAAAAAGGGAAGGAGAAAAGGAAAAAGGGAGGGAGAAAAGGAAAAAGGGAGGGAGAAAGGGAGGAAAGGCAAGAAAAGAAAGAGAATATTCTTGCTGAAAACAATATGTTAGTATCATTAAGTGGTATGAATCTTGATTATTTATTTTCAGGTCTCCATTGAGCACATAGTAGCTTTATTTGCAATACTTTTATTACAGATTTAAATTTTTATCTTAAAACTTCAGAATTTCTAAATATGACCTGTTAGATTAATTTGCTTATACTGTGTTAGGTTTCTGTTAAAAAAAATAACTTAGAAATCTAGTAAGTTTTTACCTATGTCATGGGTGTGCTGTAGTGGCTATTTTCTTTGTTATTCAGAGAGCAGCCTGGAAGAACAGCCCCAATCTAGGACTCTTGTACCCCTAAGTTAAGGGAAAAGAGAAATGAAGCAGTAGAACCATTCAGTGCTCTTCTAACTTACGTTCTAATATTATGCAATAACTTCCAGTCATATTTTACTTGCTAAAGCAAGTCATAAAGGCCAGGCCTATGTCATTGGAATGGGAAATATACTATTCTGAAAGCAAGGAGCTAAGTAGTGGTTAGCTAAGTTAAACACATACACATTATTTAATCAAATAATCTATTGAATGACTAAAAACATCTACAATTGTATAGAGTCATGTTTTACACAACTTGCCAGTCCGTGTTTAGTGGCCCTGAAAATTACCACAAGAAAGTTTTGTTTTCATTACATAATTTTGCTATTGTCATCACAACATGAATTGATAAGTTTATATACTATACACACATACATACATACATACATACATACATACATACATACATACATACGAAGCCATGTTTCTTAATACCTTTTCTAGAAGTATATACCTTTTATTAAAGCTTGTATTTTTGTTCCAGTTTTTGTATTTTTTAATACCATACCATTCTCTGAATAAAGTTTTTTTTGTAAAAATCTGATTTTTCTCATTTTCTTTATTTGCATTTATTTTTTAAAAAGTTAGCTGGGCCTCAGTTGCTCATGCCTGTAATGTTAGCTACTCAGGCTGTGATCTGAGGTTCCTGGTGTGAAGCCAGCACAGGTCAGAAAGTCCATTAGACTCACATCTTCAATAAACTACTCAGAAAAGGCTGGAAGTGGAGCTGTGGCTCAAGTGGTAGACATTTAGCCTTGCGCAGAAGTTCAGGGACAGCAGCTAGGCCCTGAGTTCAAGTCCAGAATGGGAAAGAAAAAAGGGGCCAGGAGTTTGGCCTAGTGGTAGGGTGCTTGCCTAGCATGCATGAAGACCAAGGTTCAATTCCAATGTACTACATACATAGAAAAAGCTGAAAGTGATACTGTGGCTCAAATGGTAGAGCTCTAGCTAGCCTTAAGAAAACTGAAGGACAGTTGAAGCCCCAGAACTAGAAAAAAAAAAAAGTTAAATCATTTAATAAATGTGTATGTAGAGTCTTTTCTCTTATCACTTCTTCATAATTGGTAATTTATTCAAACCTTAAAGAGTCAACTCCCATACTTCTGTACTTACTAATTTTCCAGAATCTTCCCTTTATTACACAGCGGAAAGCTTCAAGTATCATCTTTATAAAGTATTTTTAATTCCCCTTCCAGCCTTACGGTTTGATATTTACCTAATTCTTCTGAGTTTTGGCTCATGTCATTGATGCTGAGGGTTTGGGGAAGAATTAAAGATGTAAATGAAGACACAAATAACTAGAAATAAGGATAAAAACTAGTAGAGTGTCCTTAACATAGTAAATGTCCAGTTTTTGGTTCTTTTGTCTTCTTTCTTCATGGTTGTTTAAATAATAATTGTGTGCTTTGATCCATTTTAAAATTTGAGACCCTCAAGACTAGAGATAAGTTTTTCTTTTATACTGAGTTCATATTTCAGTTCCTTTTATATTTTATTTTATATTTTATATTTTAGTTGTTTTTGAAAAAGTTGTTTTGTGAGTAGATTTTAGTAACTAGCCATTAAAATGAAGTAAATTGCTATCAAGTGATTTCTGTTTTTCTTCCTTCTTTAGTGGTGATGAGTTTCTCAACTTTCTTCTGAAATTAAATAAACAGTGTGGCCATCTAATAACAGCTGTGCAGAATATCATTACTGAGTTACCTGTAAATTCCCACAAGGTATTCTACAAAATTTATTCACTGAACCAAGTTTGAATGCTGAAGTACACTTCAGATAAATTCATGATCATTTGTTAAACAGTACTGATCTGGGAAAATTATATCAGTTGTTCAGTGTAGATATAAATAAGAAACTTTAAATAGTAACTTAATGAAAGCAAACTTAATTTTGGAAGGCTTTCCTATGGTTTCAATTGACTAATTTTAAAATTCCCATTGAATTATTACTAAAATATTAGTAATATTCATTTCAATATGGGAAATTTTAGAGTGCTATAACTGAAAAGTACATTTAGCTAGTAGACTCAATTGTTTACATAAATTTATTCACCTATAATATGGCATCAAGATTTATCCCTAAAGGAAAAAAAGGATTTTCAATCTAATATAGAGATAGTATATATTCTTTGTGCATATAAAGTTGCGAAAAGTTGTTGTTTCTGTTCGTTAAACTTCTATTCATTAAAATACTACCTTTGAAAATATTGACAGATAGTACTAGAATGGGCTTCTCCACGGAATTTTACTTCAGTTTGCGAAGAACTTGTTACTAACGTTGAAAATTTGAGTGAAGAAGTCTGCAAACTAAAAGACTTAATTCAGAAGGTATGTAAACATTAAAATGGAGGAACTAAGGGAAATGACTTGCAAAATGCTAGATAGTGAAACAAATTTGAAAATGGCATCAAAATAAACAGTAAAGAGGGGAAAAAGGGACAGTTTCCACGGGAAGAAATATGCACTGAAATAAACATTACTCATCATCAAAGAAAGGCACACTAAATACACTATGTTTTTCCTGTTTTTGATTAACAAGTAAAAATGTATCACTCTAGTAATAGTCTCTAGTTAGAGTTAAGTAAACAGATGTCTTCATGTGAATCTGATAGCACAACCCTTTCGATCTCAATTTAGCAAGATGATCTGGGACCTTTATAAAAAGAATTACATTTTTCACCTATAGGTTATTCTAAAATAGTCACGTGTCATAAATGCCATACACTAGGAGGATAGCTTAATGAACTAGGATATGCTTACTTGTTATAATAATGTGCAGCCAAGGACTGTAAAATGTGTGTGACTCCTGACCTGAGCATTAGATTGTTAAATTTTTATAGTGTCAACCTGCAATTCACTTAGTATTTTCTTTAATATTTAATCAAATTATTTTCCTCAGAATAATTTTTATACATGGTTCACATATTTTATTATTCTAACTATGACATGTTTAATAAAATAGTTTTAAAATATCAAGCAAATTCTATAAAATCACAGTGGGAGAAAATTATTTTAAATGGATAAATAAACAATATATTCAGAATTTTTAGAAAAAGTTCCTTTTCAATGAACGTGGCATCTTAGAAGCTGCCTTGAATGTGGCATTTATACGTTGAACATATATGAGTTTTGCTGTGTGTCAGGTATCCATTCTGTACAAGCTAGATACAGAAACTGAACTTGATGAAAGCATAAAAATTATAGCATCATTCGTCTTTACTATCTCCATATCATCTCAGACAATTGAAGAAAAGTAGTATTGATTTTACTTAGTGTATTTTTTTATTGAGATCCTAGAAAAATTTGCAAGTATTTGTGTATACAGAAACTTTCTGCAAAGCCTCAACTTTTAATGTAAGAAATTTTTTTAATGTATTTGCTTCATTTCTCCAATTTGAACTGAAAGCTTAGGAGAAGAAGGAGTGAATGAAATTATAATAAGCATTGCTTTAGAAACTTACCAGCTCTACAGCATACAATTAAATACTAAAATTATGTTATTGTATACCTATAGTTTGTCTTTCTTTGCTATGAAAGGGCTTTGTTTTCCTGTGACCTTCTCTACCTAGACTTTACTGGTTTCTGTATAAGAATTAACTTTGATGCTTGCCTAGCATGCATGAAGACCCAGGTTCGATTCCTCGGTACCACATACATAGAAAAAAGCCAGAAATGGTGCTGAGGCTCAAGTGATAGAGCTCTAGCCCTGAGAAAGTCCAAGGACAGTGCTCAGGCCCTGAGCTCAAGCCCAGGACTGGCAAAAAAAAAAAAAGAATTAACTTTGAAAATAAATTTTTATTCAATAATGAAATATGCATTTCTTTAGTCAAAAAAGTCAATTTTTGAGCAAACTAATAGATTGACTTTTCTAGTTTAGTCTCAGACAAGTAATAATCATAAGAATGAGACTTTGGGGAAGAATAGGATATTCTAAGTTTGGGAATCCTATTTTTTTTACTTGTGACTTTTCAGAGTTTACCAATAATAACTAAAGGTTTTTAAAGAAGCATATGAGTTATCACATATACGTGTATGTGGGTAACAGAGAAAGGGTGGGAGAGGTCAAGGCTAGCCTTTAGCACCACATTACTCTCTTTTAAACCAGCACAGTGACAGCTCTTGTCAGAGAGGGTCTTTCTAAGTAATTGGTTAATAAAAGGAATGACTGTCTTCAGGATTCTGTAAATGGAGCATCATTGTCAAACAGGAATCTGTTGCTGAATAAAGACATTTGGAAGTTAGACCAAGAATATAGTTGTAATGAGATTAGCATTGAAATTCAATTTTCTGTTATAAATTTAAAATTAATGTCACAGACTCAAAATTAAATATTTATGTTGTACAATTTAGAAGTCGTTGTTCCTGCTAATGTTTGAAAGTATTTATATCACCACTCCAGGACAGAATGTTTCTAGTAAATTTCACTCAATAAATTCTTTCAAGAATCTTCTACTTTCTGCTTTCTCTGCCTCTCCTGTTCCAGCCAAATAGCCACCTCTTTCTACTTTCATCTCATAATCCTCCTACCCCACATGCACACTGGGAAAGGCTTCTTGAACACAAAATTTCTGTGTGTGGGAATTTAGAAACTAAATCTGTTGTGTACTTTGGCTGTTGCAAGTGCTACTTTTAAGAACTACTTAAAACTGGGGTAATACTTGTTTCTGCAACTCTTACGTAAAGTATTAAACTTCTAGCATTAGTTTCTGATCTCCCAGTTTTTGCTAAATTTCATCTATTGTTTGCTTCCTATAAGAATAGTTCCTTCTTAGCCAGGCACAGTGGCTCTTGCCTGTAATCCTAGCTAGTCAGGAGGCTAAGATCTGAGGATTGCTGTTCAAAGCTAGCCTGGGCACTAAAGTCTGGAGACTCTTATCTCCAATTAATCACTAGAAAATAGAAAGTAGGGCTGTGGCCCAAGGGCAGGATTGTAGACTTGAGCTGAAGAGCTCAGGGACAATGCCCAGGCCCAGGACAAAAAAACAAAAAACTTCTTTTGTAAAGCACTGATATTTAATACAGAAGAGAGGAAATGTCAATTCTTACTGATAAAAAGTTTAAACTGAAATTAAAGGAGCTTCATCTCAATCACATAAAAACACTTAAAATGTGATAGTTTGTGAAAGCATTTTATATAAAACTAATAATTTATAGTAATGGCATGCTGGTAAAAAGCTCTCTTTCAAGACATGTATTCTCTTTAAATCTCTCATGAGAATCTTAAATTCTATCTGAACTAAGTGAACTAAGCTAGAACCTTTTTTTTGGCAAATATAAGGCACTTTTATTTTCAGCATATTATACTTTAACTCTTTTTTTTCTTTTCCTTAATATTAGCTGCAAAATGAACGCGAAAATGATCCAACTCATATACCATTAGTGGAAGAAGTATCTACATGGAAGAGTAGAGTTCTGAAGTGGACCGCTATTACTGTATGTGGATTTGGGCTGTTTCTTTTTATTTGCAAGCTAACATTCCAGAGGAAATAACCCAGATGTTTGTTTTACGTTAACTATTCATCTTATTCAAACTATCCTACTATCACTTTTAATCATTTTGGCACAAAGTAACTTTATTTCTTTGCCTATACTTTATAAGAAAAATTATGATAACATAAAGCACAGTTTTTCTTTAGAAAGTGATTTGCCAGTTTGAGTTATCAATACTTTGTTATATTTTTATGTTCATTTCAATCAAGAAGTAAATTCCATAATACTTTAATGTGAGAAGATAACTGAATAACATTCAAAATAAAACTTTGATATTCTTTATATTCTAAAAAGTGTGTTTTATTTGTCACAAAGAGTCCCACAGAATATGTGAACGTAGACTCTTCTTCGGTGCCCTTGCTGATGGTTGGAGGGAATGTCAAGGCGGCACTTAAGGCTGTCTTGTATCTTGATCCTTTCTTAATTGTTCTGCCTACTTCCTGCCTGTTGTGAGGTCAGCAGATTTTCCCTCCCCTGGCATTTTGCCTTCTCAGGCCCTAAAACAATGGGCCAAGAGACTATAAACTGAGCAAAATAAACCTATTTATTTATTTATTTAGGTCCATTATGGGGCTTGAACTCTGGGCATTGTCCCTGACCTCTTCAGCCCAAGGCTAATACTCTGCCACTTGAGTCACAGCCCCACTTACAGTTTTTTGGTAGTTAATTGGAGAGAAGAGTCTCATAGACTTTTTTGCCTAGGCTGGCTTTGATCCTCAGATCTCAGTCTCCTCAGTAGCTAGGATTACAGGCCGGAGCCACAAGCACCTGGCTTGCTTTACTTACGTATTTTTTCACAGTCATTGCTGTGGGTTATGGATCCAAATCTAAGACTATTCCTGGCTATGAATGGAAGGCTTTAGGACTGGTTTGTGAGAGGAATTTGGAAAGGTTAGGAGAAACTAGCTAGAAAGTGCTGAACATGAGGTAATTTTAAGCCATTATTTCTTTGAATATTTTTCTCTTTTAAGCTCATTTCTAGTTCTCCCATTATACTTAAAGTGTCCTACACATGTCTTAGCTGTTTCCTTTATCAATTTACATGATTTTTAGCCATTTATGTTTGCATTCACTGATCGTTTCAAGGTTTGTTTTTCTTGTCAGTTAAAATTGACCGTTAAGCTATTGAATGCCATTTTTCTTATAAACAGCTTTTTTCCTTGAGTAAAATATCTCAGCCACTGCTCTTGGTGCTGAGTGAAGCAATAGCCTGTAGTCAACTCTGCTTCTCACAGCATGGAGCCTCTGCCCTGTGAGTAAGCTGTGAACAAAGACAGTATGGACCTTAATATTCTTGGCTTGCCATGTGTGAGGGGCGAAGTTGAAGTTTTTCATTTTTTTAAATTTATTCTTGTGTCAGTTGTGGGACTTGAACTCTGGGTCTGGGCACTGTCTCTAAGCTCTTCAGCTCAAGACTAATGCTTTGCCACTTGATCCACAGTGCCGCTTCTTATTTTCTGGTGGTTAATTGGAGATAAGAATCTCATGGACTTTCGTGCCTGGGCTGGCTTTGAATTGTGATCCCCAGATTTCAGCCTCCTGAGTAGCTAGGATTACAGGCGTGAGCCACAACATTGATAATCTGATGGCTGTAGTAGCTTTGGCTAAGCAAAAAATCCTGATTTTGGAAAGAAAATTTGTAGGTAGAGAGCCCAAATTATCTTTAACCCTTTTAGTGCCCATTTATTTTCATCATCTTTGACCTAATATCCTTATGACTATTACATACGAATCTTTGAACATCTAAGCTTAGCAGCTCTCTAGCCTCACTCACCTTATAGCTAACAGTACTGGAATATAACATCTGGAATCTATAGAAAGATGTCCTTGCTTTGTTATAGCCTGCCTACCTAATGTCCCCACTAAATGCATTTTGTGAATATATTGATTTATGGTCACGGTTCTGTGTCCATGAAGTTCTTCTCCTACAGTGATACATATCATTCAGGGTAACTTGAATGATGAACACTGATTGTGGTCACTCATACTTATCTCTGAGTGATGTTTTTGCCAGTCCTGGGACTTGATCTCAGGGCCTGGACACTGTCCTTGAGTACTTTTGCTCAAGGTTAGCACTCTTGCCACTTGAGCCACAGCACATCTTCCAGCTTTCTCTGTGAATGTAGTACTAAGGAATCTAACCCAGGGCTTCATTCATACTAGGCAAGCACTCTACCCTAGGCTATTTTCCTTGTTCCTGAGTGGTATTTTTATGTCCTAAAAATTGATATTGCCCATACCTTTTATCTTACAATATTAGCTCCAAGACTAACTGATCTACTTTGAATTACTTAACTTTTTATTAACCTTGTGAAATAAATGAACCGTTATTTGTCCATTTCATTAAATTGGGTGATAATTCTTTAGATGTGAATATTAACTAGGTTCTACTGTATCTAATTATAAAAGTTACAAATGTGTTTAATAGATAAAATGTACATTTTTTTTTTTGCCAGTCCTGGGGTTGGACTCAGGGCCTGAGTACTGTCCTTGGGTTCTTTTTCTCAAGGCTAGAGCTCTACCACTTGAGCCTCAGCACCATTTCTGTTTTTTTTTTTTTTTCTATGTTTGTGGTACCAGGGAATCGAACCTAGGTCTTTGTGCGTGCTAGGCAAGCACTCTACCACTAGGCCAAACTCCCAGCCCCTAAAATGTACATTTTTTTCTATTCTGTACAGTTTTGTCTTTTTAAAATATGAAATGCTTAAATGCATTACTTTGATAGGAAATATGTGTGCCTTCTAGGACTGTGAAATGGTCTCATGTGCTTTAAGAAATTTGTTAGTTATAGTTTTCCTTATCCTAACTCAGTAACAAAGGGTTTCTCTTGCTGTAGAACTGTTTGAGAAAATGAGTTTTACTATGTACTGAATCTAGAGGTTAAGAATATTTTTCTCTTTTATTCACAGAAAATGATAAATTGTTCAATAAATGATCATTAGCAAGTAAAAAAAAAAACAATTTTTATTTCAGTTTGACAGGGAGGGTTTGTCCCTACCTTATGGGGCTCAGTGGAAGGAAGGAGTCCTTGACTTTTCAGCCATATTCACCAGAATTTAGGTTCTTAACTTCAGAGTCTGCCACCAGTAAAGCTCATAGCCTACCCCTTCAGATGAGATTTGGTAACCATGTTTTGAGAGCTGAGTATAAAGAGATACTCTTAAATGCTTCTGCACTTGTCTCTAAGGACATTTTACAGACTAAATGGTTATAATTGCATTGTTTCCTCTAGCTTCACTTGTTTCTTTGGGAAGTGAACTCATAGGAGTTTCTATTACCATTCTGATACTAAACCCCTTAACCAATACTTTTGGAATACATGCTTTGTGTTTATTATAATGCTGAACCTAGAACACTGAGCATGAATCTTTCTGAAAAGCCTGAAACATTAGCTGAATTTTTTTGTCAGTCCTGGGGCTTGAACTCAGGGCCTGGGCACTGTTGTTGGGCTTTCTCAAGGCTAGAGCTCTACCACTTGAGCCACAGCACCACTTCTGGCTTTTTCTGTACATGTGGTACTGACAAATCAAACCTGGGTCTTTGTGCATACTAGCTAAGCACCTCTACCACTAGGTCAAAATTTTTCTATGGATGTGGTCTGAAGAATTTAACCTGGGTCTTTGTGAATGCTAGGTAAGCACTCTACTAGACCAAACTCCTGGCCTGTAGCTGAATATTTTTATAGAAGCTTTATGTTAATATTATGAAATGCTGAAAATTTGAAGAGCACCTAAAGTATATTGGGAACAAAAGGAGAAGATTGCCTATGTTTAACCAAGTTGCATTCACCTTAGAGAATGGATGAAAATTTTGAAATCCTGCTTATGTAAAGTATTTCAACTGAACCATACTTTAAATAAATTAAATTTACTCAATACAGGAAATGAGTTATTTAAATTTGAACAGATTATCACTCAAAAATGAATCCAGTAAGTTTCAAATCTCCAGATCACAAATGAGATTTTTTAAACTAGGAAGTTGTTCTAGTTTATAGTTTTATAATATGATGACAACTATTTGGGTTCTTAAAGATTCCAGATAACCATGATGACTCCTGTTTTGCACTCCAAGTCTCTCTGTCACTGCTTAATAAATAATCATTTGTAGCTCTGTGGGGGTGGAAGTAGGGTGGGGATTTTCTTTTTGGCACATCCTCCAGTGAGTAATAACATTTATTTCAAGTGCCAATAAAAATGTTATACTGAACTTGTGTGACACATGTTAGTTACTAAATTAATTCTAAGCTGTTTGAGTATTGTCTTATATTTTTCTACCTGTAAATTCTGATTGTCTTTATCAGTCCTGTGGACAAAATAAGTTTTTAGTACTGTTTGATACTTTTGAAAAAAGGTATTTACAGAGTGACACTTACCTCTGGACCAACTAACCTCACTAGGTAGTATTATTTGCCTTTTCTGAACTACTCTGTTATAACTGTTTACATTATTTATATTAAATTCACTTAAATGAATGATTCTTTTTTTTTTCAGTCATGGAGCTTGAATTCTGTGTCTAGGTGCTGTCTCTGAGCTCTTCAGCTCAAGGCTAGCATTCTACCACTTCAGCCACAATGCCACTTCCTGTTTTCTGATGGTTAATTGGAGATAAGAATCTCATAGACTTTCATGTCCAGGCTGGCCTTAAACTGCAATCCTCAGATCTCAGCCTCCTGAGTAGCTAGGATTACAGGCATGAGCCACCAGTACCTGGCTATGAATGATTATTTTTAGGTATCGAACACATTGATCTTTTTTCTTTTTTTTTTCCTTTTTGAAGTCCCTGCCTATAGTTGTAAGCTGCCATTTTTCGCAATCCTTAATCTCTTTAATACAGTCAGTAAAACAAAGCAGTTGTCCTTGATTTTAGCCTTGTCATTAGCCTGTCCCTTCCCTCGGTCATCTTCATCATTTGTAAAACAGATTGTCAAACCGAATGAATAATGACATCCTCAGAAATGGACTCCATTTTGAATTATGAAATTTAATGCCTAGACAAAATTGAGCCTCTCATGATTGACTTTACTGTTAATATCCCATTCAGATATTTAATGAGTTATTTTTAATTCTTAGTTGTTGCCAGTACTTTGTGAATTTTGGTAAACTCACTTGCAATGAAGTATCAGGTCATTTAAATAATTACTGACTGCTTAGTATTTGAAAAAATGGAATATACATATAAAACATACTTTATCTGAAATCAAAAAACCTAAATACAGGGGGCAGGGAGTTTGGCCTAGTGGTAGACTGCTTGCCTAGCATGCACAAAGACCCAGGTTCAATTCCTCAGCACCACATACATTGAAAAAAGCCAGAAGTGGTGCTGTGGCTCCAGGGTATAGCTCTAGCCTTGAGAAAAAAGTCCAAGGACAGTGCTCAGGCCCTAAATTCAAGCCCCACAACTGGCAAAAAAAACCCATAAATACTTTTGTTACTAATATAAACAGCAAGAGCCAGGTGTTCATGGCTCACATCTATAATCCCAGCTACTCAGGAGGCTGGGAATTAGAGGAATGGGGTTTGAAGCCAGTTTGGGCATGGAACTGTGAGGCTTCATCTTCATGTAACCATCAAAATCCCAGACTTGAGGCATGGCCCAAGTGGTAGTGTGTACATGCATCCACACACATACATATACAGTAGAATATACATAACATACACATAATAGAATACACACAAAAAAATACACATACACACAATAGAATACACATGCATATACACACACTAGAATACACACACAGTAGAACACATGCATACACAAAATAGAATACGCACACATTAGAATACACACAGTAGAATACACACACAATAGAATACACATACACACGCAATAGAATACACACACACACTAAAATGCATACACGATAGAATACACATACATACACAATAGAATACACATACATAACACAAAAGAATATACACAGACACACATAATAGAATACACATACACACAATTGAATATTCACACATACGCAATATAATATACATGCATGCACATAATAGAATACACATACACACAATAGAATATACACACACACACACTAGAATACACACATACAATAAAGTACACACAAACAATAGAATACATACATGCACACAATAGAATGCACATACATATATACACATAAGAGACTGGTGTTAAGGGTTTGAACTTTCAAGATACTATCTACTTCAGATTAGAGAATATAAGGAATTTTCTGTTTAAGTTGCCTGTATGAGTAGGGTTTAATCTCAACATACAACCTTCCTACAAAAACAACCTAAACAAAGGGAAAATTTGCAAAGTTCCTTATATGTGAAATCTTTTATAAGAGATTTAGACCAGATATAAGGGCAATTTACCATACAGCCAAGATTTATTCAAGTAAACCAATATTTGGTGTTGGCATATGTACTGTTTTTCCTATCCCCAAAATAAGATTAATTAAAACACCTGAAATATTTCTTAGACAACACAACTAAAGTGTATCTATCATGCTTATGGTAAAAAGTGTAACTATCATGCTCATGGTAATGCAAAAATGTGTAAGAACTACCATGTGTATTTCATTTCCTTAAAGTATCTTGAAATGGGCTTGTGATGTGCCTCCCCAAATGTCCAGCTACCAGGACATTTTCCCAGCTATCAGGAATTCAGTGAACAGACAATCTTTATCTGCCAGTCTCCTTTGAGAGTTCCCTTCACTACAGGTTTCTGAATATCGTATTCCCAGGAATGACCAATGAACATAGTGATATAATGGCTAATGTATAGAGATTGGCACCTAGCCTAGACATCTGAATAACTATTTCACCACGAGTGGCAGTGACTGGTAAAGGCATTAGAGCTCTGCCACAGCTCATTTACCTATACTTAAACATGTTTACTGCCTTCTCTTAGACTCAGTAAGTGTCCTATATGCAAATCAACCATAACGTGCCTTTCAAGGAAGCCATTTCTACCATCAACCAACAATGCCCTTGCATAAGTCATAGAATATAAAATTTGGCTCCCAGTCTGAAAAATCAAAATACTGAGCTTTTTTGGTTATGGTATTAAATGCATTAATATGGAAATGATTCTGGCATTTTAAGCAAACTTGGGGCCAGACAGACCTGAATTCTAATTTCCGTCTGCCACTAGCATTAGAAAACCATCAGCCACAGTAAAACAATTAGCCTTTATTGGGCACTTACTATATACCTATCACTTAGCTAATATAATAAACAATCAATTTAATAATGAAAGTTATAGGATTAAGAGTTAAGTAAACTACAGAGCATATAAAAGATTCTTACAAAAGATATAAACAATAAATGACAACGAATGTAATTTCTACCATTAACATTTATAATAAAAGTAGTATAGTTCATTAAACAAAAAATTACTCTATATGAGAAATGTGATTGGGCCAGGAGTTTGGCCTAGTGGTTAAAGTGCTTGCCTAGCATGCATGAAGACCCGGGTTCGATTCCTTGGTACCACATACATAGAAAAAAGCCAGAAGTGGTGCTGAGGCTCAAGTGGTAGAGCTCTAGCCTTGAGAAAGTCCAAGGACATTGCTCAGGCCCTGAGCTCAAGCCCAGGACTGGCAAAAAAAAAAGAGGGAAATGTGATTTCTCAAGTTGCAAAAACTAGTATTTTCTATAATAATAGCATATAATTTTTAAAAAGCACTTTAATTCTTATTCTTTTTCTCTCTTCATCACCATCCCTGCAATGCTTACAATCAAGGACAGGGTCTTGTGAATGCTAAGCACATATTTTTAACACTGAGCTAGATTACCTGGTCTTAAAAACACCTAAATTCACCTGCGTGGTGGGGGGTGGGGATCACTCCTGTAATCCTGGCTACTTAGGAGGCTGAGATCTGAGGATCAGTGATTCGCACTAAACACTGAGAGACTCTTATGGCCAATTAATCACTAGAATATGGGAAGTGAGGCTGTGGCTCCAGGGGTAGGGTGATAGCCTTGAGCAGGAGAACTCAGGGACAGTGCCCAGGCCGAGTTCCAGCTCATGACCCACAAAAAAATAAAACCTTAAACTCAAGTGCAGCACGGTGGCTCATGCCTGTAATCCTAGCTACTCAGGAGGCTGAGATCTGAGGATTGCAGTTCAAAGCCAGCCCAGGCACTAAAAATCATGAGGCTTTTATCTCCAACTAATTATTAGAAAATGGGAAGTGGGGCTGTGGCTCTAGGAGTATGGAGGTAGCCTTGAGCTGAAGAACTCAGGGACAGCACCCAGGCCCAGAGGTGAAGCCCCACAACAGACAAACAAAAACAGAAACAAAAAAAAAATTAAATTCTCTAAACTGACAGAAATATATTCAGAATCCAAAACAACAGGAGCTAAAAGATAAGTAAAGAATAAATTATCTGGGCCGAGAGTTTGGCCTAGTGGTTAAAGTGCTTGCCTAGCATGCATGAAGACCCGGGTTCGATTCCTTGGTACCGCATACATAGAAAAAAGCCAGAAGTAGTGCTGAGGCTCAAGTGGTAGAGCTCTAGCCTTGAGAAAGTCCAAGGACATTGCTCAGGCCCTGAGCTCAAGCCCAGGACTGGCAAAAATAAATAAATAAATAAATAAATTATCTGGTAAGACTTTTCCTCTCCCTTTTCAATAAACTATGATAAGCAAATGTAAAGATGTGTAATAAGGTACAGGTTTAAACCAGAAGCTACTTGTCTGTGACTTACTTTATTAAACCAATTATGGTATTAAAACAAGCTAAAAGTTATGATATCACATATGTACCTGCCTTTAGTCCCTTGCTGATAAAATTTTGAGTTATCTTTTACTTAGTTTTCTCAACAGTCTTCTGTATATACCTGCATGTGTCTACCACAGTTTTCCTGCTGCGTTTAGCAGTGGAATAGCAGTTGTAGGACATATCTTGCCTCTCCCAAAGCTTCTTTCTTAAGCCTTTTTCACCCTGGAAGGCCAATTTTATGAACTACACAAATGAGCCTACAGCTGCTGGTTGAGTTTATCCAGTGAGAAACCCCAACAAAATATGTGATGGGAAATGTGATATGGTTATTTGTTCAAGTATTTATTTACATAGATCCTTCCCTGCAAGATTTCTTAGGTCATGTATGTACCCCTTAACTGAGGGCATTTCTCTCAAGACAGTGTCTACAAGATTTTCCTTCCAGGTTCCAAAAGCCTTACTTTCTTCCCCCTTGTCCCCATTGTCTGAGGGTGGTAACAGCTCCTTGGCTCACACCTTAGTCTCTTTATAAATCCATCCTCATTGAATTATCCTGCCATCTGTTTCCAGGTGAGAGTAAGACTGAATCACTGCTATATGGCTCTTGGAAAAATTGATTTAATTTATGGACATACCAGCAGTACATAGCTGTTTATTACCTTCACGGCATTCCAACTCTTAATATTAAACGACTGAAATTTCCTTCTATTTGATTAAATCAAAGTTGAATTCTATACTTTCTTGATTAGTAGTTAGCCATTTTCTTTATAAAAATATAACTATAGATGTTTACAGTGAACTCTTTTTAAATACTTGAAATATCCCTTGACTGTCATTTATTACCTTCTTTTAAGATGAGATCTTGATGAATCTACTTATATTTTCTTACTTTATGTGTTCCAGATCTTGGCCCTTAATATATCTGAAGTTTAGTGTTGTACACAACATATAATACCAGCCTGATTGCATTTCTTTCCTTATTTCAAAAGCAGTTTTCCTGGTATTCTCATTAAATAAATCATCACTTCTACATTGATTTGAATTATGCCTATTTCCTACACCTACTTTGTCATGTACATATGGATTTGTGTCAGAATCTTACATTTTATTATCTGTTTATCCTAATATACTGTTTCAAATACTGGGATTTCATAAAATTTCTTAATATGTAGTAGCACAATATCAATGTAATATTAAATATACATTTGCCAGTTGCTTATAACTGTTGGAAATAGGATTTATTACTACAGTTGCTCTTCAATCTATTAGTCTTGATGAGCTATCTTAGGCATTCCAGTAGTTTTGTCCATTGAAACTTTTATTTATTTATTATTTATTTTGCCAGTTCTGGGGCTTGAGCTCAGGGCCTGAGCAGTGTCCTTGGGCTTTTTTTTTTTCTCAAGGTTAGAGTTCTACCACTTGAGCCACAGCATCATTTCTGGCTTTTTCTATGTATGTGGTACTGAGGACTCGAACCTGGGTCTTCATTCATGTTAAGCAAGCACTCTACCAATAGGCCAAACTCCCCACCTCTCCACTGATACTTTTGAGGCTTTCTATGCAGATGTTCATATAATCTAAAAATATTGAAAAATGTATCTCTTTTCATTTTATATTTCCTTCTTTTATCAGGATACTGTAACATTTCAGTCCCATAATTAATAATAATGATTTCTAATGAATGTCCTTGTTTCATTACTTTGAGAACTAATATTTTGTTATTAAGTATCATATTTGCTGTAGATCTGGTAAATTCTTTTCAGTGAATGTTTTCTTAATTCCTTAAATATGCAATTCATATAAATGAATATGCATATTTGTTCTATATATTTTGAAATAATCATGTTCCCCTTTTTGTATTTATGTTAAATTACATAGACCAATTCTTTTAAACATTGAAGTATTCTTGAATTTCCTAATTATAATTTACATATACATAGTTAAATATATTTTTGACATTAAAATTTTTTCTGACATTTACATTTTTAACCATAAATGTTATTAAAGTATTTCCTTCTTTGTGTTATCCTTGTTTAATTTTGTTGTCAAGATGCTTGCCTCATAAAAATAAATTGACTAGATAAATAAGGCCATATAGAATGACGCTAAATGAAAGGGCCTCCAGGATATAGAAACAAAAGCCATATAACAAATGATTGTTGTCCTTAATGTACTATGTTATCTCTCATCTCTTTTGCTGTCCCTTGGTTATCTCATATTGTTACAATATTTCACCTGGTTATCTGATATATTGTACATATGCGTATTTGGTTATTTGAAGTCCGATAGGGAAGGGAGGAGAACAAGATGAGGGGCGGTGGTGGGGGGAGGGAAATGAAGACCAAGACATGAGAAAGGGTATCAATGTATGTGAATATAATGTAACCCTCCTACTAATTACAATTAAAAAATATATGAAAAAAATAAGTTGAAGCTGGGCACAGTGGCTCATGCCTGTAATCTTAACTACTCAGGGGGCTGAGATCTGAGAACTGCGGTTCAAAGCCAGCTCGGACACTAAAAAGTCCACAAGACTCCTATCTCCAATTAACCGCCTGAAAATTGGAAGTGTGCTGTGACTCAAATGGTAGAGCACTAGCCTTGAGCTGGAGAGCTCAAGACAGGGCCCAGGGTCAGAGTTCAAGCCCCGTGACTGACAAAAAAAAAAATGTGCTGAATTAAGATTATCCACTTGTCAGTTGTTAAAACTTAGTATTTGTTAAACCTTGTTATGAAAATCTGAGTCTGCTTTGTTAGGAATTTAAATGTTTACTTGTATTGAGAGTATATCTCTTCCATCATGTAATAAACCTATTTAACTCTAATTTTGCCTTAACAATGTGTCTGATGTTTATAGTTATGCTTTTTCCCCATTCTGTTTCCTCAATATTTTAAAATGACATGTAACTTTTTTTTTGCCCGTCCTGGGCTTGAACTCAGGGCCTGAGCACTGTCCTTGGACTTTCTCAAGGCTAGAGCTCTACCACTTGAGCCTCAGCACCACTTCTGGCCTTCTGGCTTTTTTCTATGTATGTGGTACCGAGGAATCAAACCCGGGTCTTCATGCATGCTAGGCAAGCACTCTACCACTAGGCCAAACTCCCGGCCCATAACATGTAACTTTTTAAACAAAGCATAGTTTCTAATTCCTGTCCTTAAATAGAGATGAAAAGTTTGATTCATTTACATATATTGTCATTATGGACATATTTGATATTTGATATTGATATATATGATATATATGGCTTTTGTTTTTTAAGGTATGTCTTCTTTTCTGCCTTATTTCTTCTGTTATGATGTTTACTTTTATTCTCCTTTCCTATTGTATTAATTTTTATTATTGTTAGTGATTATGCTTAAATTTATAATATTTATAGGGGTTGTTTTACATGACTGTAATATATCAAAAATTGTTAACAGAACAAGGAAATGTTCATTTTGCTCATGGTTTCAGAAGGCTTAGTCCATGAACATATAACCCCATGCAGTTAATAATGTGTTTATGGCAAAGAAGCCTGTGTATGGCAAATAAAATTCTTCACCTCATGGTGGACAGGAAGGAAACCAAGGAAATAAGTGGGGACCAGATATAACCTTCAAACTCTGCCCCAGTGGCCTACTTTCCTTCAATGAGGCCCGCACTTTCTACTTCTCATTACTTCGCAATAGTGCCATCATATTATAAATCAAAGGAATATTCTCAGATGGGTACTGGTATACTTGCCTGTAATCCTAGCTACTCAGGAGACTGAGATCTGAGGATCATTGTTCAAAGCCAACCCAGGCACCAAAGTCCATGAGACTGTTATCTCCAATTATCTACCAGAAAACTGGAAGTGGCGCTGTGGCTCAAGTGGTAGAGCACTAGCCTTGAGTTGAAGAGCTCAAGGACAGTGCCCAGGACCAAAGTTTGAGCCCCATGACCACAAAAAAAAAAAAAAAAAAAAGGAATACTTCCATGATTAGGTCAGGTCTTTCTCTAATCAATACCTTCCTAAAAACCCATCAGCAGGAAAATAGGCCTCAAGCCACAAGGCTGAATATGATATTTGTTTTAAAATTGTATTTATTAGTCGGTTGTGGGGCTTGAACTCTGGGCCTGGGCACTGTCCCTAATCTTTTCAGCTCAAGGTTACTGCCCTACCCCTTGAGCATAGCACCACCTCCTGTTTTCTAGTAAATAATTGGAGATCAGAGTCTCAAGGACTCTGGAGACTTTAGTTCCTGGGCTGGCTTTGAACCATAATCTCAGATCTCATCCTCTTGAGTAGTTAGGATTGCAGGCATGAGCCACCATGCCCAGTTTTATATTTTAACTATACAACACCAGCTGGAAATTAAAGGGATGTTGTAGTTTATAGAACCCTTTCCTTAAAACTCCAAACCAGGAAAGTGCTTTACTTGTACGTCATTGCTGTACTTTTCAGACATCTGAATAACCTCTTTTGTGAAATATCTGTTGCAATTAGTGTCTTTTAAAATGATAGCTTTTTAAGATTAAGGATAAAGGTGCTCTGTTGAATACAGTGTTACACATGGGTTCTCCTAATATGGATCTCACTATTTCATTTCCTTAAGAATGTCTTCATGAGCAAAATTTCTTAATTTTGGTTAAGATTAATATATTTCACTTTTCCGTCACACTTTTTATGTTCTTTTTTAGATTTTGCTTATATGAAGGTCATTGATTTTTCTCCTGGGTTTTATTAAAACTTAACATTTTAGCTTTTGTATACAGGTTTGTAAACTATCAATTTATTTTTTAATTATAGGAGATAGGATTCAAGATTGATTTTTGTCCAGTAGATACCCAGTTGCTCTATTGCCACATATTGAAAGAATCTTCCTTCTTTGTTAAAACATATTTGCATATTTGCTAAAAATTGAATTGGACCTATTTATAAGTTTCTACTTTGGGGATCATTATTATGTTTTATTTGCTTGAGTACTTTTACAACAAACCATCTTTACCCTACTTATTACAGCTCTTAAGCCATTCACTGTTAATAACCATAATATAAATCTCCCAACTTCTTTTTTTCCTGAATTGTCATGACTGTTCCAAGTCAATGTGTACATTTCTGTGTACATTTTATAATCAACACATGAGGAACTTATCTCCACCTGAAAATTGTTTAGATGACAAGATCTTCAATATTAAGCAAATGTCATTTGAATTGAGATGTAGGGGATGGAAGAGAGAGAGAGACAGAGACAGAGAAGAAGCACAGTGCATTTTTAAAATGATCTACATCGACTGCATTAAACTGCAGACTTTTATATGGCAAAGGACATAGCTAGTAAACTAATTAGGAAGCCTGCACAGTGGGAGAAGATCTTCACCAACCATACAACAGACAAAGGCCTCAACAGCTCAAAAAATTGAATCAATCCAAAACTAATCTCCAGAGTAATAACCATCCCATTAAAAAATGGGCCAAAGACTTAAAGAGAGTTTTCTATGAAGAAGAAATAAAAATGGCCTATAGACACATGAAGAAATGCTCAACATCTCTGGTCATAAAAGAAATGCAAATCAAAACAACTCTAAGATTCCACCTCACTCCAGTTAGAATGGCCAGGATCAAGAAAACTAATAACAACAGATGCTGGAGGGGATATGGCCAGGAGGGATCACTACTACACTGTTGGTGGGAGTGCAAACTCGTTCAACCACTATGGAAAGCAGTATGGCAGTTCCTGAAAAGACTAAACATAGAGCTCCCCTATGACCCAGCAATTCCACTACTTGGCATTTACCCAATCATCCAGAAACAAAGACATACTAAATCCACCAGCACAACAATGTTCATTGCAGCACTATTTACCATAGCAAAGATATGGAACCAACCTAGATGTCCCTCAGGTGGTGAGTGGATCAACAAGATGTGGTATTTATACACAATGGAATTCTATGCTGCTGTCAGAAAGAATGACATTGCCCCATTTGTTAGGAAATGGAAATACTTGGAAAAAATCATATTAAGTGAAGTAAGCCAGACTCAAAGGACCTTAAGCTCAATGGTTTCCCTCATTGGTCATAATCAGTAGAAATCTTGGGCTCTCCTAGCAGAGATTTGCAATAGAGCAAAACCTTGATACAAAAGGCCATATAGTAGGACGCTAAATGAAAGGATCTCTAGGATATAGAAACATAAGCCATATAATGAATGATTGTTGTTCTTAAGATACTATATTATCTCTCATCTCTTTTGCTGTCCCTTGGTTATCTCATATTGTTACAGTATCTCACTTTGTTACCTGATATACCGGATATATTTGTATTTGGTTATCTGAAATTGGATAGGGAACGGGGAAAAACAAGATGAGGATTGGGAGTGGGGGGGGGAGGGAAATGGGGACCAAGACATGTGAAAGGGTATCAATGTATGGGAATTAATGCACCATCTGGCAAATAGCATGTAACCCTTCTATTAATTACAATAAAAATATATGAAAAAAAATAAAGTGATCCATATCCACTGGCCACATAGATGAGATTCAAATAATAGTTCTTAACTACTTTGGGTAACTTTTATTTCCTCTGACCAGAAGTTTGAAGCCAGCCTATAAACAGTCCAGGAAGTGGCGCTGTGGTTTCAAGTGGTAGGGCACTAGTGTTAAGCTAAAGAGCTGAGGGACAGTGCCCAGGCTCCAGAGTTTAAGCCCTACCACCAATTTAAAAAAACAAAAACAAAAATCGACATTATTTGGGTCCAGGAGTTTGGCCTAGTGGTAGAGTGCTTGCCTACCATGCACAAAGATCCAGGTTCAGTCCCTCAGTACACATTCATAGAAGCCAGAAGTAGTACTGTGGCTCAAGTGGTAGAGTGCTAGCCTTGAGAAAATCCAAGGACGGTGCTCAGGCCCCAAGTTCAAACCCCAGGACTGGAATGCAGATCACAGAAGTGCCAGATACAAATATATAATAGCCACATGGGCTCTTCAGCCCAAACTGTCTGCTAAGCCCAATCCCAACTGAAACCACTAGGCTATTTGATGGTTTCAGGCATAAATCCCAATCCTAAGTGTAGTCCACAGAACCAAGAGTAATAAGAATTATATGTTTTAAAACACTAGGTTTTAGGGACGTTTATTCTATACTAATAACTGAAAACTGAATACTTTATTTTTGTTTGTTATCTAGGACACAATATGTATTTCTAACTTATTAGACTCTATATTAGATCCATATAATATATGGATCCTCTATATTAGTTTCATATAATATATTTATATTCCATTCAAATTCGTTCTGATATAGCTAAGGCTTGTCCAGTGACATATAGATTATTGTGAGTGTGTTGTTTAGTTTTCAAGAATTCTGAGCTTTCTCTTGTTCTCTTTTCTCTTATTGATTTCTCATTTACTTCCATTATGTTCCTGGAATACATTTTGCCTGTTTTAATTTGTTAAGGTTTTATTACCTAGAATATATTCTATCCAAGTGACTATTTCATGTGCTTTTGAACAGAATGTGTAGTGTCCAGTCAATAATATTCAATGAATTAATAGTATAAATTGATGGTATTTTCAGTATTGTCTCAATTGCTAAGACAAGAGTGCTGTCTTCTTCAGTTATAATTGTACATTTTAGTTCTGTCAGTTTTTGCTTCATAAATCAAGGACTGTTTTGGTATATACATATTTAGGAATATGTATTATTGGTAAACTGATCCTTTTACAACTTATTTCCCTCATTCTATGCAAGCTTTTTTTTACTTAGATGCCTACCTTGATACTGAATTATCTACTTCAACTTCAAATTCACTTGCATTAATTCATTAGAATTTTCTATCCTCTTTCCTAACCCTAACCTATTTATATTCCCATCCTATTTGTATTTGTTTTACATAGTTTCTGAAGGATCAGTGTTATATATACATAAACTTTTACAATGTATTTAGAACTAACATTATATCACTTTAAGTGGAATGTAGAAAGTTGACCATCATATATCTCCCTATTTTTTCCAAGTATTTTAAAAAATTTTACAGTTTATTGTACAAAGTTCTTTCTTGTTTCTTTTCTTTTTGGGGGGAGGGTTTGGTCATGGGGTTTGAACTCTGGGCCTGGGCGCTGTCCCTAAGCTCTTCATCTCAAGGTTACTACCCTACCCCTTGAGCCACAGCCTCCCACTTCTGGTTTTCTAAGTGAGGAGATATTTCAATATATTCTCTTTCCTTTTTTGCAGAATCACTGTTAATTGTAAATATCTTTTCTCTCTGCTCTTCAAAATTACATAACTTAGTTACAAGTTTCATAAGTTAAATAATTGCACTTTGGTTCTAAAAAACTGTTTCTTATGGCTTCCATTTCTCCACTGAGATTTTCTCTATTTGTTTACTGTGACAGTGTTTTCCTTCAAGCTATTGAACATATTTATAACAGTTATTTTAAAATTTATTTTCTGCCATTTCCTACATCTGGACTATGTTAGTTTGTTATCACTGTGACTAAATTCCTGATATAAGCAACTTAAAGAAGAGAAGGTGTAAGATAGATTCTAGTGACTCATACCTGTAATTCTAATTACTCAGGAGGCCAAGATTGAGAATTAAGGTTTGAAGCCACCCTGGACAGTAAAGGCTCTGAGATACTTTATCTCCAATTAACCACCAAAAAGCCAGAAGTGGAAATACAGCTTAAGTAGTGTGTGACAGAAGAAGTGATTGGTACCACTAGCTAGAGAGCAAACATTCATCTCTTGGGCCTGTGAAGAAATTTTCATATTCAGGCCATAACATGGAATCCCAGAGTCAGTTTGTAAGGGCTGCTTTCTCTTGAGTATGTGTCATTTAAAAAATTTTTACCCAGGGGCTGGGAGTTTGGCCTAGTGGTAGAGTGCTTTCCTAGCATGCATGAAGAGCTGGGTTTGATTCCTCAGTACCACATACATAGAAAAAGCCGGAAATGGTGCTGTTGCTCAAGTGGCAGAGTGATAGCCTTGAACAAAAAGTATCCAAGGACAATGTTCAGGCCCTGACTTCAAGCCCCAGGACTGGCAAAATAAAAATTTCCCTGCCTATTAATGTTTTATTGTTAATGAAACATGTTAGGGAGTCTGTATTATGTTTATTAGGTGCTATTGTTTGTTTAATGATGGGGATTAAACTCTAAGTCTCAGGCATGCTAGTTAAGTATTCTACAATGGAGCTAAACCCAGCCCAATATATTGTCTTATTGGATGCTTCTTTTGTTTTATTTATCCCTCTGATCCTGTCTGGTTTGTTTCTATTCTTAGGTTTTATAATATAAAGAAACAGGATTTTTCATTTTGTCCTCCTTTTTATACTAAGGCATGACTGTTACTTTTAAGAGTTGGTCTTGGCTGAGAGCGTAGCTTAGTGATAGGGTGCTCACTTAGCATGCACAAAGCCCTGGGCTCGATTCCCTGGTACAGGAAGAGCCAGAAGTGGACACTGTGGTTCAACTGGGCACAGCGCTAGCCTTAAGCAAAAAGTGTCCAAGGCCCTGAGTTCAAGCCCAGGACTGGAAGAACAAAAAAAAAAAAGCCTTTCTACCACCACACCTGAATGTCTAAAGTAGTCAGTCAGGGAGGTTTCTCTAACTCACCAAACTAAATTTCAGTGTTTCCACCTGCACAACATGCAATCTCATTTAGCCCTTCCAGTGTCTTGTCTAGTATTCAGCCCAGCTTTCTGTCCAAGGACTCATAGCCTTCATGAAGGCTTATGAGGACTTTCATAGTTACCTTCTTTCAGGAATACTACCTTGCCAGTTTCTGGTGCTTCAAGAGCTCCCAATACTTTCCTATCCTAATCTATGGAGACTACTACTCTTGAGCTCACATAGAAGGGACACTTATTGTTTCACTGTGGAGCTCACCTCATATATTTTCCTTCTCTAAAAGATCACATCTGTATTCTGCCCACTGTCCAGTGCTTGAAAGATGTGCCTTATGGTTTTGTCCAATATCATGAGTCTTTTTGGTAAAAATAAGTCAGGTACCTGTTAGTTTCTCAGGTCTAGGAACAAAAATCTTTGGTGCACATTAACCTAAGTGCACATAATAACAGATACTCAAACGTTTCTTTTGGTTAGTGAGTATCTATACCAGGAATCACCAACTTAAGAAGGTAGTTCATAGGGCTGCGAGCATGGCCTAGTGGTAGAGTGCTTGCATGAAGCCCTGGGTTCAATTCCTGGGTACCACATTGCCAACAGTGGTGCTGTGGTCCACAGCGCCCAGGCCCTGAGTTCAAGCCCCAGGACTGGCAAAGCAGGAGGAGGAGAAGAAGGGGAACGAGGAGGAGGAGGAGGGGGAGGAGGAAAGCTGCAGCGTTTAGTTCAGACTGAAAGATTATGTGGTTGAAGAAGTAACTCCATTTTTAAAGGGTGGGGTGGAGATAGTTTGGTAGTAAATTAGTTCTTTTCTCTGCCCTGGGAGATTGGACAAACAATGGCTCTAACTAAGACTGACTCATTTGGCTACAATATTATACTGGAGTTACAAGCAAACCAATATTAATCTCCAAAAAGAGACTTGGGTTTTGAGTAATGTATATGAATTTTATAGTCATTTCTGAGATTTGTCACTGAAGGAACAAACACTCCAATATTAGATTAATAGATTCAGAGGCATCTGGACTCTCTTTCCTGTCATCTGATACAGCTAGTCTATAGTTACGTGCAAGTACTTCATTAACTTCATTAGACTGTAAGTCACGGTGAAAGAAATGGTTTTCTGTAAAACTTCCTTTCTACTTTTCTCAAGCATTTCTCAAAACCTCTCCTACTTAACATCTCATCTTCCAAGCAAGGACCACATAAAAGAATTGGGTACCAGTGAGAAAGGACTAGAGGCTCCCTGGATAGTCGCAGACACAGTACGGAGCTCAGTAATGGTCACAAGTGAGTAAGGGTGGAGTCGGAGAAAGATGGAATCACAGATCTGGAAGAGACAAGTCATCTGGTCCCGATGCCTCTAGACAGGTCAGAAGGGGTGTTTGGGTGGACCTTTTCTCACATCTGGATTTAGTCTCTTGAACTTTGTCAGCCTTCTGCCTAAAGCTGCTTTCTGACATGTGGGCTTCCTCGTGTTCTTCAGGATGAAGACAGATTGCGTTAGCTACGAGGATGGTCCATTCTTTTTCCAGGAGGCCTGTTTTAGGTTTAGGTCACTCCCCTGGCCGTACTATCAACTGAAGGGCAGGTCTGCTGGCCACTCACCAATTCCCAGGGCTGAGAGGAAGGGTTTCTAAGCGGATGGTCACCATCCACGCACTTGTAAAACCCCTGTGCTGTAAGGACACGATGTGCTGGATGGGTGGGATTTTGTGTTGAGGTTTTTTTAGGATCCTTTATCAGTCTCCGTGAAGGAAGCTCATGCATACCTACCTCCCCTAGGTACTCATCCACACCCCTCTTTATTTACCATTGGATAAGAAACTTGGGCAGGGAAGTTAGGATCTCTCAGAGTCAGCCATCTCTCTCCATCCCAACGGGTGAACAACAACAACAAAAAAAAACCTGTGAGGCAAGCCAGTGGAGGTAAATTTTGGCTCACTCTTGGGCCTCAACGGAGAAGGATCCTCTTGGAGTGGGAGCACAGAGGCGCACTCCGCACACCGGGCTTTGCTCTCGCGCCCCTCCCCCACCCGCGGGCATGCGTACAAGGAGCAGAAACGCACCCCCCCCCCTCCCCTAGTTCACCACCGGCCCCGAGCAAGCATAACTTCCCCTGGGTCTCAGCCCAGCGATACGGAGCAGCCCTGGCGCAGAGCCCCGCTCTTCCCGAGTCGTGGGTGGCGCGGTGCTTGTTTCCCTCCCCTCCCTTTCCGGACCCAAATGGGGATGTATCTGGGTCAGCCTGGGAGGGGCTGGACCTGCCACAGACCGGAGTGGGGGGAGGGGGTGGCGATGACAGCATCTTTCAGGTTTTTGGCATCTCTGAACTTCCCTTCGTCCAGCCTTTCACCGAGCTGGAGCTGACGTTCCGGCGGGTCCCAGCCCACGAGGTGGGCCGGGTGGGGGTGAGGGGCGCGAGCCTTCCTCTGTGGACGCGCGCCTGCCATTCGTGCACACGCGCGCGCGCGCGCGCACACACACACACACACTCCCCCAGGGCACACTGCTGGGTTGGTGGTGAGTCCCCCGCCCCAGGAAAAGAGCAGTGGAACAGTTCACGGTCGCTCCGAGTTTCTGGTCTTCCTTCCTTTCCGGTGATAAACGGCGGGGCGACCAGCCAGTTGCGGCTCAAGATGCTCCACCCGCGCGGCTGGCCCCGGCTGCTATCAGGGCGCCGCGGGTCGCTTTACCTTCGCAGGGCGCGCGGCACAGGCGAAACACGCAGCCAGTGGGAGGTGCATCCCGAGCTGGGCGCAGACCCCGGGCGGGTGCCTGGCTGCCTCGGATCCACCCTGGCTCGGCCCGCCCTGGGGAGGATCGCGGTGTGCGTGGGGCCGTGCGTCAACGCCGCACCTTCCCGGGAGGGTCTGGGAAGAGGTCACAGGGGTCGGGGACCCTCGGGCTCAAGGTAGCTCTTCATATGCAGGGCTCAGGGATCAAGGCCATGGACCTTCATTTCCCGCAGGCCCAGCCCCTCCCTTCCCAGCCTTGCGCCCCAAAGATCTAGCAGCTCCAAATGTACAGGCGTGCGCGCGCTCCCTCTCGTCTCTCCAGGGGAGAACAGCGGGAAGCGAGGCTTCAGAATCCTCCCTGGTTCGCATATCTTCCGCGCAGTGCTCTCCCCATCCTTCCCTGTGGCTCGCGGACGCGGGCGCACATTCCTGCAGTGCACCGGCGATGCTCTTTGGAGGGAAGAGCCCCTAAAGGTGTCCCTGCCCTGCGCACCGCGCTCGCAGTCATCTCTTGTCATCATTCCATTCCCCCCCCCCGTGTAAACGCCCAGCGCCCCCGGCCCCACGCGGCGCCCCCTCCCTCCGCTGCTCCCAGCGCGGGGACATCAGAAAGCCCCCGGGCGCGCGCGGGAGGCTCACGGGGTTCTGGGGGCTCCTTGTGCCCCCAGCGCCTGGGGAATTGAGGTGTGGGAGAGGCGGCCCCCGACAGCCTTTATCGCTCGCCCCGGCTCGCTCGCTCTCTCGCTCTTTTGAAACTTTATCAGCGAGTCTCGCCACTCGTCGCAGACGCGAGAGGGGGGCGGGGGCGCGGCGAGGCGCCGGCAGTCGTGACGAGGCGCTGGCGGCGCTGAGCGCTTCTGCTCCGGGCACGCATGGCGCCCGCACACGGAGTCTGACCTGATGCCGACGCAAGGGGGTTACTATGAACGTCCCTCCCGGTGGAATCTGGCTCTGGCTCCCTCTGCTCTTGACCTGGCTAGCCCCGGAGGTCGGCTCTTCATGGTGGTGAGTCCACGTACAGGGGCGCGGGGCGAGGACAACAGAGGTGGGCTTGGGGAGACTTGGGGATTGTAGCCTGGACCCCCTGCTGCTTGACATCCCAAGCTGGGTCCCTTTGCTTTTCTCAAAACCCATTTCAGCTTTGACAACTAAACACACACACACACACACACACACACACACACACATCCACTCACATGCGCATACTCACATCCACTCTCAAATCAGAGCTCTGATGCGTGGGAGGTTTTTTAATCCCATTTAAGTGATGGCAAAAAAGAAGAAAGAAAGAAAAGAAAGAAGGAAGGAAAGAAAGGAAGGAAGGAAGGAAGGAAGGAAGGAAGAAAGAAAGAAAGAAAGAAAGAAAGAAAGAAAGAAAGAAAGAAAGAAAGAAAGAAAGAAAGAAAGAAAAGAAAGGGAGCAAGAGAAAGAAAGAAAGAAAGAAAAGAAAGGGAGCAAGAGAAAGAAAGAGAGAAAGAAAGATTTCTTATCCCATGGAGAGATTTGCTAACATGTTCTCCAACTGTAGCACAGACATGCGTGTAAATTCACCTTGAAAACTACAACCAACTCCCCCACCCTTGTCCCCTCAAAAAACTGTCTGGACATAAACGAATTCAAACAATTGGGAATTGTACAGCCGAAAGCGTGTGATTTTTGTATGATTTCTTGTCTTTCCACATTCCTAATGCTTCACCCCAATGAGGCAGAAGAACACTGTTACTGCCTTGATGTGAAGCCACAGGCATTGGAGTGTCCAAGACATTACACTGCTCAAAACCATCACCCCCAAAAGTAAGCTTTGCTGCTGCCCTTTGTAGGTGGATTTGCAATTTATTTATTTTGTATAGTGATAAAACTTTAGCAGATCCAAAGGCAGATTCTCTACCTATCCATAAATTCTTTCTCATCTTGCAATTTACAACTTGATGGAATTGATAGCTTTGTAGCTTCTTTATGCCTGGAAGTTTCAAAACAGTGCAATATGTAGAGAGGTTGGTTTTGGTGGGATGTAGATAACAGATTGGTAGGTTGGTGGCTGATTGATAAGATTAGATAGATAGATAAGTAGACTTAAAAAATCTGGCAACAGTAAAGAATCACAGACAAATGAAAGACTAGAGCAGGGGACTTTCAAAGAAAACAGTGGAATTGAAAGGAACAAAATGCTGGTGGTCACAGGGGTTCAGTTCCTTCCTAAGCCTGCTTTGAATAGGAAGGCGTTTGACCTTGACATTGTTGACATGGGATCAAAGATTGATTTATCAGACTGATCATTTTTCAATAAAATGACTATTTCTGTTTCCCTAGATATATAAACATTATTTATTATTCAGGCACTTTGTCACATTGTCTCTCAGCTGCCACTTAAGATATATTTTTTGGAATTCACAGCTGTAACGATTTTATGATAATATAAAATAATGAAAATACAAGAAAAGGGCATTCTCCTTGTTTGATCACTTCAAAAGACACCTATGGCAGCTCGGGTTATATAAAAGGTACCTTTCTAAACATTTCACAACTAATAGAGAACATCTGGGTAAGGATGATGATGTAATTTTCTTTTTTGTTAAAGTTTCTCTTCAAAAAGTACTTTATGGAGCTACAACACTGATTCTTCCAAACATTTAATGTCCTTAATAACAATAGAAAGAATTTTTTCCCAAAGGTTTTCTATAAAAGCCAAACAGAGCTAGACTATGGAAATATTTAAAGGATTCTTTAGTACGGAAAGAGCGGCATGTCTGCAGACAGAATGTAGCATCAGATACCAGAAGGTGTTGATTAGATAGTTGTAGACAGTTTTCAAGACATTAGGACAAATAAAAGGGAGTGAGCAGCGTCTAAAAAGTCAGCTGCCTCCAAAGCCAAGTCCAGACACGTGGTGTCACTGAGAGCTCAGGCTTCTCTGGACAAATCTTTATGCCTTCTCCCCAGCACACACTGCAACCCCACCTTATCCAGTTCTGTCTGCAGAATTTCCTCTGCTGCCCTGCCAGAGCATTGTCTGGTAGCCAGGAGACAGTCATCACTCCATTTGGAGGTGGCATCTATTAGATAACTCATCATGCCTCCCTCCGCTGCTTCTCCACTGAATTAAAACAAAATAACCCTGCTGTTTAATTGCACCCAAATGATGTGGAATAGAATGCTTTCAACTCAGGTGGCCCTGAGACCACTGATTTTTACCCAGCTGTTCACTTCGTTCTCTTCTGTGTGTTGCTTTCTCATAGGTACATGAGAGCTACAGGTGACTCCTCCAGGGTGATGTGTGACAATGTGCCAGGCCTGGTGAGCCGCCAGCGGCAGCTGTGCCACCGGCATCCTGATGTGATGCGTGCCATTGGCCTGGGGGTGGCCGAGTGGACAGCAGAGTGCCAGCACCAGTTCCGCCAACATCGCTGGAACTGCAACACCCTGGACAGGGATCACAGCCTCTTCGGCAGGGTCCTGCTCAGAAGTGAGTCAGTCTCCACAGGCTTCCCTTCTCCCTGCATGGTCCTCAGAGCCCTTGCTGGTCCTGTACTGTAATGTGTTTAGTAGGTTGACTCTGTTAGGTGTTAGGTGGCATGGTCTCACTGCACAGAGGAAACTGTAAGAATTAAGGAACTTGTCCAAAGTCTTATAGAAGATTGGCATATAGTAGGGAGATGGGCCTCAGGCTGCTATCTTAGCATTCTTTTGCTCTGTCCATCATTTCAATCCTCTGTCTCCCTTTAGGTTCAAGGTTTTGTTTCTAAAAGGGAAGAAGCAGCCAAAGTCATTTGAAGGGAACCTTTTTGCCTTATCTTTCTGGAGTTTGAACCTCACAGAAGAGTGGATTATAAATCCTCAGGCCATTTATCAAAGATCATCATTATTACAAAATAAGAAAAAAAAACCACCTGCATACCTTCACCTCTTATTTAGTTATCTAGCCTTGGGTCATTCTGTATCTAAATTAAACATTATCTGCAACAGATTATAAATTCCAGAAAGGCAGAGATTAGCATGTGTCCTGTGCGTTTTTCTTGGCACCCTAGTCATTCATTTCCATGACTGCATGGACTTGCAATGTACACCTATTATTTTCCCAGCTACATTTTACATTGTAAGATTATTCATAAAACAGGATTCAAAACCTGAAATGCATATTTATTTTGCCTTAGGACATGTAAGCATAATCTAATGATCTAATAAAGTTCTTTAAAGTTCTGCATATTCAAAGTATTTCATCAGCTCAACAGAGAAAATTAATTGAAATTAGTTATATTATATTTTTGGATAATCACCACCTACTAAACTGGAGCTCTTTAGCCTGCTACAAAAAATAACATGGATCTTTTACTACAACTGTTCTTGCACAAACTCCAGAAACAGGGAACTTTATACTCATTTTTGCACACCCCTTTCTCCCATTCCCAAGAAAATCATCTAGGCAGTTTACTTGGTAATGCTTAACAGAGGGTGTTTCTATCATGTAATCATCACAGCCCTAGGGTTTTATGAGGCCAAATGCATAACTGAATGTCTCTAAAATCCCCCAAGGGCGTAGTACTCTTACTCCTAGAATATCCCTAAAGTTAATTTACTGCAATATTTTGTGATTTTTATTCTCCAGGTTAAGAACTATACTCTTCTGCATTCCTTTTGGAGTTTCGATATGACGTTGCAGAGTTTTGGAAAGGATAGTAGTAAATGCCAGCCTCATGGAATTTTAAGACTTCACCTAAATTAGCTCACCAGTGGTTTAATTAAAGTGCTGTACCTTGCTTGTCAAAGACAGTTTGCAAATATCTATCACAACTAATCTTTGCATATATTATATACAGGCTCTTCATGGCTAGGATAGAACAAGATGTCTTTTCTATTTCAGAGTGTGCAAATCATTTTTCTAATGATATCAAATTGGATGTACTTCTTTTTTTTTTTATTTATTTGCCAGTTCTGGGCTTAGGCTCAGGGCCTAGCTACTGTCGTTGGGTTTTTCTCAAGGCTAGGGCTCTACCACTTGAACCACAGCACTAGTTCTGGCTTTTTTCTGTGTATGTAGTATCGAGGAATTCAGTGCTTATCTAGCACTCTACCACTAAGCCAAACTCAGCCTTGGATGTACTTGTTGCATATAGAAAGATCACTTCTAGATACATTCAGTCCTCTCCATTTGTAAGAAGGAAAGCCATTTAAATCACAAATCAAAGGACGAAATTTTGACTAGTAATCTTAAAGAGGGTCTGTTTGCCAAAGCTTGGTATTCATTAATAAAACTCATTTGTGGAGTTGCTGAGAGGAAAGGAAAAGGTTAGACTTAGAACTTGACTTAGTCTGAAGCCTAAGGTAAACAAGAAACTTGTACTTCCTTAAATTTAGTTCAGATAAATCGGAGTGCTTTGTCCAAATATTCAGAACATAAAACAGCCCACTACATAGTTTTTTTTTCTATTCGTCATAGAAAACTAACTCTTTCTCAGTTATTTATGCAAACTCCTCTGACTGTCAGTGATTATTTTTGTGTTGGTTATGGCCAAGAGCAGCTTATCCCGGAAATAATCATGACATTCCAATGAAAGCTATCCAAAGATTTTTACAATTAATTGCTTGGCGGGAAATTTACATGGTGGAGTTGTGAAGAACTCTTGTTTGGAAACCCAAATAAGCTTGTAGGTGAATAGGAAGGGCAAAGGGCAAACACTGTTGAATGAACAAGTTGTTGAATATCCCATAGTCATAGAAAAATGGAGGCTATTTGCCTATTTGCTTTAGAGAAACATTTTTAGGAACATTTGCATTTTACTTTCTACTCATGATGACTTAAACACGGGCAGAGAAAACCTAGAACCATTCTTTTAAAGGCTGAATGCCAATGGTTTGTGCTTGTAATCCTAGCTACTCAGGAGGCTCTGATATGAGGATTACACACAAATCTATAGGACACAAATCTTAATCTCCACTGAACCAGCAAAAAACCAGAAATGAAAGTGTAGGTTTGAGCAACTGGAGTAGCAGCCTTGAGCAAAAAGGCTATGAGGTCCTTAGTTCAATTCCCCTTGCCAGCACATGCTTGAATGTACACACACACACACACACACACACACACACACACACACACACACACGATATTTAAAAATCACATCTCCAGAATTCTAAAAAAAAGGCTTAAGAAATGAAAGATATCATACTTATAAATATCAGAAAAAATAGCAAAAGGTTTTTTTTTAAGAGTTGAATAATCCAAGACCTTTCAGAAACTCTTCCTCCTGGTATTTTTGCCTTCCCAGGTAACAATCTCCCAACACAAAAACTATGTCAGTCAATGTACTTAATAGACTTGAGTTATCTTAGTCCGAAAAAGAGAGAAACATCAATAGTAACACTTCAGGAAGTGTATAGATCACCATTTAGATCTGGATTTTGTTTTGTTTGGGGATGGCCTTAGGAAGAATCAGTTTTTCTAAAAAGAGGCCCAAGATAAAATTTGTTTTGTTACAAAGCCAACTCTTGAAGTGTGCTACTATTTCACACACAGCATTTTAGTGATTCTCTAAACAATTTAACTGGAAATATCTTTAGACCATATCTACATAATATTAAAAAAATCTGGAGGTAAAATAAAAAAATCAGTGTGTTCAGTTTTTTTTCAAATAAGCAAACATCTAGCTATTTAGTTCAATGATAAAAAACATATTTTTACAAAGGTAATTTTTCTCTTTGAAAATTATTTCTGAAATGTAGCAAATTGTGATTTTCCCCCAGTTCGGCCAGTAAGTTAATGCAGTGGTTTGCAGGTTATGGAGAATAAATTCTGTATCTAAACAAATTGATCTTTCCTCTACTATCACTGATATACCATCCTGTATGTCTTTTATGCTATTCCCCTAAAAGATTATTTCATCAGATTTCTCTTTTTTCCCCTCTTAAAAACTAAACATAGGAACACATACTTCAAGCATTTAGGAAGATTCTCCCTATGTGACATCTTTAAATACAGACACTGGACTCCACAACTAACAAAAGGCATTACAAGATGAACAGGGCAGCTGGGTACTAAGAAGGGTATAAATTTCATTTTTCTAAAGACTGTTACCAGAAACTAAGCCACATTTGCATCTCTTGGTCTTTTCTTGTTTACACAGCATCTCAAGTCCTTAGACTGTGAAGGATGTTTATAACATAAATGGGGACTCTTTAAAGCAATTCCCAGGACCACACATTCTTCTCAGAGGAGAGCAATGCCCTAGTACTTGTGGCAAATATTCATCTACTTGAGTTTTACTGGACTGTGAGGGCATGACTGGGTTTTTTTTCTTTTTTTCCAAATAGAGGTTTTTGAGGCAGATATTTTCTGAAGGCTGAGGTAAGTGCCATTTAATATGGTGTAGATATGTTTTCCTGATTTTTTAATAATGGGACTAGCAGAACAAATATTGTAAAGGATGTATAATAAATTGTAGCCCTGAATGACAAACGGAAACAAGCAGGGCTTCAATGTGAAAATGTGGTTCATTCTCCCAGATGTGTGGTTCAAAATGTCACACTCCTCTTGACATACTGAATCACCGAATATTTCTCTGCTTTCAGCTTTGCGTTGGCATTAGGTAGTCTGACTTCTTTTTTGATTATTAATATATTTGCTGCAGCAACCATTAATAAAAGGCATGCTAATAACAATGAAATACAGCTCCACTTGAAAAACGAGGTGCACAAGGGCCCTAAAGACCCTTATATCTGTCACTACACTACAACACCGTGTGATGAGTTACTACAGATTATTAAAATAATTTAATGTAGTTATTGCACTGAAATATGTACCTTTCAGCCTGTAAGTGAAAGTAGCCTGCTCTCTAATAAAGAACAATTCTAAGAAAGTACCCCAAAGAGTTCTTGCCCAAGTCTAATTATAGGCGGTAAATTTGTTTCCTTCCAGAAAAACCAAAGAAAAGTTTTTCACTGTCTTTTACCCAATGCCAGTGATTAGTGCAGGTGTTCCAGAAGAAAGTAAATTCACCCTTAATAGTTAGACATAGTATGTAACTCAAGGATATTGCATATTGCCTTCAACAATCTCTCAACTACTTGTGAAAATTGATGCCAAGCCAGAGCTCTCCAGTGTTAATGCCACAGGCCAGTTACTGCCTCAATCCTCTTCTCACCTCTGCTGCTAGATTTCTTGGAATTCAGTATTTCAATGTTAATCACTTGAATGCACATGAACACACTCAATAATTTGTGGATGTTTGAGGGGTTTAGTTTGTTTTTGTCTTTTCCTTGCTGATCTCCAACAAACACCTTTCTCTCCTTAGCCTTCTGAAGAGCTAAGACTATTGAAAGAATTTTCCCCCAAAAAGGAAGCTGTGCTATCATGAATACTGACCACATTTTTCGGACCGAATGATAGGATAGAAGAATCCAGACTGTATTTTATGGAAGAAGAAACCAAGATGACAGATACCATGCTCCTGCCTTCTATGATAACCTAGGGTTCTAGGTGAATGAACTTGTGTGAGACTCATTGGACTAGGAGCCATCATTGCCCTTTTATACTCTGTATTTAAGAATAGTTGCCCAGCCAGGTGCAGTGGCTCACGCCTATAATCCTAGCTACTCAGGAGGCTGAGATCTGAGTATTGCAGTTCAAAGCCAGCCCGGGCACTAAAGAATGTGAGACTCTTATCTCCAATTAATCACTAGAAAATGGGAAGTGGGGCTCAAGTAAGGGTAGGGCTGTAGACTTGTGCTGAAGAGCTCAGGGACAGTTCCCAGGCCCAGAATCAAACCCACAAAAAGAAGAAGAAGAAGAAGAAGAAGAAGAAGAAGAAGAAGAAGAAGAAGAAGGAGGAGGAGGAGGAGGAGGAGGAGGAGGAGGAGGAGGAGGAGGAGGAGGAGGAGGAGGAGGAGGAGGAGAAGGGGAAGGGGAAGAAAAGGAGAGTTGCCCAACAGATACCTAAACTGACAGGAATCATATTCTAGGAAAATACTTGAATCCAGAAAGACTTTCCAGAGTGCCTAGTGCCTTTGTCAGTGGCAAAGTACACCCAGAGAGAGAGATCAAGAAGTAAAATAGTCATTGTATAAGACTTATTCTGAACTACCCATCCCAAACCATTTTTAAGAAAAGCATTTTTGTTTCAGGTAGTCGGGAATCTGCCTTTGTTTACGCGATCTCCTCAGCTGGAGTTGTATTTGCCATCACCAGGGCCTGTAGCCAAGGAGAACTAAAATCCTGTTCCTGTGATCCCAAGAAGAAAGGAACGGCCAAGGACAGCAAGGGCACCTTTGACTGGGGTGGCTGCAGTGATAACATTGACTATGGGATCAAATTCGCCCGGGCATTTGTGGACGCCAAAGAGCGGAAAGGGAAGGATGCCAGAGCCCTGATGAATCTTCACAACAACAGAGCCGGCAGGAAGGTATGGAAATGCAACCATGATCATGTTGAAGACTGCTTGGCCTTATTACTCATTCGGGCAGAGTTTATCTCCAGCTTTTCCAAAGTTGATAAAAGGCTGTGTAGTCACAGCTTCCCACCGCCCCTCAGCCCAGAGCTGTTTGTTCTAAAGAATACCACCAACTGGGTTGAAAGGTCCACACCCATGCTCCACCTTCCTTCCCACAGTTGAGCTCAGTATGTCCACCCATGGCTTTTGGCCAGGTGGTGGAAGTCCAGTGGTTTATGGTCCCCTTGGATACTGTATTGTCTGGGCAGGAGATACAATCTGTGGTTTAGTGCCAGACTGTAACCCTAGCTGAAAGGAGGATGAGACCTGAGGATGGAGGTTTGAAGCCAGCCTAAACAGGACAGTATATGAACTCTTGTCTTCAATTAATTACACACACAAAAAAAAGGCAGAAGTGTAACTTTGCCTTTCAGATGGTAGAAAACTGAATTCAAGCTCCAGATCAGCGCGGCGCACGCACGCGCGTGCACACACACCCACACACCCACACACACGCATACATTTGTTGTTTAGAATGACAATGGTATATATCGACTATTTCCATCTAAGGGACATCTTTTATTTAAATCTTCCTGAAAGCCAGTCACTAGGCACGCTTTGTTGGCTTCTGGATTCTGGGATGTTCTCTTTTGGAGCCACACCAACCCCAACCCTAAAGCTCTAGCTGTGGCTTGTGATCCTGTATGAGTACAGGGACCGGGGGAAGACACGGCACCTTTTCCTTTCATCCTCCTGAGCTTCCTGAGCTGGTATTCCTGGTAATCCAGTCATCACTCTCAAACACCCACTTGTGACATGAGAAAACTGAGGCCTGATGTGCTCAAGGTGAGTCAGCAGAAGTTAACTCTTAGTCCAAGTGTGCCTCTATCTGGGATTAAACCATTGGAATGCCAATGTTCCAATACAATGACAATCTCAGCCTTTCTAGATGGAGGCTTGACCAGAAGAATATGGAGAAAGAATAACAAGAGAATCTGAATGCAGCTGCTTATACCTCTTTGTAGAAAACATAAACTGACCAAGTTAAGAAATATTGGGTCAGAAGCATTATAGACTAACCTAATTGTCAATGGAAACAGATAACTAGGATTTGTTTTATTGAGGCACATAAAAATGTGCTTGGTATAATATAAAGAAAGATCAAGCAAAAATTGAAAGGCAGAGGGGAATGGCTTGAACAAGAAAAAGAATAGAAAAAAAATGCAAATATCTTTGAATGCAATCCTTTGATTTAGGCTCCAAAAGAGAATAAATCTCATTTAAAGGAAGTTGGGAGGAAACAACTCTCCCATAGCCCATGCAGTAAGATGAGTGTGACCTGAACTGTTTACAAATAGTACCTTTTCTGAACTTTAAAAACCAACATTCTTTCTTTAAAAAATAAATTTATTAACTTATAATGACTATTGCCAAGAATATAGAGTGTGGTTGTGCAATCTGACAACTGTTGGTAACTGTTGTTTGTGCAGTGATTTAGATAAAAGAATTTTATATTGACCTTCATTTTGACCTTGATAGCAGACATATAAGTTATAAAGTGTGGTGTCTTTGATAGTAGTGTGCTGCTTAATTACCCAGACAGGATATAGAGTTAGATGAAAGCATAGGATCTTACACAGTATTCAAAAGAATGTTGATTTATCAAAATAAATGTTAATTCTGCAAAATAAAGGCCACTTGGTATTGAATTTTTCAGCTCTTCAAGACAATAGACCCTAGCTATTGTAATCTAGGCCCTGAATAAACAAGACTATGAATGTAAATCATATGCTGATTCACTGTGTGGAGGTGAACAGCTGTCAGGCCTCAGATATTCTTGTGCCTACTCTTCAAAACTTAGAAGGCTACTTTTGATTGGGGAAAAAAGTGCACACACTGGTTTTTTTTTTAAATGTGGTTTTAATTAATGGTGGGTGGACAGACTTTCTCAAGGAGATGCATGATGTCAGTAAATATGAACTTTAATGAGAGTAAATGTATCGAGATAAACATGCATCTCTAATTCTCTTCTGGTGGTCATTAGATTCCTAGTCCCAACTTCCCCTTTGTACCAGCAGAAGGCCGGAGGAATGAAAACGAGAAAAGGCTGAGTTTGTGTTTGAAGGCAAGTCTCTCGACCTAAGCCTACTTACTACTGGCCTGGTTCTAGAAAGCCTCAGCTTCCCAGAGCTGACTGTAACATCAGTCTACTTTTTTCTTCTTTGTACATTGTATAGTATTTTCCTATGTCGAAGATTACTATCCTCTACTTTTAAAACTGGGAAGTGTCTTAGTGAGACCAGGGAGGGGAAATATGCTTTTGACTTAAAAGCCAGAGCCACTGCTCCCAAGGTTGTTCAGCATAGTCAATGCTGAAAATCAGAATTCAACACTGCCATTCCATTAGGTCTTAATTTTCCTTCAATATTTGAACTGTTTAATTCATGTGTTATAGCTGCTGGTTAGAGCACCCTCATGTGTCTCTGTACTGTAATATCATTTAAATCATCCGTGATTTCACTTTTTTCAAGACAGTTTCCGTAGCCTTTATAATAATACTCTTTTTTCTTTCATATTCATGTTCATCTTTGATTGAGTCTAGTTTTCTAGAATGAAAAAGATAAGTATACCTCATTTAAAAATATTATTTGAAGAGAGAAATGCCACAATTCACCCCAGCTACTCATTTTAGATCTAAAAAAGCCAGGCTATGAAAATTTCCAAGTTATATTAAGCAAATTACAAGAGAAAGGTACCTGGTGAGTATCTACCATCTGTTCCTTTTCACAAGCCAGTAAAGTCATCTACTCTTTCCTCTAAGAAGAAATTATCACAGCTTTTAAGTTTCCTGAGAGAATCGGCATCAGAATAACTTCTGTACCCAAACACTACCCCTTTGATAATTCTGTGAGTTTTTATAGGAGTGAAAGTTTTCCTAAAAGTAAGAGAAGTCCAGAAAATTAATTTCTTCTCTTGTCCATAGAACAGAAAGAATGTGACATGTGAGATTGCCTTAATATTAATCTGGCAACACCAAAAATTTGCTTGCTGGATTTTTTTTTCTCAGATGTATGTAATGAAAAAAGGTAGTATGTGGTACTATGAGAAACAAGAATGAGACAAATAGCCCAGAATGCTTTCCAACCAGTGAAATAAAGGTTATTTGTAGCTCAGGTAAGAGAACCCAATACAAACCAGTGTTGATTGTCATTTGGAATTCAACATGATGCTCCATGAAGATCCATCTTCTTTGCAGCCTAATACTGAAATAAAAACTGGTAGCTACTGTCATCTGATTGTTCCTAAATCTATAGGAATAAAACTATTAAATCTATAGAAATAAAACTAATGAAGCTGGGCCCATGAAAGACAATCTGATTCACTCAGGGTCATGGATGGAACCATGACATGCTGAACTTGGAGATTCACACCCAGTTATGTTTGTCTGTAGGCATGTGTTTCTATTTCTCTGTTGTCTTGGCTTTGGAATTTCTAAGAAAAACAAGCAATATTTCTCTTTTATTTTTCCAAAGGAATAATAATAAGCAATAGTTGTTGCTCCCCGTGAAAGGAGTAAATTTATCTATCTATACCTCACAAATTTTCTACACTGAATGTACATTAGTTTTTAACAACAGGAAAATAAACTTGCTTTACATGTTGAAAACCAGACTCCACATTGTGAATACACTTTCAAAAACTTGACCTTCCCCCATCTCCTCGTCCTCTCTGCACCAGGGATTAAAAACCCAGGGTGCTATCTCTTGATCTACCTCCATTCCCTTTTGTTTATATCTTGTTTTTGAGACAGGGTCACTCTAGGTTTGACTTGGCTAGCCTCAATCTTGTGATCCTCCTGTTTCCATCCCCTAAGTAGCTGGAATTAGAGGCATGTGACACATAGTTGGTCAACTTGACCATATTTGGGGTATTCACAAAAGTTATGGCTCTCCCAGTTTGAGACCTGTGCATTGTGGGGCTAAATTTGGGTCAGCAGACCATTTATTAAGGACTTTCTTAGGGAAATGTCCATTTTAAATATTGAGTCCAATATGAAAATGAAAAAGAGGAAAAACTTCCTTATTTTAAGAAACTAATCTTTAGTCAAAGAGTACAATGCAACTGCCAGGCAAGCTACCCTAAGTGTCTAAATAGCAAAAATCTGGCAGTCAGCTGTGGAGATAGAGATTTGTGTCACAAAAGAATTGAGTGTTTGAGCTGTAAATAAAGATTGCTCAGGGCTGAGATAGGGAAATGTTTTCCCCAATATAGGGAATCTAAGACAAGAAATATAGTGGAGTAGAAAGCACTTCAGGAAGTAGATGACTGACCAGAACCCTAGGGTAGAGCTGGAGACTCAATATTAAAGGGAACTGAGACTGGAAATTGGTTTCAGCCAACTTCTGGAGAGTTTTAATAGCATGTTGAGACATTTGGATGCCTTTGGAAGGCAAGAGAAAAGTGCTGAACAATGCGGGGGGAATAAATATTTAACATTCAGTTTTTATACATTTGTTAATTTTTTAGTCTCTTCTTGATAGAGTATAGACAGCAAAGTTCAAACCTTCTGTAATATATTTGAATTGCTGACTTGTAAGTTAGATTTTTTTTCTAGGAAATTGTTGTATTTCTAACTCCCTGAATTTCACTATAGCTTAAACTTAATTCTAAAACGTGGTATAGCATCATGTGGCACCTGTGCTGATATTGATTTTTTGTTGTGGTTGTTTTGTTTGTTTTTCTGGTCTGGACTTCAGTTCAGGGTGTTGACACTGTCCTTGTGCCTCTCTGTGCTCAAGGCCAGCACTCTATCACTTGAACCACTTCATCACTTCTGGCTTTTTCTGAGTAGTTTATTGGAGATAAGAGTCTCAGGGACTTTTCTGCCTGGACTACCTTCAAACCACCATCCTCAGATCTCAGCCTACTGAGTAGCTAGGATTATAGGTGTGAGCCACTAGTACCTGACTGATACTGTTATTCATAAAATGCAATTATTGGCCACTATGCTATATAGTCAGTAAGAGTTCTTAGTTATAAGTCTCATCTGACTGGGTTGATGTGGAAGATAGGGGCTCTGTGATCTGAACATTGGCTCAATTATTTGAGTACAGTCTTGGACAATTACCTAACTGGATCTAAGTATAAAATAAAACTTATACAAATGTACAACAGGATTTTTTTGTTTTTGTTTTTGAGCTTGAGCTCAGGGCCTGAGTACTGTCCTTAGGCTCTCTCAAGGCTAGTGCCCCAACACTTGAACCACATCACCACGTTCAGCTTTTTCTATATATGTGGTGCTGAGGAATCAAACCTGGGTCTTTGTGCATGGTAGGCAAGCACTCTACTACTAGGCCAAAGTCCCGGTCCCCACAACAGGTTTTAAGCAAACCCACGATACAATTATCATCCATATTTTACCTATAATGATAGAGTAGCCAAAATTAGCAAATATATTAAATGCATTTGCTTATTGAGATAATATGAAATCTCACTTCACTGGGTGCCTTTCATTTTAAATGAGATGAGTTCCTAGGGTAAAGAGCCTAAGAGTGTCTGATTGTACACTGTGCCCAAACAGGCACCTTACTAGGTCACCCTGGTGACTACCAGGGTCACTGAGTGTGACACATTACAGCACTGGGATAAAGCAGATACATCCACAGGAAACGCTTCCAAAGGAAACAGAAAGTAGATATTACATTAGCTGTAACCACAGTCTTATAGGCAAGGACATTTAAGTTCCTATAAAGTCTTCAAAGAATAGATTTCTTGGTACTGCTTGAATAAGCAATAAACAAATCATGGGTCTAGCCTCAAAAAATTACAATATGACTTTTAAAGAAATCACTCTTTTAAGATAAGCCAGGAACTGGGGCTCAAGCCTATATATAGTCAATCCTGCTTGGGAAGTTGAGATCTGAGGATCAAAGATCAAAGCTAACTGATTAATCAGCAAAAACCCAGAAGTAGTTCCATGGCTCAAGTGGCAGAGTGTCCTTCTTGAGTGAAAAAACCAAGTGAGAGTACAAGGCCTTGAGTTCTTTACCCCAATCTTCAGTAATCTTCAGCATCCTTATGGGACACAAATTTTATTTAGCAGGGATTTATTTCCTGATTGGCTTTTAAAAATATATCTTGAAAAAATTGAATCAGTTCTGCCAGTCATAACTGTCTTGCTGGACTCAAAACTAGTGTATATAGTATATATCACATGAATCATTAAAAAGCCAGAATTAAAGTCTCTGAGCAGGAAATAACTCTTAACAAAATTGTTATAATTCCATGTAAGGATCTACTATTAGAGAGAAATATTTTTCAGACCTGCCTCATGAGTCAATTGGAATGTATATATATATATAGCTAGCTAGTCAACAGTAAGGTTCTTGAGTTCCACAAATACAAATTCCACAGCTTATATTTTCTAAGTAAACAAGCCTATCCCATAATCACTGTTTTTAAAGAACGACGGAGTTGAAGATATCACAATGCCTTATTGAAGTTAATAAATGTTTGCATAGGCAAATCAATAGTGCAGTTTGATAATAAATATTCCTTGTTTCTCTAGTTCCACAGTGTGTTTGTATGAAATGTATAAATTAGCCTAGCTTTCAGTAATTCCCATCTTGGAGATGTAGACCTTTCCAGAGGACTTAATTATTAATAAATGTACTTAGCTCTTAGCCAGCATGTGAAAGTTAAATAATATGTTTTGAATGTGTGTTTTCCTCAGGAAAATGGATATAGGACCCAAAATGGGTTAGCTATTTTGTAGAATACTTGAACTAAAAAATGAGGCACTAATATTTGTGTGTGTGTGCATGTCAGTTTTGGTGCTGGAAAGGGGCTACATCAGAGAATGGGAAGCAGAGGGCTTTCTGGGAGATAGTTCACATGCCCTGTCACTGGCAGGTCATGGGCGACATACAGGGGAGCCCCTGTCTGCCTCCACAGGATGGCAAATCCCCCTGAAGAAGGAGTTCAAGGTGACAAGCTCTACTCCTTCTTTTAAACCTACCAGGTGGTCAAGTCGTTCTTCTAAGGAGAAAGGGGGGGGGATGAGAAATGTTACTCTAATGTAACATCTTCCTAATATGAAATGAACTATAAAGGACATAGAGGATCAATTTATAAGGTTTGGCACCTAACTAATATAATGCCAGTGAAGAGAAGCAAATATTAAAGGCAAAGTTTTGAGCCTGATGGCCATGTCACATGCCAGTAATCCTAACTACTCAGAAGCCTGAGATCTGAGAATCTTTGGTTCAAAACCAGCCCAGCCAGGAAATTCCATGAGACTGTTATCTACAAAAAAGCTGAAAGTTGAACTGTGGCTCAAATGCTAGAGCACTAACCTTGAACACAAAAGCTCAGGGAAAGAGCTCAGGCCCTGAGTTCAAGCCCCAGAATTGTATAGAGAGAGAGAGAGAGAGAGAGAGAGAGAGAGAGAGAGAGAGAGAGAGAGAGAGAGAGAGAGAGAGAGAGAGAGAGAGAGAGAGAGAGAGGGGGGGGGGGGGAGGGAGAGAGAGAGACAGTCATTGCTGAAGAATCAGAGAGTCCTTGGGCCTGGAATGTGTCCTAGTGGTAGAGTCTTCGCCTAGCATGCACAAAGCCCTGGGTTTGACTCCTTGGTCCCACATACACAGAAAAAGCTGAAAGTGGTGTTGTGGCTCAAGTTTTAGAATGCTAGCCTTGAGAAAGCCCAAGGACAGTGCACATGCCTTGAGTTCAAGCCCTGAGATTGGCAAAAAAAAGAACCTGAGAGTTCAGACTGAAAAATCAACCAGTATTAGGTATTCCAAGAATAAGGGATAGTCTAGAAGCTTTCATGGAGGAAAAAATACAAAGTGAAATGAAAGCAAAGCCAATACATTTTCAAAATACATTATCCAAATGTTACATTTCCCATTTACAGAACTAGAAGCTAAAACCCTGCAGGGCTATAACTTCAAAGTTTTGAGAAAAAATTATTTCAATGCAGAATTCTATACCCAGCCAAGCTATTAATCAAGTGAGAAGGCTGGAGGAAGACATCTTAGACATGCAAGAATTCAAAAAATGTATCTTCTATGCACCTTGAAGGAGTTACTCAAGAATGCACTGCCACAAATGGAAAGAATCAACCAAGAAAAAAAAATGTACTCAGTATATGAAGGCCTGATCAGCCCAGGTTGAACAAAAGGATGAAGCCTAGATAAAATGATTGTAAAGACAGAAAACGCAAAGTGATAGTCACTGAAATTGGTAGCAAGTAAAATGAGGAAATTTCCATACCACTCTGAGAACATTCTTTATTACCAGAGAGGTTGTAAAATTGGATCAAAGATAACAAGGTGCAATCCCAACCCAGTACTAACTACTCAGCCACAAAATTAATCATAGAGTCTTCCCTCAATATCTGTGGAGGATGCGTTCCTAACTCCCCTACGAATATCCACCTCTTACATAAAACAGTATTGTGTATTCTACACATCCTCCCGTATTCTTAAAATCATCTCTAGATTACTTATCATACCTACTGGAATATAAATGATATGTAAATAGTTGCTATCCCATAGTGATTAGAGAGTAATGATGAGTGTTTGTTCAGTAGAAATATAGCTATCACATACATAATACATGAACAAGAGGTGTGTGGATAATGCTCACACAGAAAGTTCTGGAAAGTCTGAAGGTGTATGAGACATTGAGGGAGATAGCAATGTGAATCTACACCTCACTTCATTTGGGTGAATTCAGCAGAGTGCTCACATTTGCAAATATAAGTTTTGCTTTGGAATGTTTATTAGAATTTTTCCCCAGAATACTTTCTATCCATAACTGCTGGAACCCTGGGTATGGAGGGCCTATTGTATTTCAGAGCTCTCACTTTATTTCTTTTCAAAATTTGTATATAGCAGTTTTACAAAGTGTGTCATTCTGATTTTTACATACCTGCCTAGATGCATATACACATACAATGTGCCCTTATCAAACTCACCCTTCCATCTCTTCATCCTTCAGCTCCCTTCCTCAACCAATTTCAACAGGTTTCATTGTTCTATTTTCATACATGGTTATAATGTACTTTGACCATATCATATTATTGTATTGTTTTCAAGTTTTTATAACCAACATCTTCATGTTTTTATAATCAACATCTGCATGTAACTATAGTTACATAACAGAGGTTCTTTGGTTAGTCAGTTTTTGTTCATTCCGATACAGTATTTCCAGTCCTTCCACCAGAAGTCATGCATGAGAAGCCCCCATCCCCTTACACAGTGCATCTGGAAACCTGGAGAACATCTTTCCATGCACCCTGCAACTCTGTTTTGACCCACTGACCTACTGGTTTGTTAGCACTTAGATTTTTTTCCCACCAGCCAGTTGTTAGCCATCTTTTCTTCTCCATATTCAGTACTAGCTGATTGTTACTTGTGGCAAAATTTTCATACAGACTCAGGCATTTTGGAGGCATGGGGGTAAGAAACAAGTCTTACTTCAGTAGCCAGTTTCCTTTGTCTTAGAAATGTAGTGCCATAGACATGTCACTCAGCTGGAGACCTCAGTAGGCTCAGGTTCCTGCCATTGAGCAAGGATTTCTTGCCATGACATTCCTGGTGAAGATGCCATGCTCAGCTCACACTGGGTATTAGAATCACCTGAGGAGCTGCAAATAGTGCTAAGGCCCACCCACCTCCCCCACAGTTCTGATTTATGCAGTCTGGGAGGGCTGGACAGGATCCCCAGATGTCTTTAATGTGCAGCTGGAACTGAGAACCACTACTCTGCTCTCTCAGTTGCCAAAGAACAATCCTCGAATGCCGTGACTTCACTATGCAACTAGTGTGACTCGTTTTGTTCTCCTCCCTTTTGCAAGACCATGTAATCCCTCTGCCTGCTGCCAGATTGTAAAAGCACATTTCCCTTCTTCCTCTGTGCAGGTCAAAGGGTGGTTTCTGCCAGGGGGCTTGTCCTGTACCTCGCTTTCACCACTATCTTCCTTTCCTGCATAGAAGACTGAGCTACCACATTAACCAACAATATATAATAATACCTTATGTAGCACAGACCATAATGTACTTAATCATTTCCTACCAATATCATTTGGACTTCTCATTTTGCTGTTGCTAATTAATGCTATAGTGAACATCCATGGAAATGTAACCATAAATAAGGACTGAGGATATCAGTCAAGTGGTAGAATCCCTGCCTAGCAAGCATAAGCAAGGCCCTGAGTTCAAATCCTAAAACACAATATATGCACAAGAATTTCTAGAGTAGAATTACCAGATCAAATGACATATAAATTAAAAAATTGGACAATATTTGTAAAAAACACTGTCTCCATTTAAGTGGCATGTTGATATGTTCTCCACCAATAGTTTGTTAAAGATCTCTTTCCTGACATGCTTTGAAACATGAAAGATCTCTTTCCTGAGATGCTTTGAAACATTAAACATTACGATGAAAAGTCTGTTATAAAAGGCAAAGACTGCCAGGTGCAGTGGCTCACACCTGCAATCTTAGCTACTCTGGAGGCTGAGATCTAAGGATCAAGGTTCAAAGATGCCAGCCTGGGTACAAAAGGACCTGAGACTCTTATCTTCAATTAACCTCTAGAAAAAGGGAAGTAGAGGCTGAGCTCAAGGGTAGGGTGGTATCCTTGAGTTGAAGAGCTCAGAGAAAGTGCCCAGGCCCAGAGTTCAAGCCCCATGACCCACTAAAAAAAAAAGAAGCCAAAGAGTGTGCCCCATACACATGGAGGACGGGGAAGAAGGTGAGTGAATTCACATAACCAAGCAACTTAAGGCTACTATGATGTTTTTGCCTAATTGCTCCTTCATCTTGTGAATGCTTCTGACACATTTCCAGTCCAGTGAATAAACAAAGAATGACTTTCTGGAATTAAAAAAAAATTCTGCACACCTGACTATTGTAGCCTTAGTCAGAAACCAAGTTTTGTTGAAAGGACAAAACAGGTCAAGCACTCAGAAAAAATTGCCCAGGACAAAGCCAGTCGAAAGAGGTAGCCTGGCGTATTGAGCCTGAGTACATTGGGAATGAAGTGGTGGTGTATAAGCATGTGAGCCTCAGGGAGCTTTACCAAGGCAGCACACTAAAGCTCCTCACCTCCATCTTCTGTAATTAGTAATTAGAACCTCAATGAAGGGCAGAGCAGGGGAGAAACTTCAGACTTCTTAGAGAAAGGCTTTATTTGTGGTTGTTGTTTGTTTTACCAGTCCTGGGGCTTGAATTCAGGGCCTGAGCACTGTCCTTGGGCTTTCACAAGGCTAGATCTCTACCACTTGAGCAATAGCACCACTTCCAGCTTTTCTATGTGTTTGGTGCTGAGGAATCGAACCTGGGTCTTCATGCATGTTAGGTAAGCAGTCTACCACTAGGCCAAATTTAGAAATAAAATGTTGTTGTTATTCAGTGTTAGCACTTTGGAGAATATTATCAAGAAGATTCACTGTTCCCTTTACCTGTGCCCTCACCCCAGATACCCTTTGATTTAGGGACACAAGATGATGGGGATGCAGTGCCATTATTGAACAATGACCACAACCATGGCTGAGAGAGATCTCACAGCTGGTGATCAGCTCCATAGCCCTTCTTTTTATCTCATGGCTTAGGTTGTCATAGCCATGAGGGTCATAGCTCAACCATCACTAGACATTTTTTTTAATATTACAGTAACTTAAGAAACATGACTAAAGCAGGAGATTAGTGCTGAAAAATGCTGGGGCCAGGGGGAGGGGGATGGTAATTATGTTAAGGAATGAATCCTACTGAACATTTAAAAAAAAGGTGAAAAGGTAACAAGGAGAGGTTTTTTATTCAAAAAGCATACTGGGAGATAATAATGTGAAGAAATGTGTGTATGTATTATATGTTAGGGAGACATTTTAATCTGAGTTCATATCCAATCATTCCATATCCTGGTTTTGGCACATTGGCACTTGATCTTTTGTGGGGTTTTTTTTGTTTGTCAACTGAGAAGATAGTAGCTCAGGGCTTTTGTAATGACCTTGATGCTGTCTGCTGGCTGTCTCAGGTGAGCCAAGTGCAGGATCATATTCACCAAGTCATCTCAGTCTGATGCAGCCCTGCTGGTTCATCCTAAGACCAAAGCAGAAACTTCTCTAGATTGTCCTGTGGTCTACCTGTCTCCTCTTCTACTGATAGCTCTCACAACTGTGGAAAAGGGGCCTTCCTGTTGGAACCAGGAAAGATAAATTTGCCCCAATTTTCTTTGCTTCCTTTCTAAGGAAGAACAGAGTATACTCTAAAGTGTCATCTAAAGTCGCATTGCTTGGTCAGAGTTGAGAATTAATCTTCTTAGTCTACTGTTAGCCTCAGTGCAGCCTGGCTCTGTCCCTTACTGGCTAGGCAACTATGGACAAGAGATTTACCCGGTCTCTCAGATTTTTTTCTTCCTCTGCAAAGGTAAAACAGGAGCTGTATGTGGAAAAATTTCTACTGGCTATGTGTGACCTGTACAGTCAGAGTAGATATACTAAAATACTACATAAAACTACCTTGGGGTCATATGCATAATGTATACATGAAGCCTAAATGAAACTTGCATTTTGTCTTGGATCTCATCCATAAGATATTTCTTAATGAATATTCAAAGTCTTTAAGAAAATCCAAGGCCCAAGCATCTGCTCCCAAACATTTTAAATAAGAGATTCTCACTCACTAATAGTGAATAATTTTAAATATACTAATTAGCAAGTACTCTCATTCATTCCCTCTTTTTTGTCTTGTGCCAGTTCCATGTCTTGTGGCACGAAACTCAGGATCTCTTGTTATCCCTTGACATTTTTTCAAGGCTAGCATTCTACCACTTGTGTCTCACATCCACTTCGGGCCTTTTGCTGATAAACTGGAAATAAGAGGCTCAAGGATTTTTCTGGCTAGGGCTGACTTCATGGTGTTCCTCAGATCTCAGCCTGCTGAGTAGCTAGGATTACAGTAGTGAGCCACCAGTGCCTGGCTCTTTTCTGCACTCTTTAAATGGACTAAGTGCCCTTTAAATAGTGATCTTTTGCTACATTGACAGCCAATGAGGTTTTCAGTTAGGGCTCCCCTGTACCCATTGTCCCTAACTATTGCAATCAGTTGGTATGTCTAAAGTGACTAGCAAGTAGCAAAGTAACAGCTCAATCACCCTCAGCCTCAGGATGGAGCCTCCTCAGTAGCCAGATGTCTTAGAAGTCGGGAGAGTTGGTAGCAGGAGTCATGTGCTTGTGTCCCCTCCTCACTGTGTCCTCCCACCCCTGTGTCTTCTGGCAGGCGGTGAAGAGGTTCCTGAAACAAGAATGCAAGTGTCATGGTGTGAGTGGTTCGTGTACGCTGCGGACATGCTGGTTGGCTATGGCTGACTTCAGGAAGACGGGTGACTATCTCTGGAGGAAGTACAACGGGGCCATCCAGGTGGTCATGAACCAGGATGGTACTGGCTTCACTGTGGCTAACAAGAGGTTTAAAAAGCCAACAAAAAACGACCTTGTGTATTTTGAGAATTCTCCAGACTACTGTATCAGGGACCGAGAGGCAGGTAAGTACAAAACACGTCTTTCAATGATCCGGATGCCATGACTTCACGCAAACTGTATTTTCAGCTGGTGGTGTTCATTAAGTGCAGCCGGATCCTGCTGCCTTCACACTCATGTTCTTTGTCATATTGAAACCACACAGAAAGCACTCCTGAGCAGATGGAGAAACAGGTTGATAATGTGCAGAGCTGAAAGCCAAGAAGAATGTATGTGGCAAAGTGTCAAAATATGCAGATTAGCCAAATTCTTCTGGGTGAAATTTTAGCTGATGAATCATTTGTACTGTGTGTGGGGCCCTGTGTCCTTCCTGTGATCCTAACACAGAAAGAGAGACTACCTGGCCCTGCATCTCCCCTACCTCCTCCCCAGCTCCTAAAGAGACCTTGGGCTTGAAAGTTAGACACTTCTGAAACCTTCCCTACTTTGCCTTGCCTTGCTCTTTTCAATATGCTTACAAGTTGCCAAATACTATCAAGCAAGAATTTCTCCCCAGTCTCTTGGCTACAGGTGGTCAGGATGTAAGGAGTGTGTGGAAGAGGCACCTCATTTATTAAAGCCACACCCTTCCCTTACAGTTGGATGGCACCTTTTCCATCTTGAACACATAGGAAGGATGACTTCCATTAGCTCTAATATGGCAGCTGCTCCCACCAGGCTGGTTTTGTAAACATATATTCTTCATCTCTCACCGCTCCTGCTCAATGATGCATCCAGACTTAGCTTCTTCTTTGCAAAAACTCTGGTGCAGAATAATAACACACTGGCGCCCAGCTTGGGTGGCTCATGCTTGTAATCCTAGCTGCTCAGAAGGCTGAGATCTGAGAACTGCCGATCAATCAAACCCAGCCAGGGCAAGAAAGATAATCTCCAATTAACCAGCAAAAAGCCAGCAGTAGAAATAGGGCTCACATACTAGAGCCCTATCATTGAGCACAAGTGATAAGCAAGAGTGTGAAGCCCTGAGTTCAAGTTTCATAATAGCACCAAAACACAAAATGAAGCAAAAAGAAAGAATGGCACAAGTCTTAGCCAAGAAGAGGTGATAGAAATTCACAGTCCATTTTGACTCTGGTAAAAAGCCAAGAAATTTATTATTAAGAAAGAAAAAAAATTCTGAATTTAAATTCTGAGGTTTTTTTATTCCAAAATAATTGAAAGGGGACAAATAAAATAGTGTACATGCAGATAGCTGCTAATACTAGCTTCCTAATAGGCAAAATTATTAGGGATGTCACGAGAAGGCCTGGGCCTCTTTCTAGCCTTTGAGGAGTTGAATTTCCTTCATGGTTTGATCAGCTAGCCCTCAGCAGCCTGTGAACAGGTTTGTACACGAAGATTATGGATTAATGAATGCTGACCAAAAGGACCACGTGATATGTCCTGCTGCATTCCTGACATGCCAAGGGACAACAACAAGTCACACTACCTGTCACACCAAAGTTTCCACTAAATTATTGTAAAACCTGTGTTTTGATAAGGAGTTTTCTCAGCGATCTGGCTTCACTGATGCTGCTAGCTAGCTGCTTACCCTGAGCTTCCTCAAATAGGGAAAGGGGATGATATAACCTTGATCATTTTAGGTCTTTTGTATGGATACTTGCATGCTGATCACAGGATTGGGATCCTGCACCCAACATTAAATGGTAGAAAAAAATTGATAAGAAGAGTGATGCTCCTAAGCGATCAACAGACACAAACAACAACAACAAAATTCACATCTTATTTTGTGAAGTCAGAAAAGCAGCTCTAGATATCACTGTTCACTTTTCACAGACGAAAGTGACCAGCGCATGATTTCATGGGTCAGGGAGACAAATGTTTGGCCCCGTGACCTTCATTTTGACCCTGAAACTATACATTTGCCCACCTTACAAATGTGAAAAGATCTTGTGAAGCAGAAACCTCACATCAACTATCAGAAGATTTACTTCCCAAGACACCCTTTCTAATTCTTTGGGCTAAAAGCAGTTTCCAGTGTGAAGCAAACTATTATACTGCATAAAAATTTCATTCCCTCATGAATATTCAGTGAAATAAGAATCATACTTTCCTTTTTTATTTCCACCAGAGAAGTGATTCTGAATGAGATCCTACCACTTCTTTAAGCTATTAAATGATTCCTTTGTACTTTGTTCTTCTTGTATTAGAGTGAAATTTTGTTTCTTGACTCTGAAGTAGCGTGCATGTCTTCAGCATCAATCATATGCCAGGGCTTCCTCTACCTTCCCTCCCTAGCCCTAACAAGAAGTATGTAAGATGAGTATGTTGTTATCCCATTTTGTGGGAGAGGAAACTGCAGCATGGAGAAGTGAAGCACTTTTTCCATGCTTGGTAAGATGTAGAACAAAGCTGTCTGTCTTTTCAATTTTTCTACACTGTCTCCAGCAGTTCTAGGCACAGGACACACAGAAGAGCTGGCTTTCTAAAAAAGCTATGTTATTTATTTACACATTTGTTCCTATGCTATCTTACAGTTTAGCTTATCCAACTTTCTTTTTTTTTTTTTTTGCCAGTCCTGGGCTTGAGCTCAGGGCCTGAGCACTGTCCTTGGACTTTCTCAAGGCTAGAGCTCTACCACTTGAGCCTCAGCACCACTTCCAGCTTTTTCTATATATGTGGTACCAAGGAATCGAACCCGGGTCTTTGTGCATGCTAGGCAAGCACTTTAACCACTAGGCCAAACTCCTGGCCCCGCTTATCCAACTTTCAAAATAAGATTTTTTTGTTTGGTTCTTGATTGCAGTTGATGAATCAGCATCTACCTCCTCCTTTTTCTTTTTTCGTTTTCCTCTCCTTTCCTTCCTATTCTTTTCTGTGTGAATGTGTTCTCTTCCTTTTCCTCTTTCTCCTTCTCCTTCTCACAGCCAGTTCCAGTTGGTTGGATCAGGTTTCCAGTAAGATTCCTAGATAATTTGTCAATTATCTGAGGTATGCATAATTGATACTTTTAGCAGAGCCATGCAACCTTATAATATTTCTTTTTAATTCTGGTGATCAGGGATGCTTAATTTTATGAAAATGTGATTCAGGCTGTTTGATATTCTGTAGGTAAAAGTCACACTTGTTGAAAGAATATACTTTGTTCATATTCTGAGTGATGTAGAAGTAGCCATAGGAATGAGCTGCTGTTTCAGCCCATGCCATGGACCTCGCTTTTGGTTGTGAGGATAATGGATTTCTAAAGATGAAGTTTCCCCCTGGCTGGGATAAACTTTTATGTCATGTGATATACTAACTAGCTCAAACAATTATAGAAGTTTCTAGGCATGGAATTATCCTAGAGTCCTATAACCTCTGTTTGTAGAAGCAGAGACATGTGACAGAAAGTTCTGAGACCTACAAGAGGGGAAGTTTCTTGCTTCAAAAATCTCAGTGGATATATTGGATAGTGTCAAGCTAAGGAACCTCCAAAGATGAGTCTGTAACTGAATGGTCACTTTCAAGCCAAGAAACCCATTCCTCTGTACTGGAGTCACATCGCCTTAGAAAAGATCTGGTTTTTGGTCAATGGAACTCTATCATGTTCAGAGTGGTTTACTATTATGGGTAGAATATTATCAAGTAAACAATGTCTGAACTGCTGATCAGCAAGGGCTTCCTGTTCAGAGCAACTCATAGACAGAAACAAGTCAGCTTTTTATGTCAATTAGGTTTATGCTGTGGATAAAGGCTATAGGCCTAGTTCATAGACACCTCCTTAGACACCTGATGGCGTCACATATTTGGGGATGGTTCCTGAGTTTCTATATGTTTTTCAAACTTAAGCACATCAAAGTTGGGGAAAATCCATGAAGAAGAGCGAAGTTAGGGAGATACTCATTCTTCTTGGAGCCCCGATCCCTTAAAAGGGGATTTTTCTTTTTTGAAGACTTCTAAATATATGTCACCCAAAATGTCTCCTGATCCCATGGGCCCAGTGAAAAAGAGGGATTCTTTTGCATTGGGCTTTTTATCTCCAGGATTTCTCTTTAACTGCAAGGAACTAACTTAAAAGATTTTGGCAACAAATGCTTTCACCCCTGAAACACTAGAAACCAACATGAGAAAAGTCACAGGATGGAGACTCTGGAATTTTCTTGAGAGTAGACCTCTGAGAGCACCATTTGAGTTCCTGCTCTGAGTCAGGTCTATGCTTCCACCTTCCTCATTCTTGGCAGAATCTCCAGGAAAATATGAGTCTAAAAAGTAATATAAAATTTATCTTGCCCAAGATTACGTGCCTTGGGATCATAAGAAAAACAAAATAAATAAATAAAAAATAATCCATTCCTTTTTCAGTATACTTCTTCCCTCATGAAATTTAGATAAGGAGAGGAACTGATCTCGTGTAATAAAAAGGTAATAATAAAGACACGGGACTTTAATGAGGTAAGATCAAAGACAAGAATCCAAAGGGATCAGAAATAGGCACTTATTTAGCTCAAGTTGTCTTGAATCCTTTTAATTTCCAACCCTTGTCTATTGTTCCTAAGAAATGGAAAAAGGAAGCAATTAAAGTGCATGGTATTATGTCAATAGCAAGTCATTCTCTCTTAGTCTTCGATGAAGAAAGAAAAAGTATTCTGGTGGCCACCTATAAATACTTTCATGCAGCTCAGTTTGAAGAGGAGAAACAACCGGGTGATGCTGTGCATGTGACACTTTGCAGACCAAGTTAGAGGCTACATCTTGAAGGCTGACCCCTCTGGATGAGCACTCTGGTGGCTCTATAGATATCTACTTTACTTACTGCCCCAGGCATCTGTAAATCAAAGAAGCCCTTCAGTTAAAGATAGGTGGATCTGAGGAATTCTGCTGTCCTCTGCAGAGGAAATGTCTGCACCTAATCACAGGCCACTTTCACTGGTTTTAATATAAAACCCCGACTTGGGCCAGAGGTCACTCTGAGGTGAACAAATGTAAGAAGCAAGCAACACTTCTCCAGGAGAGTTTAAAGAAACAAATGGAGCTTACCAGTTATGTAACAAGTTGCTAAAAATGGAATAGTTATAGTCTGTGAATGGTATCAGCTCTAAGCTGTCCCTTTTTTTCTCTATATACATTATGTATTTGGCAACCATGGTATTCAGTGATTGGCAATCTAGAAATATCTTGTGTTATGGCTAGTCTGCAGAAACACATGAATGCTGCTTGTGTTCCATGAAACTACTAGAAACATAAGAACATGTTAGCCAATCAATACAGCTGTAGGATTGTCATTTGTTCACTAAACAAATATTTATTTAGATCCTTTTGTGTCTAGACCTCTCTTTGTTCTGTGTCCTTTCTTCTTGTTTTAGTCTTTTCATTTCTATACCTTTCAATGTTTTGTCTATTCTCATTTGTGTCCTCCAGCTTCTTATTGTGTCCAATTCCCTAATAAACATCTTCATTTCTAATTTTTACCAACTGGCTTCTGTTCAAAGCTAAACCCCTGAATTGTTCCTATTCTTTAAAAAAAAAGCTTCCCCCCCAGTCTTTTCTATATAAGAAAATGGTTCACCATCCGCTCTGATGGTCAAACAATAAACTGAAGGTGATTCGTTACATTCTTCTCTATGTCTGTAGGTCCATGTAAATATCATATATGGAGAGTGTTTCTACACATTGCTCCCACAATATGAACTAGACAAAATGCACTTGGCAAGGGGAGATCTCTATTTATTCATTTGTAGCATGTGGCAATGTACAATTTGTCCACCTGTCTTCCCTATTGGGCTCTACTGGAGATTACATGATGACAGGAACCACATTTGTCTTCCTCACTGGATCCCCAATATCTAGAATATGCCCATGTGTTGAACTAAATTGATGGAACTCATAGACATAACATATATTTATTAGTTAAGCTGATATTTTTAGTATATTGTAGCTCCCTCATTCAAAGGCAGGTTGGTTTCCTTGCAGAGATTTAATAAGCTCCTCCTCTCATCACTCACATACAACACACAACCTATGGGAACCCCTTTAAGCTTAGGTGTTAAATAGAATATACCCTCACATTCTGGATCATCCGTAGGACAGAGCTTCAGCTGTTACTTGCTGGCTATCTCCCTATAATAAAATAGATGCTCAAACAAATGAAACTATTATTTGAGCTGCCACCAGATAGCTTTTTATTTATATTACTAGCAATGGGATCACTAGGCAAGTTAGCCAATTCCATTGCTAATATAAGTGATACTATTTTTATTGTATTTTATTGTTGGGAAAATGTATAGAGGGGTTACAATTATATTCATCAGGTAGTGGATACATTACTTATCGAACCTTGATACCATTTCTCATGGTTTTGTCCCTTTACCTCCCTTCTCCCCCTCCCAGTCATCTTGTTTTCCCCCTTCCCTTCCCTAGTTCAAATAAGTTCATATACACTAAACCAAATAAGTTCATATACAAATCCACATATCATAACCTCATAAGATTAACCATAATTGGGAAAAAGAGAAAAGAAATAACTTCACATAGTACATTAATAACAGCAATCACCAAGATAAACCTCTTGTATCATTAACCTAAAGTTCAATTTGTTTATTCTCCAACTATATGACCTGATGTACATAGCTTTTGAGCTAGTGTTATCCGCAGTTAGGAGAATCCAAAATGTGTGTTAATTATGACAAATAAGGGAAACCATAGAGCCTATGTTCCTTGGGGACTGGTTTACTTCACTTAATATGATTTTTTCCAAGTCTTTCCATTTCCTTACTCATGGAGCAATGTCATTCTTTCTGATAGCAGGATAGAATTCCCTTATGTGTAAGTACCACATCTTCTTGATCCAATCATCTACTGAGGGGCATCTGGGTTGGTTCCATATCTTCACTATGGTAAATAGTGCTGCAATGAACATTGCTGTGCTAGTAGCTGTAGTATGCCTTTGTTTCTGGACATTTGGGTAAATGCCAAAGAGTGGAATTGCTGGGTCATAGGGGAGCTCTATGGTTAGTCTTTTGAGGAATGGCCACACTGCTTTCCAGAGTGATTGAATGAGTTTATACTCCCCTTAACCATGTAGTAGTGATCCTTCCTGGCTGCATCTCCACCAGCATCTGATGTTATTAGATTTCTTGATCATGGCTATTCTAACTGGAGTGAAGTGGAATCTCCAGCATTTCTTCATGTGTCTGTAGGCCATTTTTATTTCCTCTTCAGAGGAGTCTCTCTTTAAGCCTTTAGCTCACCTTTTATTTTTTTTTATTTTTTTTTAGTTATAAAAGATGTCAGACATTTATTTGCAATCAATCTTTTTATGTGTTCTCCTTAATTTCTTTTTTTAGATTTTTTTATTGTAATTAGTAAAAGGGTTACATGATATTTGCCAGATAGAAGGTGCATTAATTCACATACATTGATACCCTTTCACATGTCTTGGTACCCGTTTTAGCTCACCTTTTAATGGGATGGTTGTTTCTTTGAAGATTTGTTTTGGAGAGATTCAACTTTTTTAGCTGTAGATATATTTTAGATATGAGGCCTTTGTTGTATGGTTGGTGAAGATCTTCTCCCACGCAGTGGGCTTTCTATTTAACTTGCTACCTATGTCCTTTGATATACAGAAGCTCTGAAGTTTAATGCAGTCCCCATTTGTTCAAACTTTCTTCAATTTGATGTGTTTCTGGGTCTTTATTAAGAAAGTTTCAACCTGTGCCAAGGAGACTTAGTATATCTCCTATTCTTTCTTGTAAAGTTTTCAGGGTATCTGCTTTTACCTCAAGGTCTTTGATCTGATACAGGGTAATGTATAAGGATCCTGCTTGTTTTTTGCAGGTGCTTAAGCAATTCTGCCAGCACCATTTGTTAAAGAGGCTGTCTTTCTTCCATGGCTCCCTTATTCAAGATTAGGTAGCCATAGATCTGTGGCTTGATATCTGGGTTGTCAGTTCTAAAAGCAGTATTTTATATTCAATACCATGTTATAAATATGAGGTATAATTGGTGTTGTCTTTCAAAATATAAATTTAGTGAAATTACTGTATTTTAGGAAACACTAAAACACCTTGGTTTGAATTAAGAGTGACAATGAGGTTACATTTTGTGAAAATTTTAAAAAGGAACATTTTGTTTTTTTAAATAGTTTTAAATAGGATCTCATTTTGAAGACAGCCCATTCAAGAAAATCTTCAAGACTCTTATTATCTCTAGTAAACTACAAAAAAAAGCTAGAAAGAAGTGGTGCTGTGGCTCAAGTAGGAAAGTTCTTGCCTTGAGCTAAAGAGCTCAGGGACAGTGCCCAGGCCCCACAACTGAACAAAAACAAACAAACAAACAAAAACAAGAGCTAGAAGTGGAGCTGTAGTTTAAGTGGTCAAATGGTAGAGCACTCACCTTGAACACAAGGGCTTAGAGACAGCACACGGGCCCAGAGGTCAAGCCCAGGAGCAGCAATGAAGAAAAAATAATTCTCTCAGGAATAGAATGTCCATTTTTCTTATTTCCAACTCTGACAAGATTTCTTTTGGACATGTATATGGAATAGAAAATTTTTAGTTCAGACTATCATGTTTATGAATTGCAAACAAATGGATCGTGCTAAAGTAGTGTAAAATAATGTATCTGAATATTTCATTTAAGATTTCCCCATGACAGACAGGTGTAAGAGCAAATACTTTCTTTTATTTTTTTCTATCATGGGACTTGAACTCTGGGCCTGGGTGCTGTCCCTGAGCTCTTCAGCTCAAGGCTACCACCCTACCTCTTGAGCCACAGTACCACTTCCGGTTTTCTGGTGATTAATTGGAGATAAGAGTCTTATAGACTTTTTTTTTTCTCATAGACTTTTTAGTGCCCAGGCTGGCTTTAAACTGCCATACTCAGATCTCAGCCTCATGAGTATCTAGGATTACAGGTGTGATCCACCGTGTCCAGCTTCAGATACTTTCCTTAAACTTACACACATTTCAAATAATTGAGGAAAGAGCTCTGCACTATTTTTAAGAGACTTTGGTGCTATAAATTGTTATTCATTACTATTTCTAATAATAAGTAATTGCATAGCCAAGACTAAAATAGCTTCTCTTTGTGTCTTAGTACACTATATTTTAATCTACTTTTTAGAAACATTTGTATTATCTTTAAGTAGTTCAGTTAATTTCCTTCAACTTTATCTTTTCCTTCTTGCATTGTCTTCCAGTCTTTGATGATTCATTTATTAGTTGTACAAAGAGTTTTCAAGATGACACTTCCACCCAGGGATGTGTCCTGCTCAAACTCAGCCCACTACCACTCTGCCTTATCTCATTCCTTTCCCCCCTCTTATCTTCTATTTGCATATATATTTGAATTAACTACTTCATTAACCACATTCATCTTCATTTCTTCTCCTCCACCCCCACTGATACCCACTCACCCTTTCACCTGAATCTGATTTCCTTTCATTCTTATTACTATGGATGTAATATGCATATAATATATGCATGTGTTTCTGATGTGCATATACTATATTTGCTCATAATAACCCTTTCTTTGATTATCTCTTTCCCACCCTAACCCCCATTAGTGGACAGTTTTCAGTGAGATTTCTAATGCCATCTTCATACATGGTTGGAATATGTTTGGATATCATTTATCTCAAGTCATATGGAAGAGAAAAGGTTTCTACCCTTTTCTCCTACCATGTACACTGAGAGAACTGGGAGAAGGTGCCCCCATAGAGAAGAAAGGGGGAGAACTGCTGTTAGGTTTGAAGAGTGTTTTTCTCATTTGATATTTTATAAATTGGCAAATATATGATGACCATAGGCACACTATATAAACCCTTGTACTTGGGGAGACCAGACACAAATCCACACATTAGCCCTGTTTCCTGCTACACACTTATGAGCCACACAACCTAGACAACACAGCTTTGCCCCAGATAGGGAGTGCTCTGTGGAAGATGTTCATATAGGCCAGAATCTTAAAGGATGGAAAGATTTTCCATAACAAGGAGGTGGAGGAAGGAAAGTCAGTGCTGCAGAAGAAAGCAATTCTTAAGGGCAGCCATAGACATGACTGGGATATCAGAAGGTTGCTTCAGCAGGGGGAGTGAGGAGTTGCCCTATTCAAAGGGTCCAAGAGGAGTTGGGGTAGGAAATGACTTTGGGCAAGCTAGGTAAATCAAATAAGGAAAGAGTCTGATTGGAACAATGTTAATTGTGTTAAAGACTTTGCTAATTTAATATGATATAGCTTTCTTGTACCAAACTTTTCTAAGCTAGGAAATCAAAATGATTTGAGAGAAGTACAGATCTTGTCTTTCCTGAGTAACATTAACTTTGCAGTTTTTAATGTGAGGAAATGGTTAGATGAATGCAAGGTCTCTAACATTTGCTCCATAACATTCTTTTCTTCCCTCAATAAATCTGTGTCATTAATGACAACATGTAAGTCAACCAAAGGAGAAACAGCCTATTGGATGACAGGCTTAAGTGAATCTTGCTTTATGTCCTAATGGTCAACATATGGGCCTTTGTCAGCTGGTGTGGCAAGAATTTCCAAAGATACAGGATTGGAAAGAATTAGGGGAAGAGTAGAGAGGTGGGGGGGGGGAGGAGGAAGAGGGAGTGAGAAGAAGGGAGAGAGAGAGAAAATGTGTGTATGCTGTGTGTGTGCACGTGTGTGTGTGTGTGTGTGTGTGTGTGTGTGAGAGAGAGAGAGAGAGAGAGAGAGAGAGAGAGAGAGAGAGAGAGAGAGAGAGAGAGAGAGAGAGAGAGAGAGAGAGAGGGAGGGAGGGAGGGAGGGAGGGAGGGAGGGAGGGAGGGAGGGAGGGAGAGAGAGAGCACACAAGTGAGCGCCCTTCCTCCAGGTCCCAGAGGTATGGGTCTGGGAACTATTAGCCAAAGCCCTCTAGTCCTCCTCCGCTGTCAGAAAGATGCATGTTGGTGGAGACAGAAATGTTTTTACACTGGGAACCCTGACTCCATTATTAATTTTATAGCTCTGGGGATGGGTTTCTCAATGCCGTTAAGTTCCCTCAGCATTGCCCTACCGAAGTTTGATATGTGGTTCTAAACATACATGCTTTAGCAACTCTAATTGTTTATCTTCTCTTTCGAGTGCATACGGGAGCTTTGGTGAAAGTCAGGATAAGGATATTCCATGTAGAGAAGAAAAACATACATGTAGCTCGAAGGAGCATCTTCCTGCAGCAGAGGCCTCACCCAGCTTCAAACTGCCTAGGCCTTGCTGATGAGCACCGAGTTTAGGCAGCAAATGTTAACAATTTTGGGGGGTAAAGATGACAAGAGGATTGGAGTCTGAGCACACAATAAACTATTAGAACTGTGTTAACCAGCATTGTTCTTTTCTAGCTACCCTTAACTATGGGATAATTAAGCCTCTTTAGGTCATCTGCTAAAAAACAAAAATTATGTCAGATCCTTCACAATTTCTTTATTTGAATTAGAGGAAATAAAAATGATGCTGAGACACTGGGCCTGCACTGCACTCAGGGAGCCTTCCTTTTGGCACTTGGCAGTGATCACTGTTACTTGCTAGCAAAATGATCTTGGGTAAGTTACTAAATATCTTTGACCTCCACCTCCTCATTTCCAGAATTGTGATTATCACAGTACCTGCTATATAGCTATGGTAATTAGATGATATAATGTAGTCAATTGTTATTGCCATGTTTAGTCCTTAGATGTCTTCCAAAAGTTTGTGATCTCTAATTATGAACAAAAAGTAAGTTAAAAGAGCAATAAAAGGAAAATAAGAAAAGTGAATAAAGGAAAAGAGAAGATAAAAGGAAAAAACTGAATGGATTTCTATTCTTCAATTTTGATGTGAAATCTCTCCCTCATGGGCTTAAGGCTGAGAGGGGCAGCAAGGTTTTTTTCCTCCCATGGCTACTGTCATAGCCATGACTTTTTTGAGTATATTTTATTGTCGGGGTAATGTGTGGAGGGGTTACAGTTACGTTCTTCAGGTAGTGGGTACATTACTTCTGGAACATGGGGTAAACCTTCTCATGCTTTTGGTCCCTTTCCCTCCCCCCACCTCCTCCCAATCATCTGTTTTTCCCTTTCCCTTTCCTACTTCAAATAAATAAATATACAAAATATACAATGTACCAGGGAGCAAAATGTCAGATACGGTTACAAATGAGATAAACCATAAAGGAAAAGAAAAGAAATAGCTTTAACATGCATATATAAATGCCTAAGCTTAATGCTTATCTTTTATTTTTAAGCATATTGGTAATGATCTCTCTGTGTTTTACAAAGATCAACAGTAGGTCCTGAAGACCATAAAGCCCTACTGCTAACAATGATAAGGAAGCATGCCATCAATGCATTAAAGCAAAGCAAGATCAGTCAATTCCACATACACTCTTCACACAAAACAGGCTCTTTCTAGAGTCTTGATGAAGTAGCTCTAAATTGTGCTAAAATGGCAAAAGTATCCAAACTCTTCTTTCACTGGAGTCTATCACTTCATCTATTCATATCAAAACCCCAGAGAAAGCCAACTTTTAGACCATCCCTGAGCTGATGCATCCTCTCTTTTTTTTTTTTTTTTGCCAGTCCTGGGCTTGAGCTCAGGGCCTGAGCACTGTCCTTGGACTTTCTCAAGGCTAGAGCTCTACCACTTGAGCCTCAGCACCACTTCCGGCTTTTTTCTATATATGTGGTACCGAGGAATCGAACCCGGGTCTTCATGCATGCTAGGCAAGCACTTTAACCACTAGGCCAAACTCCCGGCCCTGCATCCTCTCTTTTTTCTTCAGAGGCAGTTCTTCCCTTCCCTGTGGGACCATTACTTGGTGCTCCAGTACCTCAGGACACTCTAGGCTCTAGGCTCTATTTAGGCTTCAGCTTCACTGATATTCCCACACCAGTGGCTCTCAATTCTCAAGAACCTCCTGCTATCTTCCTTACTGGTCGTCTCATGATCTGTTTGCACAACCAGTGAAGAATGGCATACTCTAAGTCCTTGTTTTCCATTATTTTATAAATGAGCATTCCACTATGAAATATCTCATTACCACAACCTCAGTTTCTTTCCCTGAAACCACATTTTTATTATTTATTTATTTATTTATTTATTTAGGTCATTGGGCTTGAACTCTTGGCCTCAGAGCTGTGCCTGAGCTCATCAGCTCAAGACTACTGTTCTACCATCTTGAGCCACAGTGCCACTTCCAGTTATCTGGTAGTTAACTGGAGATAAGAGTCTCTCCCACTTCCATGCCCGGGCTGGCTTTGAACCATGACCCTCAGATCTCAGCCTCCTGAGTAACTAAGATTACAGGCGTGAGCCACTGGCGTCTAGCTCCTGAAACCACTTTTTAAATGAGTGTCATTGACTATCACTTTAACTCTCTCTTTGTGTGATGAGGATGTTGAGGTCACTTCACTTCCTTCTATTATGATGGGGTTCAGTCCAGCTTTCTGCATAGGAGGAATGAAAACCACCAGAATACCAAGTTAGATGTCAGCAAAAGACCTTGCCCACTAAATCCCACAGCACAAACGGAGATAAGGAATCCAATCACTGTAATATATTCACAGTTTAAAAAATGCAGATAGGTGGAAGTGAAGAATGCTTGGGTAAAAAGTCACTTTCATCTGGGATGCTAAATGAGAGTGCTTTTCATACCCACTGAGGAGTTCATTCATCCCTGGCTTCAGTTCCACCCTCTTCCCCCTCCCATACACAAGAGAGTTCAACCCCAACTTCCCTTCTGAATCTTGGCAAGTACTTTCTTGGCAAATATTTCTACCTGAATAACTCAACAAGGCTGGATACCCTTCTGGACTCCTCATTCTCTCCTCCTTTTGCCCATGCTCATTATGTTCCATCCTTTCCCCTTCCCACTTTCTTCATGATGTTGCCTCCTGTCCTTCCTCCTGTACTTAATGAGGCTCTAACTTGTCTTCAGCCCCATGCTGGACCAATTCAAGCCATTCCAGCTCCATCCCACCAGACAATATATGTGCATTAAGATCCTCAACAGAATTCCTGTACCCTTACATTAAACTCTCATTCCCTTATTCTAGCACACAGAGACATTGGTGGATGCAGCTTCTATTTTCCTCTTCAGCCTCTCTATTTGAAGGTGGTATTCCAGCCATATGTGGCACCTTTCTGCTCCTCATACACCAGACTTCTGCTGCTTTTCTGACCTTGACCCATGTGACCTCTCTCCTCCTCAACCAATGTCATCATTTTAGCTTGCTTGCTTGGAGCTTGCTTGCCTGCTTGCTCTTTCTTTCTTTCTTTCTTTTCTCTTTTTTTCCTGCCTTATACCACTTGAGCCACAGCTCCACTTCCAGCATTTCGGTGGTTAACTGGAGATAAGGCTCATAGACTTTACTACCCAATCTGGCTTCAAACAGCAATCCTCAGACCTCCTGGTCCTAAATGTCTAGGATTACAGGTGTGAGACTCCAGCACCTGGTTCTATGTTAGCTTCTTACAGAAATATACAGTGCACATAGAAAGTGTATAAACCTTCTATGCTAGCTGAACATGTTCAGATACAGGCCAAGAATGACAGTCATGCTTTCCCTACAAGTATTTGAAAGGATTAGCTGAACTGCAGACACCCTGCCACAAACACAGCTCCTTATTAACACAATCACTTGACTAAGAAAGACCTTTGCCTGGTCTCTTCAACCTGTGTGGGGGACAAGCAGATGATGGATTGGTATATCCAAAAAGGTATTGGATGGAACCATCACATAGGTTCCTTTTGTATCTTTTGAGGGGGGAGGAAAATGTGGCTACTTGTAAAAGAATAAAAAAAATACATTCACGGTACAGATAGTACAGTAGAATGAATTTTCTCAAGTAAATATGCCCATGTAACTCATGTCCAGATAAGAAATTTGAAAAGTTCTCGAAGCCTTCTCATACCCCTTTCATTCCTGGGGAAGCCATTACCTTGATTTTTGAACATCACTTATATGTTTTCCCATTCTATTTACTTTGTTTTCATTCGAAAACCCAGTCTGTGTCAGATTGTCTATAAAGCAAACCACCAATGTTTAATGGCCCCAGATGACTGTGAACTGCCTGCTTGGGCCTCCTCAGTCGTTGCAGCTCTGTCTATTCATCCCTTCGTTATCACGCTCCTTCATGATGCCCTACCACATAGCAGCCGCATGCTCTCCCTTCTCACTCAGTCCACAGCCCATGGCTCTGTGCTCATCATCTGCTGGAACTTCTCACATTGTGGGGTTCTAAAAGCCTCTTTTCTCGGGAGTAGAATGAACATTCTTCAGTTACTTCCTCCTTGTCAACTCTACTTCCTGCCTGAACAGCACAGGGACAGCACCCAGGCCCAGAGTTCAAGTCCTATGATGGACAAAAAAAAAAAAAAGAAAAGAAAGAATAATACTAGGAAATGTCATTATTACAATATATTCCTTTGTACTGCAGTTCCTCAGAGCCAATTCTTTGTTCAGTGAACAGTTCCAACCTCCCAGTACTGCACACTGTAGGTACTCAATGAACACTTGCTAAGTGAATGGATGCATGACTAACAACTGGGGAGAATTTACTGTGGCAGGCACTTTCTCCCATCACCCCCATTCCATCCTTGTGTAAACTCTATGTGGAAGAAATTATTTAATCCCAATTTTTTACACAAGATTAACTTGCCCATGACCATACAGATGACACATAGCAACTTTAAGAATGAACTCTACTTTGCCCACATTGTAAATAATTTCACTCTTCAAGTTTTGTCTGCCATGAAACTTTGCACATGACTATACTGTGGTTTGCAATAGGTCTTGAGAAAATGAAATAATTATTCAGAAGTACTGAAAGTATCTTTCCACATATTTATCCTTTCATTACATTATGAGTCTCTTGAGAATAGGAGCTGGGCTCTATTTATTTTATTCCTTCCCTTCCTCAAAACCCCAAACAGCCAACACAGCATCTTACACATGTTTGTGTTCACTAAATGTTTATCAAATGAAATAATATGTGTGCTGTTAAGAGACAGCATTTGGCAGTTAAGTGCTTTTTGCACAATCAGTGATTTGGAGTACTGTTCTCCTCGTGGTTTCTTTGACTCTAGGCCCAGCTGCTGAAGCTTCTAACTCTGCTTCTTCAGCATGGTGTGGGCTTTGGAGCCACCCCTGGCTGACCTATCCTCCACCCTGACCCCAGTCCTCTGTCATCCTTCCTGTCCTCATGAAATTCCTCTGATCTGTCTTCCTACTCTCTGAGGCTGACCATGCAGAGAAAGTCTCTCCCCCCATCCCAGTCCCCGTTCCCCCAACATACACACCCTCTGCTTTTGTTGACCTCACGCCTTGCTTGAACCTTGCTACTTTTCTGGTCATTCTGAACAGGCAGAGTAATATGACATTTATATAGATAATTCTAAGACAGAACAGATTGCAGTAAACAGAATGTCACGAGGCTCTCTTTGTGGGAGATGCGAGGAGCAAGACTTTCCTAGTTACATGATGAAAGGACTGAAAATAAAAGTTAAGTCACTATCTTTTTTGTGCTGACTTAAAAGTAGATAAATTTCTTTTTTTCGGGTCTGCCAATTATTTTGGAGCATTGACTACAAGTAACAGAAACAGGAACAGTTTATGCTAAAAGGGAGAAATTATTAGAAGGACAGAGTCTCAAGGAGCTCAAAGGTTGACATACATGTAGCTTGGCTTCCAGAAGTAGAAGCAGAAAGTAGAGTGGCACTAAGTAGCATTCTGTTTCCTTGTCTGATCATCAGTGTTTCTGTACATCTGCTTCATTGCTCTCTCTATGGCTCTTCACTTACCCACAGGCCTTCATTTCAGCGCACAGTTTCAATGGGTACTGAGTTTCTCTGGAAATTTTACCAGTCTTTCAAAATTCCCGCACTCCCAGGAAACCTACTTGATTAGCCCAGAATGAACTAAGTGCCCACATATGTCCAGTCATCGGTAGCCAGATGAGCTATTTAATTGCTCTACAGCATAGCTTCTTGGGACTCTTGTCCTTGGAAAAGCATCATTGAAGGCCAAGAGAACTCTCCATGTCAACTATACTCAGTTCTGCTATCTGATAAAATTCTTGTATGGGAATTCTGGGTATTTCTCCTGGAAGAGAACAGATTAAGTTGCTTTCAATATTTGAAATTCTTAAAAGGGAAATATGTAAATATACATTTGCATACACTTGCATAAAGCCTGAATATGTATATATTTTACAAATGGATCACTGATTAAGGTGACATTCCACTAGTAATTCCTCACTTTTTTTATGCTGATTTGGTTCTCAGACGATCTGGAATCCCAGCTTCAACCAAGTATCTCTGAAATGTTTCCAGCCTGTAAGACAGGGGGTTAAAAGAAGAGATGGTGGGGCAGGGAGTTTGGCCTAGTGGTAGAGTGCTTGCCTAGCATGCACGAAGACCCGGGTTCGATTCCTTGGTACCACATACTTAGAAAAAGCTGGATGTGGTGCTGAGGCTCAAGTGGTAGAGCTCTAGCCTTGAGAAAAATCCAAGGACAGTGCTCAGGCCCTGAGCTTAAGCCCAGGACTGGCAAAAAAAAAAAAAAAAAAAAAAAGGGAGAGATGGTGATGAATGAGATTGGGCTGCTCTCTCCCTCCTCCAGGTCCCATTCAAATGACACCCACTCTTCCCCAGCCCTCTCCACCAGAAGCCAGAGTGTTGGTCTCTTCCTAATAAGCCAGGTACATGGTCATAGATCTCTGTCTCTTTTAAAGATTCCATGCTTTACAAATTTAGAGAAAGCAAACCCGGATCAATCATTGATTCTTTGTGTGTAGTTTGAGGTTGGAAGAGAAGAAACCAGTATAAATCCATTTTTGCATTCAACTCTCCAAGGCAATCCAGAGTTCTGTGTCCATCTTTCCTGTACCCTGCCCATGTGCCACCTCTAAGCTACACAGAGCAGGGACCCACAGAACAAAGGTAACAGTCCCAGGCTGTGTGGAGATACATCCAGACTTTGTCCTGGAGAATGAAATTCCAAACTCTTCTAAGGCTCTGTGTAGACTGCTCAAACCCTTCAAGTGATGTTTCTCTGGTTTGTCTTCCAGGCTCCTTGGGTACAGCAGGCCGTGTGTGCAACTTGACTTCCCGGGGCATGGACAGCTGTGAAGTCATGTGCTGCGGGAGAGGCTATGACACATCTCGAGTGACACGGATGACCAAGTGTGAGTGTAAATTTCACTGGTGCTGTGCTGTGCGCTGTCAGGATTGCCTGGAGGCCCTGGATGTGCACACCTGCAAGGCTCCCAAGAGTGCTGACTGGACAACTCCTACATGACCCTCGCTGAGTCTTCATCTACCTTCTCTCCTGAAAGGACAGTCTTGGATCTGAGAAGACACTGGACCTCTGGGTTCTTGGGGAAGGTTGGGGAGGAGGTTATTTCCTAAGACAGATGGCCTTTTTCTCAGTGAAAGTCCTTTCTCTCTCCCTGGGGTCCCAGGACTGGAGGCCACAAGCTGAGCATAATGTATACCCTATTCTAACCATCTTCATCAGTCTGGGGTCACCTCTCTTCCAGCTCAGTTTGCTTTGGAAATGGCATGACAGGCTGTTATGAGGAGGAGAGTAATGAGCCCAGATCTGTGTCACCTACGCTTTCTCTATCTAGGGCAATTGGCTCGGGGGTGAGGAAAGCATTTCAAAGCAACTTTCTCTGTGTCTTTCAGCAAATGCTCACAGTTAAGAAATCCCATGCTTCCTTTGGAGGATGTGGGAGTGGAGCAAGTTAAAGAAAGCAGAACCAACTGTCACCAAATTAGCTTTTAATTCTTGAATTATCCAGGCAAGGCTTTTGTCTGACCAAGTGATGTTCACAGCTACCATCCTTTGTTATTGAGAAGTTATCCTTGCTTAGAGAAGGTTGGTTGTGAATAAAGTTCAGGTTTTAAATGCAGATTGTTCTTAATGTTCATTGCTTATATTGAACTCTGAGGTGGAAAAGTATGTCCTTTGACCCAGTGTTTTCATTCTTCCCAATAATCAGAACTTCAGAAAGTAATTGCCTTCCATCATTAACCCCCCCATATAAAGAATCAAAGGAAATAAGACTGCCTTCTATGGGGATCTAGATAAAATTTAAAGGAAGATGGATGATCCAGTGATATGTTAAAACTATTGGGTGAATATGGTGAAATAATGACTTAGAAAGTAGAATATCAGAAAAAATATGTCAGTACAGATAAAGAGAGGCAAAGAAGGAAAATTCCTATCTGGGCATATGTATGTGACTCATGGAATTTTACAATTGAAATAACTTAGAGGATGAAAACTTTGGGGATGACAAGACTAGTGGAATGCTGACAGAAAGGATTCCAGAGCTAAATCAGGCCTGGATCAGGCTTCAAAATGCTAACATGCCTGAGAGTCAATCCCACACGCTAAGGAGCATCAGCAGCTATCCTCACCCTTCATGACCTGTCTTTTTAAATTGTGTTTATTTATGCTTACAAGATGGTATAATACTGTTGCCTGAAGCATTTGGCACATAGCCTCGCTTATATAGTTGGTAACCATACTATATCATATTGCAAATACATTGTAACATGAAGACAATGTTTAAGCAGCCCAACTGTAATTGTGGGAACATCAATATGCAAATAGTGGTTTGCTTTTGTCATCACCCAAAAGATGCCATTCAAAGAAAACAAAGAAATTGCCTGTCACATTTTTTTATTAAAGAAAAGAAAGGTGAGATCTGTAAAACTTCCTGTCATTACCATGTGCAATTTGATTCTTACTTCTCTTATTCTTAGAGCCACATTGGGGTTGGGAGTTTGGCCTAGTGGTAGAGTGCACTTGCCTTGCATACACAAAGACCTGGGTTCAATTCCTTAGTACCACATATATAGAAAAAGCTGGAAGTGGTACTTACTTGGGCTCAAGTGCTAGAGCTCTAGTCTTGAGAAAGCCCAAGGACAGTGCTCAGGTCCTGAGTTCAAATTCCGTGACTGGAAAAAAATCTTAATCTTCAGAGCTATATTAGCTAACAAAGTATTTCAATATATAAAACCAGTGCTATATTATGGGTTCTTGCTCATTCTTTCACACTAACTTTCACTGTGTTTTATCGTTGATTTGATATCAGTCCTTCAGACTGGTATTTATGGAAAGTACCTTATCATAACTTCTGTTTGCCTCTGTATATTTTGAGAGGGCTTCAGCCTTAAAATTGACTGAATTTGTCCCTTTCCCCTCAGTCTTAAGGTCCCAAGCCATTGTGTCATTTTTCCAAAGTTGTTCTTTCATCTTTTTTGCACTGCTTTAACTTCGGATTTTTCTGAAATGCTGGGGATGGAACCCAGGGCCTTATGCCTACTAAGCAAGAGCTTGGCTATGGAACTACATCCACAGTCCTCTTATTATTCCATGGATTCAGTTGGTGGAAACATTGGAGAAAGGATGTTGTTCTTCTGTGCTTAATGTGAAAATGGCCAGGCTAGGGAGAAAGTCCTACTTTCCACTTACACTGAGGTTTGGGGTGGATGCTTTCATGGGGCTCCCCAAACCATCAGCAATTCTGCTACTAGATGAATGTAAAGCCATAAAACTATATACATGGCAGGGTGCTGGTGGCTCACACCTGTTATCCTAGCTACTTAGGAGTCTGAGATCCGAGGATCATAAGAGTTTGTGAGACTGTTACCCCCAATGAACCACCCAGATCTGAAGTGGTACTATTGCTCCAAGTGCTAGAGCACTAGCCTTGAGCAAAAGAGCTCAGGGACAGTGCCCAGTCCCTGAGTTCAAGCCCCACAATGGACAAAAACAAACAAAAACAAAAACAAAAAAAATAGCCAGGTGCAGTGGCTCACACCTGTAATCCTAGCTACTCAGGAGGCTGAAATCTGAGGATAGTAGTTCAAAGCCAGCTGGGGCACTGAAGCATATGAGACTCTTATCTTCAATTAACCAACAGAAAACTGGAACTGGCACTGTGGCTCCAGGGACAGGGAGGTAGCCTTGAACTGAAGAGCTCAGGGACACTGCCCAGGCTGAGTCCAAGCCCCACTACAGACAAAAACACAAAAATAAAAAAATGAAAACACACACACACACACACACAACACACACGCTCACACATATACACATATTCTTCGTCATTTTATATGTAAATACATATATATATATGTGCCTACTGTATTTGCATGTGCATTCATATAAATATTTAGCATAGAAAAGAATCTTAGAGGATATCTGAGCTGCCCTCAGTTTGGGAGTACTGAAAAGCTGAAACTTGAAGAAGTGAAGGAGTCCATACAAATACCATCCATAACCTCAGTGCTTGGTCACAAAGAAGTTTACTCTGCGAGTATGAGAAAGCTCAGCACTTGATCTACTCAGGGAAAGCAATTTCTCTCATCTCTCCTTGGCTTTCTCCTTCTTTAATTCTGAAACGCATTCCTCCTAATAAGCAGCAAGAAGACAAGGCTGATCCACAGAAAATAGATCTGTGTTTACCTCTGAAAGAAGAAACTTCTGTTTCTTTAAGGGTAAGCAGTGAATTAATTTCCAGGATCCTCAGATAACCTAAATTCTATTTAACCTGAGGTTTCAAGACAATGTGAGGCACACATTACCCAAACAAAATAATGGAAAGACCCATTTATATCAAGTCCACTTATAAATTCCATTCCAACAAAACTATTATAAATCAAAGTTTCCTAGGGCAAAGATAAGACCCATTACTTTTCTGGGTGTCTAAATAAGTTTCCATGATAGATCTTGCCTAGAGCCCTGAAGTTTTCCATATTAAAGATATGATTTGCCCATGACCCTGAGACCTAGTATATGAGTTGCTTTCTTCAACTGATGTACTTCCCTAATCTGATTTTGGGAGAAGGTATTTGGATGTATTCTTGTGGTATATTTGATTTACAGCATTTTAGAAAGACCCTTATGGTAGAAAGGAGTGAATGCTGTCTTCAGAAGCCACTTTATCTCCTCCAGTGGCTTAGGTCTAAGCACAAAAGCCTCCAGAACATCGACCACACTTAGCTCAAGCTTTGTGCTCCCTCACTGCCTGGCTCCCAGAACACGGACTACTTGCTTATCTAGTGTCACCAGAATCCAGTAGACGCCTGAGAAGAGAGGCCTATCAGATAGCAATGGGATCTGGGTTGGGCCAAATAATGGGAAGGAACACAGAGGAAAAGAGCTAAGTAGCATTTGCCAAGTGACTGACCAAACTCCATGATCATGAGCAGTGTCATTTTCCATTCTTGTTGGACACTCCCACCCTCCTTCCTGCCATTGCTTCCCTGTGTCCCTGCCACCCAACCGCTTCTTCCTGAGGCTCAGGGCCCCAGACCATGACTCAGATCCTCCATATCCATTATGTAATGCGTGTTGAGGTGGAAGATATGCTTTTGAAATTATCACAACTATATCCTCTCTCTGAAGAATCATTATAAACCTTGACAAAAGCCAAGTACCCCATTTCTCCTTCTGAGAACTCAGAAGATCTCATTTGACATTGACTGTTGTGGGTCATGTTAAATCAGTAAGGATCCTCACCATGCCTATCTGTAGAAGGAGACCTCCAGCAGGCTGTGTTAGTGTGGCCAACAGGACTGTGCATGCTCTCTGCCCAATGGCATTGTTAGGCCTGGATGTTGTTATTAGAAGCTGGCTCAGGGCGGCTGTCATTTCACTCAGCTGAAAAAAATTGATCTCCCCTTTGCCCACCTCTAAATAAAAGCTCTGAGAAACACCCAGTCGACCAGAACCTTCTTTTGTGTCTTTTTACCATACATCAACCTATGTTTCCTGGTCTTAAAAGCAAGAGTTGTACTCAACAAATAGACCTCACTGGTTCCAAAGCTGGTAAACAACTTTCTTCAGGCTCCTGCTGAACTTCTGAAAAGCAATCTACTGCTGTGAGCTGACAGCTATGGTGTGCTCATTCTGACCTTCTCCTTACCTGAGCAGAGAAATTTTCACTCATCCATGAGTATGTTCTTTACATTTTTCTGGGGATCAGCAAAGTGACAGGTGCTTTGCAAAGTCTAACATGATCATTATTTTTCTATATCATAGTTGTTTCAGCTCTTTTTTCTCCCTGATATTCACATGGATTCCTGTTTAACCAAACCTCCCACTTCTATAAAGTAATAAAAGTGTCACATAGATTATTATGAAGAACTATTGTTATTTACAAGTCTACATTTTCTGTGAAATCAAAACATAATAAAGTAAATTTTCTGTGTTAACTTTGTTATTTTAAACTCGTGATAGTCTTGCCAAACCCTCTGGTAAAAAAGAATCCCTACAGGTTATGGGAACAATTCCTGCATCTTTTCTCAGGCCCAACCTTTAAATGATGTAGCCAAGAGGCATCTTTCAAGTTTGTAAAGATTTCCAGAGAAACCAACACATTTACCTTACTGATAACTGTGAGTGAATGTATAAAACTTATATTTAGAATGGAAGAATTGTGGCATATTTTTGCTCTGTTTTCTTGTGGGTACAATCTGAAGATTTGCTATTTTCTTGGCGCTATGTATGCTGTGGTAGTATTTGTAAATTCAGTGACTGTCTACACCTGGTAAATCACCCTTGTCAACCTCATTGAGTTATTGCTTTCCCTATAGGTATTTGCTCTGGGCTGAAATGACATGTTCTCAACTTGATTAGAAACATGCAAGATCCCTTAGCTGTATTTGAGATTTGTACATCCTGAGTATATAGGCTATTTATTTGAAAATGTGAACGAACTCTCCTCTGGGAAAGAAAATTTGACGTCACATTTCCATTTCCTTGGGGAACTTTATTTTGGGTGATAACCTGAATTAACTGTGAATCCAAGTGTGTCCATCATGGTTTGGGCTGTTCACTGCTTTTTGGGACTCCAGAAACTTCAGAATGCTTCCATGCTTTTCTAGATACTTCCATGTCTGCTTGACTTATCTAAAAAAAGAGATAGTTCTATGTCTGTATTTTTTTCCAAACCATTTCCTTCAAATATTTTTGCTCAGAAATTATCCATGAAATTTCCCCATTATCTATCTCTTTGTACAATTCAGGAAATAGAGAAGCCAATATGGTCTCTGTCTACTAGATGCCAGAAAGCTCTCTGAAACCCTAAGTTGTGATGATGACAAATATCTCTAGACATTGCCCAGTGCTCTCAACAAAGGAAGAGAGGATAGGTTAAAAATGGAATGGTCCCCAGTGTTCTAGTGTGGAACCAATTCTGGGGATCAAGAATCAGTGCTAAGAACTCAAACTTTTGATTAAATCATAAACTGAAATGCAAGCCAATTTCAATAAGGAGCATTTCACTGGAGTATACATTGAATGGGATGAATTTCCAGTGTTGGTCTGTGTTGATCAGGCAGGAAGGGTCTTTTGGAAAATGTATAGTCCTAGAACCCCTCAGCATCATGTGGCAGAGGTAAAAAGATAAGGATTATTTTTAACTCAGACCTACCCTGTTTGTCTCTGGGTCTGGGAAAGAAGGAGGCCTCTTGGTTCCTGAGAAGGCATTAACTCTGGGGAATCAAACAAAGGATCGAAGGTTAACAAGGAGAAATAATAATGTGGTTTTAGAAGCTGGAAGTTAAATTCTTAGGAATTCCTGAGTTTCACAACACTCATTGGATAAGAAAGACAAAACAGCAACAACAATAAATTCCCCAAGAAATAGCCTGGAAGATGGAGGAGTAGAATGTTATAACTCTGTATCAAATAGTTGAGTAACATTGACCGTCAAAAAGAATGGTAATCAAGAAGAGACACTACAAAGAAGAAAAATAGAGAAAGCCTAAGTTTTAGTGACAATAAGAAGTGAAGACATTAGGAAGTTCCAGTTTAAGACCACAAAATTTGTTAGTCCCACTTCAGGCTACACCTGATGGGCGGTGATATTTGCACAGAGAAGAAATCAAAGTGCAGTCCAACGAGATCAACAGGACAGGGGAAAGGAATGGCACAGCCTGGAGGGAAGCTGAGGTAGAGTAGGTAGAGAAGTAGCCCATGTGATGAATAACATAAAACCCTCTCCCACCATGCTGACTGAAGACCTATGGGCAGATGACAACTGACTTATGAAAGGAATCCAAAAGCCTTTCTTCTTTGACTTAAATTTTCAGGGGATAATTTTTTTTAATTTTATTCTTCCCAAAGAAGTGAAAAGCAAACATGATCTACTTGAGACCTGCTCACATGGTATTTAAACACGGTGTGGCCTAGATCTTGCATGATTAAAATCCAATCAACAGGATCTAGTTTGATATTTTGGACTATGTTTGGACCTATTCTGATTTTTGTCATTTCTGAGTAGTGACTGGCCTGTGAAAGCCCCTATAATTGAGTCACAGGCTCTGGAATTCCCCAGGCTGTCTACCCATTCAGATTTTAATAGCTTAACTGGCTTTCTTAAGCTCCATGGAGGAGAGGAATCAAATTACTGCCCATAAACCCAATTCACATAATTAAATGACAAAGATGTCTCCAGTATCCACTCAGCTGATTGCTCACAAAATAACTGACCCTAGGAAGCTTCATAAACCCATCTGTAAGTGTTTAGGGGCTTCAGGTTACAGGTGGAGGTCATTCACCAGCCAAACCTATATCTGGAAATACAGATAACTAATCTGAAATGGAGCCTCCTCAAGTCCACCCACCCATAGAAACTTTGGCATCTTGATCATTATTCTCCCATAGTAATGAAGGCCTTGAACTCTGAGTCGTCATGGTGGAATCATGCTTAATCAAGACAAATATTCCCAGACTAAGAATATAAGGGGAAAGAGAAGGGAGTGCAGGTTTAACTTTCCTATATATTGCTATAACTATAAACAATGCCTTATCTTCTCAACAACTTTCATGAAATAAGCACTAGTGTTTTAAAAGTATTTACACAAGTCCTTGGAGATTTTATTAGACTCATGATTCACAGTTGAGAAATTTTTTCTCTTCTGCTGGGTTTAGTAATTGGAATAAGAATTACTCAGCAGACTGTCTATACAAATGAATTTGGATTCTTCCTCTATTAACCACTTATTGACATATTTTTTTCACTTTTTTTCTAAACTAACAGGCTGATTGAGGCAATATGGTTTTTCTGCCTTGCACAGTATAGACAGATAATTATAGCTATGGATAGAACACTACAGAGCAGTGAAGTCACATGATCTTTCCAGGATCCTGAGAGTAAGGATTCCTGGAATCAGAATGTCACATTTTAAAGACATTTGTAGATCATTTATTCCAACCTCCATGCTTTATTCATGAGAAAACAAAAGAAATTTCATAGTTGGGACTGTGATGTAAGCAAGTCTCACTGACTCACCACTGGAGAAGAACAGTTATTATTCATTCAGAGTCTGTACTGAGCATTCCCTATGAGTCAACACACTGCACTACCTCCAAGAGATTCAGCAGGACCAAAGCAGGCATGCCCTTGCTTGGAGCATTTGGGAGAACTGGTACCTAGCATTTGCCTGTTTATTATACAACTTCACGTACATAATTGCACTTACTCCTTTAAATTATGTGTAGATGGATATGATTAACCCCATTTTTGATCTGAGGCTAGTTTCAGAGGCTTATGAATTTTCCGTGGTTCATAAAAGGTTCATACATTTCTAAAGGCATAAACTGAATTCAAATGGACAACCAAAGGATTTCTATTATTTTAAATTTGATTTATAGAAAATCAAGACAGCAAATCGTATGTTGACACAATTTAACAAAGCACAATCCAGAAGTGACTTTTTTTTTGCAAGAGGATAAATCTGTTTATTTGGCTTAGAGTCTCTTAAGTATCAGTCTATCATGGCACAGAAGATGTGATAGAACAGAGTAGTTCACCTCATGACATCCAGTAACCAGAGAAAGAAAAATACAGGAAGCGGCCCAGGGAAAATAAGATCCCCCGGATATACTTCCAGTGACATAAGGAAGTGACTTTTAATTACATATTTTAATCTCAAACAGTTTTGAGACACTCCTAAAAAAAGTCTTAACATTTTTGGCTATGAGAAACCTACTCTCTTAGTCAAGTGGAGATTTGATCCACCAGCGGAAGATGATTCTAAAACCTTATGTTACCAACTTAAGTGTGGTCTGGGTCATGATGAATTAAATGCTTTCCCTAATCTCTTTCCTAATGCTTCATTCCACATAAGAATATGTTGGTAATTTTTACAACTACTGTTCTTGAGCATTGCCTCTCTTACATTAATAAAAAATAAAAACCAAAGTTTTCTTAGTGACATTGCCCAGCGAATATTTTTCAGAATTGTGCTAAGATTTAATAAGGCATTTTAAATATTATAAAGGTATATATCATATATACATAGATATATATGATGTTGGACTTCATTAGCAATAATGTTCTACCTTGTTTGATATAAGATGTTGATAGTCTTTCCATTAAGGCAAACTAGAAGATATATATATTCTGGATAACTGAACAGTATTTCTAAGCACAATAGGTAAGTGCTCCCCTATATTCTTATCTAGAAACAGTTCAACATTGACTTCCAATTGGCCTTCAATTGAATCCTCACTTAGTCATTATTTCTGATGGTAGCCAAATTAGCAAAGGGAAAATCTCTCTTTTTTATTTGTTGGTCATGGGGCTTGAACTTTGGGCTTGGGTGTTGTCCCTGAGCTCTATAGCTCAAGGCTACTGCCTTACCCCTGGGCATGGGCATTGTCCATAAACTCTTCAGCTCAAGGCTACCACCCTACCCCTAGAGCCACAGCCGCTCTTCCTATTTTTCAGTGATTAAGTGGAGAAAAGAGTCTCAGATCTCAGCCTCCTGAGTAGCTAGGATTATAGGCATGAGCCACCTTGCCCAGCTGAAAATCTCTTCTGAACATAAAGCAACCAAGGACCAGTTCTTGCATGAATATCTGAGGAGACTACTGAGAGCTAGAGAGAGGATCTATTCTACATGGAATCTTAACTGAGGGATCTAGGGAAAGGGTGGAGAGTTTTGATTACAATTATCTCAAAGTATATAGAACAGATTGACACTCATGTTTATTCATGATATTTAAAAAAAACCTGTTTCAGATAATCATTTTTCTTTGTGAGAATATTGCTAAAGTAGAATCAAGGGAGTTTAATCTTGCCTATAATGTGATTCATTCTTTTGGAGCAATTTATAAAGTGAAATGATGTCCAAAAGTAATTTTTTAACTTCTTGGACACAGAAGCATTTTTCCTTATAGCAACTAATGCAGAATCAGACCCACTGGTAGATTGTATTGACACCCCAGAGGACTAACAACTCACCCTGTGTCACTTTAGTGTCTTTAATGGGTCCTAAAATTCTCATCTAACCAATACTGTCTGGTATTAAGAGCCTATCTTCTACAACTTTCTTTGAAATCCATGGATGTTTTTACATTTTATTCTCTTTTATCTAGTTAATAATTGGAGACCAGAGTTTTGCATGTACTGAGATACCAAAACTCTAAGTATTAGTGTCTGAGTGATAACAAAGTTCACTATTTAGAAGGACAGATTTTAAAGATCATATTTGAGTAGAAAATAGTTCGGGGCTTTTGTGACTTGGGAAATTAGAGTAAAGAAATAGTATCTCATCCCTTTCCATGTTAAAGTCAGTGCCTCTAAATGGCCGTAGACTCAGGAAAAGAAAATTGATGCACACATAAGGAATTGAAGGAAGATCTGCACACAGATAGTCTAGAGTAGAAGTAGAGTTTGAGAAAAGTGTCATTTGGCCATTTTGTAATTATACAAATATGATATCGTGCACTTGCACAAACTGAGATGTCTATTGCGTTCATAGGTAACATAATCTTATAAGACCACTATTGCATATATGGTGCCTAATTGATAAAAATGTTGTCACAGGTATGACTAGTTTGTTGTAAAATGGGATTAAACAAATAGTCCCTAAAAGAAGTCCATGAAATAGCAAATGCATCCAATGAAAAGACAGCCACCCAGTGAATGGAGATTAAGGAAAATACAAATACATCACTGATATACAAGAGGTCCTTAGAAATTCTAAAATAAGACTTCAAAAAAGAGGCAAAAGCCCTCAGAGATGATCAATAAGAAAACAGAATTAAATGGAAACTAGAAAGTTTCTGTGGCAAATTAGATCATATAAAAGACAGTTTTCAGTCTAGAAGATAGAGCTGATATAATTGAGTGAAATAACAATTATATAGAACCAATCCAAGAAACAAGAAAGAAACATGAAGACATTTCAAGACTTAATTCAAAGACATAATTTGAGGCTGGTGTTATCGAGGAAGAAGAGCAGACAACCAAGAGGAGAGGAAATGTATTCCACAGAATTCTAGCAGAGAACTTCCCTAATACCCTAAAAGAAAGGCCCATTCAGATATAAGATGCCTTTAGGATACCAACAAAGACCAGAAAAGAACATCCTATTGCCACATTATAATCCACATGGAGTCAACAGACCAAGGAAAGGATTCTTAAAGCTGCCAGAAAGAAAAGATTGATTAGTTATAAAGGAAAACAGCAGAATAACTGTAGGTTTATCAGCTGAGACCATGAAAGCAAGGAGAGAGCCTGGCATGATGTATTTCAAACCCTAAATTCAATCACCAACTCAAAATACTATACCCAACAAAGCTCTCCTTCATAACTAAAGGACAAATTAAAACACCCTATAACAGAGAAAATAGAAACAATTTATCTCCACCCAACCAACACTTCAGAAGATACTTAAAGATGTCCTTCTTACAGAAAGTTAGTAAGAATACAATATTGGCAAAGAAAATACTCCTTACCAGAGAACCAGATAAATATACAAAGAATAGAGGAGACACAGCCCCTGAGAAGATAGATAATATGGCAGGCATTACCAGGCACCTCTGAGTACTAATCTTCTATATCAATGAACTTAAATGTCCAATTCAGAGTCATAAAGTGAATAGCACCATACAATTGTTGTTTTCAAGAAACACATCTTGCTAACAAAAGCAGACATATTTTCCAAGTGAAAAGTTGGAATAAAATCTTTCAAGCAAATGATCCCAATAAACAGGCAGGAATAACAATCATAATATCAGATAAAACAGACTGTAAATTAAAATTAGTAAAAAGAGACAAAGAAGTTTTTACCTATGAATAAAGGGAACATAAAGGACATGACTATTCTAAATATCTTTGCTGGAACGCCCAACTTTGTATCAGACACAAACTACTTGACTTAAAAGCACATATAGATCCAAACTCTTTGGTTGTTGACAACTACAACATATCCTTTTCACCTCTGCAAAGATCATCCAGGCAAAAACTCAGCAAAGAAACCTCAGACCTAAATAAGTTGCACTGACCAATTAGCTTAACAGACATGTACAAACTATGTCATCCAACAGCATCAGAATGTACATTCTTTATAGCAGTCCAAGGCATATTCTCCAAAATAGATCATATGTTAGTTCACAAAGTAAACCTGTGAAAATTGGAATTACTCCTTGTATCCTGTCAGTGAAATAAAATTAGAGTTCAACAGCAAAGCCATCATAGAAAACTTTAACTCATGAAGACTGAACAACACAATGCTGAATGATCAGTTGGTCATTGAGAAGATTAAAAGAGAAATTCAAGCATCTATGGTATTTAATGAAAATGAACATACAAACTACCTTCTCCTCTGGGACATAGCAAAGGCAGTGCTCAGAGGAAAATTTATAGCTCTGAGTGCCTGCATCAAAAAATTGGAGAAAACTCAAATCAGTAATTTAATAATGTGCCTCCAATTCCTTGAAAAACAGGAACAAGCCAAACTCCAAACCAGTAGATGGAAAAAAATAATTAAATTAGAATTAAATGATAAAAAATAGAAAGAATTAACAAAACAATGAGTCAGTTCTTTGAAAAAAAATCAGCAAAACTGACAAACCCTTAGCAAATTTGACTAAAAATAGAAGACACACACCAAAATTAATAAAATTAGAGAGAAAATGGGAATATCACAAGAGAAATATTCAAGATTCACAATATTATCAAGAATGTTTTACAAACCTTTATGCCAACAAATTGGAGCATCTGGAAGAAGGGGAAACATTCCTAGAGAACAATGATATACCCAACAATGATATACTTGACACATCAACAGATGCAAGGACAAGACCCATGTGATCATCTCAGTAGATTCAGAAAATATATGTGACAAGATTCAACACCCCTTTATGATAAAAGCTCTGGAGATGCAAGGAATCCATACAACATTCCTCAATATAAAACAAGCTACATATAACAAATATATAGCCAGCATTATACTTAGTGGGGAAAAGTTAGAACCATTCCCTGTAAAACCAGAAACCAGATAAGGATGTCAACTCTCACCTCTTCAATGTAAGTGCTAGAATTCCTAGCAAGAGCAATAAGGCATGAGAAAAAAAAATAAAGCAGATCCAAATAGGGAAAGAAGAAGTAAAGCTATCCCTCTTTACAGATGACATGATCCTGTATTTAAAGAACCCAATAGAGGGGCCGGGAGTATGGCCTAGTGGTAGAGTGCTTGTCTAGCATGCACCAAGACCCAGGTTCTATTCCTCGGTACCCCACATCCATAGCAAAAAGCCAGAAGTGGTGCTGAAACTCAAATGGTAGAGTGCTAGCCTTGAGAAAGTCCAAGGACAGTGCTCAAGCCTTGAGTTCGAGCCCAGGACTGGCAAAAAAAAAAAAAAAGAACCCAACAGATTCCTCACCCAAGCTACTTGAGTTGATCTAATCTTTGGCAAAGTAGTAATACCAGGGTATAAAATCAATGCACAAACACCAGTAGCTTTTTTGTATGCTAACAATGAGAAGAGTGAGACTGAAATCAGGAAAGCAACCCCTTTTGTAATAGTTTCAAAAAGAAGAAAAAAAAAAACTAGGAGTTAACTTATCCAAAGATGTGAAGGATCTCACATAAAGTATCTGAAAAAAGAAAAGAAATTGAAGCAGGATGAGAGCGGAAGGCTGGGAATGTGGCCTGGTGGTAGAATGCTTGCCCTGCTTGCATGAAACCCCAGGTTCAATTCCTCATAAACAAAAAAATCCAGAAGTGGTGAGAAGGCTCAAGTGGTAGAATGCTAGCCTTGAGCAAAAATGAAACTCAATGATAGTGCCCAAGCTCTAAGTTCATGCCCCATGTCTGGCACACCGACACACACACACACACACACACACACACACACACACACACACACACACACACACCCTGACACACACAAAAGAAAAAGAAAAAAAGGAAAGAAAAAGAAAAGAAAACTGAAGTAAGGAAATGGGAAAATCTCACATATTCCTGGATGGGAAGTACTTCCCCCAAGCAAATCACAAATCCACTGCAATACTCTTCAAAATAGCAAAAACTTACTTCATTAAGGAGTACATTATGGAGTGATATAAAGTAAAGGAAAACCACTTTGTGATTGAGGAGGAAAAGAGAAAGAGAGAAAGGGACTGGAATATTGCTCTTTACTGGGAGGGTATATAATCCCCAGTAACCTAAAGACCTCCTTCTAGGCCCCATTTATTAAAGTTTCCATTGTCTCCCAAATGTACTAAGATGAAAACCAAACCTTTACACATGGCTTTTCAAGGATACATAAAACTGGAGCCCTAGCATAGGTAGGAACTAAAAGGATTTCATAGAATAGGCAAAGGATTGATAACATCATCATTATCATTATTATTAACTATAGTTAATGTTCTTCATATATCAAAAATAGCTAAAAAAAGGCACTTTAAATGTGTTCATCAAAAACAGAAGCAAGATTTTGAGAGGTCAAATCTTCGAGTCTTCATTAAAAGACCAATGACTGCATGGTGGATTCCTGCCCCAAAGAATAGAAGCCTGTAAATACACTTAACACATTTAGGAAACAGGCCAGAGAAGAAAGTAAAAAAAAAAATACCAAAAACCAAAGGAGAGCTGAACTGGACATTATGGTGACCAGAAAGCAGCCAGGAGACAGGACACAGGATGTGAACATGGAGATATGTGGCATGGCAATATGGCATCTGAGTTGGTCTGGGCTTACATAGGGTCAGGTCAGGGGGCAGGGTCACAGGAAATTCCCAGGCCCAAGCACTGGACTGGCAGGTTTAGTAATCTATCAGCCAAGTGCCTGCCCTTTTCTCCAGGGATTCAGGCATGCCCCCCATCTGGGAGGTGGTGGCTTCACCTTTCCCTGGCCTGAAGACAAGATGCCAGACTGCCATCTACTATGTGGCCAATATGTCACTGGCCTCCTTACTTCATTAACTACTCAAAAAATCAGAAGTGGAGCTGTTGCTCAAAGTGTTAGAACACTAGCCTTGAGCATAAAAGCTCAGGGACAGTGCCCAGGCCCTGAGTTCAAGCCCCAAAACTGACAAAAATAAAATAAAATAAAAATTAAAAAGATCATTATATGTGGTAATCAAAACTATAAAATAAAAACACAACTACACAGGGAGTTAAAGAAGTGGAAGACAGATAAGCCTTTATAAAAATTGCCCAGAACATTGTCCACACATATAAAGGAAAACTCTGAACAGGATTAAGAAACCTGGTAGATCAAATAAATAAATTCATCATATATCTTAAAATAGGAGTTTTAGAAAGAAAATAGACAATAGGAAAAAAATGAGCATTTTGAAGAATAGATGAATGATATAAACTTCTAGTTTCAAGGACATAAATATCAAGTAGAACAAATATAACAAACCTACCCCAAAATGTTACTGATAAACTATAAAGAATAGAATAAAAAAGAGATGATAGCAAAAGATACTTGAGAGTAAAGATAAACTTCTTACAAAGGAAAACAATCAGACTTACAGAGTTTTGCATAGAAATAATGTTAGTTAGAAGGCAATAACTTCTTGGAGTGATTTTAGCCACTTCAGTAACTCCCTGTGTATCATGTGGCTCAGGAAATGTCTTCAAGTAAATCTTTGGGCGTGGAGCACCTATGGAAGCAGTAGGAAGTCACATTCTGATTAATTTCCTGCAGATGATCAAAGTGTCACAAAGGTCTAATGAGCTAGTTGTCCTAAAATACACAAATGTTATCATGTTACTAAAAAGTTCCTTCCCTTATACTCTAGCCTTACCCCACTACTAATAACTTGAGCTTAGAAGCTAGTGGGTTTTTTTTCCTTCTTTGCCAGTTTTTCCATTTTTCTAATTTATTGCCTATTTTCATGTCTTCTAATAAAGAGAGAAATAGACAAGAGACAAAAACAGAGATACAGAGAGACCTATTTAGAGAGAGAGAGAGAGAGAGAGAGAGACAGACAGACAGACAGACAGACAGACAGACAGAGACAAAGAGAGACAGAGAGAGACAAGAGAGACTGAGACAGAGACAGAAAAATCCCATAACAAACTGTCCAAGGATCCCTAAGGCTCTCTGAATCTAATCAGCATAGTTGGAGAAAGTAGCTTCAGTTTTTAAGCCTAGTAGCATCTGCTACTTTTGTAAGGTGCCACTATTGTACCCAGATTAATGTACCTTGGTCCTTTGGAGTGGCAAGAACACTGGGCTCAAGGATCAGCTGATAACCAGTCTGAATACCTCAATCTGAATACCTCCATTAGCCCAAAGTTCACACTTGGGCCCCAAGGGAACAGTTCTTCCATTCTTACTCTCATAGCAGTCATTATTCCCAGAGAGTGACAATGTGTCCTGGAGGCTGGTTACAAAGTTCTTCAGCATTAGTATGGGTTTGGCAGGAACTTCTCTGTTCTCAGGGACCTCTTGCATTATGTTGAGCCTGAATCACAAGCAGATTATCTAGGAGGAATTGGCCTTCGAGGCCCTTAAATTCCTTTCAGGCCAGCAGATATTGGTCAGGGCCACGCTCTTAAAAACAGATTTCTCTAATTTCAACCCTCAGGAAGAGGAGGATAGAATCTTACATCATTTGCAAACTGAAAAGCCACAGGAATTTCTGAAAGATTTTGCTACCTCCTTTCCCTAGTGTAAGAATGTTCTAGTGTGCTCTCATATTAACATAACTATGAGTATATACATGGCTGTTCTCAGAAGGAAATTCACTCCAAAAGAATCTGGATCTTTGGCTTTAGCTTCAGTAGTTTCTAACCTCAGGGCATTTGCACCCCGTGTGTCAGGTAAAATTTGGTAGTTCACATCAAGTTAATACAAATGTGACAGAAATAAAAACACATTTCAAAAGCTCAATTACCCAAGATATTGGAGTTTTGCAACAAGGACAAGGAACACGAAAAATCTTGGTATGGAGATGTCCCAGAAGGACTCTTTGCTGACCATTCTCCCCCTCAGTTGGCAATCTACCCTATGTCCTGTGCCAAAAAGAGAGTGACCACAAAAGGTGCATTTGAGGTTTACATGTTATGATAAAAATGAAGAGTTACTTGAAACTATTGACGAGAGAAGGTGGGGGAGAGAGAGAGAGACTGAGCAACACATACACACACACACACACACACAGAGAGAGAGAGAGAGAGAGAGAGAGAGAGAGAGAGAGAGAGAGAGAGAGAGAGAGAGAGAGAGAGAGAGAGAGAGACTGATGTAGATATGTAGATTGACAATGTTAACTTGAGGATGGAATTGCGTAAAGTAGGAAGAGTAAGGCTGTACAAATGTGTTTACACCCCACATGCTCACAGGAAAGAGCTTCTAATTCACCTGGAATGGTTTGCCATGGCTGGCACGAGGCACACACTCTGGGCTCATGAGCCTTTACTCTATCATTGCCTTCTATCCCAACATCCACTGTGAATGGTGCCCAACAAGAAGTCTTGTGCCTGAATCTCCACCCTTGGAGCATTTCATAGACACCGCAAAGCGGGGTAGGTAATCTGATAGCTAGCCATGAGCTAACAGAGGCCTTTCCTCAATGCGCAGGTATCTGGAGAATGATTAAAAGGGGGATTTGGGTTTGCCTTTTCACAACCACCATCTCAGCCCTGGGCATAAGTTCTGTATCAAGTAAAGCTTCCAAGGCCTTTAGGTGTAAATATCATATTTTATAATACAATTTTTAGGTACAAATGCCCCTTGTAAATTATAAACCAACCCTTCCTTCCAGGTTCAGGAGAAATGGGCAGTGTTTTAACATCAGAACTGAGACTATTGACTGGTAAGCAGAGCTCCATTTTTTTCAACCCTCAGAGAAATATGTTTCAGTGCACGTCAAGGCAGCTTTTGTTACATGCTTTCCTACATGCTGACTTTCATACCTATTCTCTGGCTAAATGGGGACTCTACTGGCCTTGAACCACTCAAATGTAATGTGTTGTTCTTTTAGGAACTGTAATCACATATACACCTCATTTCTCACAGAAAGCCTCAGGATACAAGCAGGAAGGCTAAACAGAAAGTTCTTATTCTTTTTCTATAAGATTAGTTGAAATTCTGAATGTTGTCACTTTGGGTTCAAGTTTGAAAATTCAAAATGCTCTGTTGGGCTAGAAAAGATTCTCTCTCTCTCTCTCTCTCTCTCTCTCTCTCTCTTTTCCTCCCTCCCTCCCTCTCTCTCCTCTCCCCCCCCCATCACTGTCCTTTCTCCATTCACCCTCCTCCAGTTCCTCCTGCAAATCAGGCCCTACAACGTCTTCTGAATTATTACCTTAGGGTTTGATTTTTTACCTGACACCATCTTACTTAACTTCTGGTATCTATCAACTGTCTGTCTTGCAATCTTGGTTTTTCTTTTCCTTTCTTTTGGGTGAGTAGGGTTCAGGGTTTTCTGCTTGCTAGGCATGTTCTCTACTTACTATGTCCCAAACCTTTTTGCTTTTAGTTTATTTCTCAGAGTCAGTCTTTTGTTTATTCCCAGGTTAGCCCCAGCTCCTGATCCTCCGGTCATGGCTGGGAATGCCTCTACACCATCACACTTGGCTCCAAGTGTTTTCCAAAAAGTACCCCTCAGCTGAGTTCTTGGCCCTATGTTACAGGGGCCTCAGTGAGAGGGCATGTAGACAGGACACTGAAAATGGTCTGGTGAATGAGTTTTTTAATCCAGAACTTTGACTATACAGAAAGGAAATCTATAATCTTATGTATTCTAGAATATTTCTAGCAATAACCAACATTTGGATTCAATAATACCTGGAAAGTAAAGATTTATGGTCTTCATACTTGCTGAAAATCCTTCTAAGTTGTTTGTCCCTTAAATGCAACAAAACAGAAGCTTTCATAAGCTTCATAATATGCATTCTTATGAAAATATATTCTACCCCTCCAACAGGAAGTGCATATACATTCACAGCACATTTTTATGATGTTTCCTCATTGACAGCATTTAATACTAAGTTATAAATAAAAACTTAATGTGACAAAACATTTTAAAGAGATAGTCTGCTTTCCAAATTTCCTTCCATAAATTTGACTGTAATATAATAACCTCAAATTAGGCAAATGGAACAACTGACCTAATGAGTTTGATTTTTTTCATTTTTTGTTCCTAACAATTTCTGTGCGTGGCTTTGACAGCCTACAACAGGAATAGACTGGAGAACTCAGGGAGTGTGACTGGATTATGGAGTGGACCTCATCTTCCCTGCATCACCTCAGATTCTCTTCCTGAGAAGGTAGGCTTTGCCTTGAGATGGAGTCCTAGAAACAAGTCACGCCAGTGCGCAGCTGCAGGAGTGAGGGAATGGGGCTGGTGGGTGTTGAGGTGACAGGCTTCCTTTGCCAAAGGAAGACAAATGAGGATTGAGGCAAGTGAGTTAGACTGTAACTACCAGCCAGGCATGGTGGCTCACACCTGTAATCCTAGCTACTCAGGAGGCTGAGATCTGAGGTTCAAAGCCCAGCCTGGGCACTAAAGTCCATGAGATTCTTATCTCCAATTAAACACCAGAAAACAAGAAGTGGCTCTGTGGCTCCAGGGATAGGGCAGTAGCTCACACCTGTAATCCTAGCTACTCAGGAGGCTGAGATCTGTGGTTCAAAGCCCAGCCTGGGCACTAAAGTCCATGAGATTCTTATCTCCAATTAAACACCAGAAAACAAGAAGTGGCTCTGTGGCTCCAGGGATAGGGCAGTAGCCTTGAGCTGAAGAGCTCAGGGACAGTGCCCAGGACCAGAGTTCAAGGCCCATGACTGACCAAAAAACAAAGCAAAACAAAACAACAACAACAAAAGAATAACTTCAGCCCTGCACTTCTCCATTGGAAATCAATTTGGGATCACATTGGACAGAAAATGTATTTCTTTTTCCTTTCTTTATGAATTGTTGCCAACCTTAGAATTTAGTGATAGGAAACAACTTTGCTTCAGAATCCCAGAATGTGACTTTTTGCATACGTAATTATGTTAAGGATCTCAAAATTAGTCAATGCTGTCTGGACAGACCATGGTGAATAGACGCCCATGAGACACACAGAATGGAAGGCCATGGGAAGGTAGAGGCAAAGAATGGAGTGGTTACAGCCTCAGCCCAGGATAACTAGAGCCACTAGAAACTCAAAAGAGAGGAAAGTCATCCCTAGGGTCTCTGAAGGGAACCCCATTTCATTGCTGCCTTGATTTTGGCCTAAAAGCTTAGGTATTGTTAGGCTCTATTATTTTCTGATGTCTAAGACCCAATGTAAATATGAGCAAAATCCTAAAGAACATAAAGAAAGGAAAGAGGGGCACTATGAAACCCTGGCATATGGACTCAACCATTACCATGCCATTTGGATATCTGATAGGCAGGCCTGATGACAGTTGTAGACACAGAGCTGGGGACAGCTCAGCTAATTGAAGTGCCCTGTAGGCTCTCTTTGCCCTCAAGAACCTCTCTGATAAATAGCCCTTGACCAGCTCCTTATATGGCTATGGTAAGCCTCAAGAGGCTGAGTTGTAATTTGGAAACAATCTGATTCTCATTTGTCAGAGGTCTTAGACCTTCAGTTTTGCAGCTAATGGAGACAGCAGAGGATTCCGGGGACTCTTGTGTCCTGGTGCCGTTGTAGTCATTTTTCCACTGAAGATTCCCCCTTATCTTGAAAAAGAGAGGTGCCTGGGGCTTGTCACACTGTGTTGGACAATGACTCAGATAATTTGAAAGCATGAGGGGAAATCAGAGTTAAGAAAGTTACTCAGGAAGAGAGAGGCTCTTGACTTGCTCACCTCTTGTGAACCACTGGGGTCTACTGCCTAAGCCCAGACTATCTACACTTGCTTGTTTTCTAATCATGAGGGGAGAGGTGCAGCCCTGTGAGAGCCACAGGGGGAAACCACGCATGTGATTTCACCCCAAGGTCTGTGGATCTCACATGAGGAACACATCGGTGCATCCCAGCCAGATGCAGCCGGCTGTGGAATGTGTACTGATTGACTGAATGAAGCAAAGAAAGACAGGGAGTGGCTCATCAGAGCTCAGCATCCTCAGCAAATAGAGGGATGTGTTGTCATAGTGGGCTCTGCTGACTTAACCAGAAGTGTTACATCCCGGGAAATCCCTGGAAGTGTCTCTTAATGGCGTAACTTATAGATGTACATGCTGGAGCTGAGAAGACAAAAGCTTCATGACACCAGAAGACAGAAGCTCATTGTGATATCACTGCTGCAGAAGAAGGTATTGTGGCTTTTTGTCTGTGGCCAGGATGGCATCTGGCCACTGCCCTAGTTTCCCTTGGGGAAACTGAGGTGCCAAATCAATTCTGGCCCCCCACAGAAGGCTACAGCTATCTCAACAAGCAGCTACCATTTCTAACCTCCTTTACAAACAAACAAACCTTCTACCTTCCTTCCCCAGGTAGATTTCTTAGTGGAGAGCACATCTTCCCTGAGGCATGTACAACAGCAGAAGGAAAACTTCCAGGGAAAACAAGAAGCCGGGAATGGAGTAGACAACTCTCTGGGGCTCTACTTGTGGCAGCCCATATTTAATGTAGAACTGTAACTGTGGAGTGAGAGCTATTCAGAAATGCATACCCAGGAGTGTAATGGGACGTAATATATGAACTGACTTTGGAGTAACATGTAATATGCTTAACATAACATTGTGACCAGGGGATCCATTTTTTAAGAACTGAACAACAAGGGAGAATAAATATCATTAACACAAAATGAGCGATGTGGGAGTTTCCAGTTAGCAGGGGATTTTCTCACTCTGCCATCAGATTTTAATTGCAGAGGCATCATCCTATTTGTCAGAAACCTGTGTTAAAAACATAAAATATAATATGTTAGCTATAAGACCTGAAAGGTCTTGGGAGGGAGAACTTGAGAGAGGAATCCTGAAAACCTGACCTGGTGGGGCTCCTACTTATTGGCCCCCAGGAAAGGTGATACTCACTGAGTTCCCAGGAGCTCCAAAGCTAGATTTTAAAGATTCGTTCAGGAGTGCTCATTAGGTTTTTTCCTCAAGTGATTACAGGGAGAACATTTAAATTGTGACGACTGCCCCATCTAATTTCTCCATTTTGGGTAAAAGTCCCAAGACCCTCCTACAGTATTCAGGGCCAATATTCATGACCAGCCTCTGAAGGTCTCCCAAGCAGGCTTCAGTGGGCACAACACAGTACATGACTAGGACACACATACAGTTTTCAGGCTGGGTGCCATCTGGGATGTTACTGTGAATTCTGGCTGGCAGACCTCCCTGCCTGGGCATGAGATGTGCCCAAAGACCATCTGCCTTGACTGCAGGAAGCTCCTTTGAGTCAGCATTGGTCTACTCCAATGTATTCCAAAACAAATGCCATGCGATGCTAATGAATATTCATTATAAGAAAGAAGATAGCTGGGAAAATTGGCTCACGTCTGTAATCCTAGCTACTCAGGAAGTAGAGATCTGAGGATCTCAGTTCAAAGCCAGTCTGGGCACCAAAGTCTCTGAAACACTTATCTCCAATTAATCAATAGAAAAACTGGAAGTGGTGTTGTGCCTCAAGGTTAGGGTGGTAGCATTGAGCTGAAGAACTCAGGGACAGGGTCCAGGCCCAGAGTTCAAGCCCCATGACCGAAAAAAAAAGAAACAAAGGAAGGAAGGAAGGAAGGAAGGAAGGAAGGAAGGAAGGAAGGAAGGAAGGAAGGAAGGAAGGAAGGAAGAAAGGAAGGAAGGTAGGTTACCCTGGAGCCTAATCAGGTGGAGATCTGTTGGATTACACAAGTTTATTTGAGGATCTCTCATTATTTTTTGAGGTAGCAATTCCTAAGACAGTGATAAAGGCTGCATTGCATCTCCATTAAAAAATACTTCACTGGACAAAACTAGTGTCAGAACCTACTTGGCAGACAGACACTGGTTCACTGTAGGGTCTTCTCAAGGTTAGAGGTTCACAGATTACAGCTGGTGTTATAATTAAATCATGCAATCTGGGAATGATAGTTCCTGATGTCCTATCAAACTCAACATAGGACCATAATATAATAAACAAATGTGAAGTCCATGCTGTCATTTGAGACCTGCTCAGGGGCTGCACGTCCTGGGTTGAGTGGTAGCATCTCCTGGTACTTCATAGAGCTAAAGGTCAAGTGAAGAGAAATCTGCTCCCACTCTGAAAGACAAGACAAGGTAGGGAGTAGAGATGGTGAGTAAGCACCCTGGGGCAACACAATGCAGTGCCACTGCCCAGGTGTACAGTGTGCAGCTCCTCAACTCAGGCCCTGGAACATGTGGACCACAGTCCTGGAACCAGGTTCACACAGTGGCTTGGTCACAATGTTGAGGAACACATGCGTCAAGGCTAGATTCATGTGCCAACTTGCATTGGGATTATGGCTACACAGATGTACCATTTCTCTTAAGGGTATTGGTTGAGGGTGTTTTCAGTTGAGATTAGCATTCAGATTGAATGATCCAGTAGTTGATCCTGATAAAGAGAACTGAAGGCACCGCATAGAGGAGTTGGCCCCACTTTCTTCCTGCTTGTGTACTTGAGTTATCTCATCCTCTCTAGTGCTTGAACTTTAATTTGTACCATTGGATTACCCACATGGCAGGCCTTAACAACTTTTCTTGGTCCAGCTTGTGGATGGTGTGTGTGTGTGTGTGTGTGTGTGTGTGTGTGTGTGTGTGTGTACATGTGCGAGTATGTATGTGCATCATTGGCTATTTCTTTGAAGAGCTCTGATTCATAAACATTTCATAGAACATATAACTATTACTAATCATGTTGCCATAGTGAAAGAATAAATAATATCTCTCAGATCAGATAAAATCTTACTAGGAAAGTTTTTTTGTTTTTGTTTTTGGGTTTTTTGTTTGTTTGTTTATTTTTTTTTGGCCAGAGAATCCTCATTAAGTTGCTGTTCTCAGAATACAATGAACGCTTTTTTTCCCCAGTTAAATAAGTTGGAGGTTGTTTTGTTTTGTTTTTTTTCTGGACTTCTATAGACTGTTTCCTTCTGGTTTGGTGGTATCCTTCCCTACTTTGAGTACCTAATTCTACCATTCTGTTTTCATTTTAGAATACAAAATAACTAGTTCTACGTCACAATTATATAAATAAGTTCTTTCAATAACCCTATCTATCTATACATACATACATACATACATTTCATACATATGAAACAAAAATAATTAAATATATTGACCCTTCGAGTCATCAAAACAACACTGGGGTGAAAGCAACATTCCTGACAACCAGACATGAGTAACTTTTAGGTACACTCAGAGGAGGTGAGATATTATATACTTATAATCTCAGCTATTCCAACGGTAAATAGGAGAGGTGTCTGAGGCTGATGGAACAAAGTGCAACACCCAATGTGAAAAACACTAAAACCAGCAAAAGTGCTGGTACAAGTGGTAGAACATTTGCATAGTTAGAGTGTCAGGCTCTGAGATTAAAGACATAGACAAGAAGCAAGCAGGGTCACAGCCTCTGTTCACAAACAGAGTTATAAGGATGAAGATCTGGTAAGTTTATGCTATTTGCCTCAAGTTCACTGATGTCTTCTGCTTTCTCCACTTGCCCTTCTTCTGGACTAGGGACTCATTTCCTTCAACACCCTCTTTGTTGGGAGCCAGAGTGGAATCAAACTGTACCTTGACTTGCATCAGACTTATTGTCTTATTGTTTTCTGGCCCTATTCTATGTAAATGACCTGAGAATTACCATATGAATGTAACTCCTGGAGGTTCCCTGGGTCTGGAGGAGGGAAGAAGCAGGAGTGAAAAATAAACACGGCAGTCTTTACCTGGACTGCGGACATCCCGGACCCGGTGTGTCTGTCTCTCTTCTATTTCTTCCTAGTCCTTGCCCCCGATTTCAGGAACCCCAATCTGCGAACCCTGGTTTGCTGCCAGTTGGCCCCGGCACCTCTTCACCTTTGTCAGTATTCTGTCACTATCATTTTTCTACTTGCATCTGTCTCCAAGTCTTAAATTTTGCCTCATCATTCCATGAAACTGCTGCAAAGTAACCTGGGTTACAAACAGAGACTTTAAAATTGTTTTTATATGTCTTTGCTGCATTTCGTATAATACAGGGTTTCTAACAACTTGCTGTGGGACTTTTCTATTGCCCTTCCATAGAGCTCTTACAATGAATCTGTCAGTTATTTCTAGGCTTTGTACAATATGGAATCCCAGTTTGAGCAGGCTGAAATGTCTTTGGTTTCTTCTATTACATCAAAGAAAATTCTATTAGATAATTTTTTATTTGGGCTCCAAATTCTACTTCTAAGTCTTCCCTGGTCCTTAGTTGAATCAGTCTTTCTCCTCCAACACAGATAAAAGTTTATTTGGACATCTCATGTACTACACCAATTCATCCATGCAATCATTGAAGCAGCCACTCTATGTCAAGAGTTGTGAAATGGAAAAAGAGGCAAAAATGTCAACAAGGCAAGCATGGCTCTGCTCCTAAGAACGGGATGTAAGGCCAACCTCTGTACCAGATAAGTTATGTAACAGCAGCTGCCAGCTGTGTATTATCATCAGAGCTTTTCCCAAGTAGGCTGGGAGAGTTTTCCAAAAGTATGATCATCTCTGGTGTCCCTACTGGCCTCTAGAATGATCTTAGCAAGACCTGGAGCTTGAAGCTATCTAACTGGAGAGACTGGGGGCCCCTCCCCTCCCACCCCTGCAGCCTCATGCAGGTGGGAAATTAGGATTCCAAATCAAAGGGCCATGTAAAAGACAATCCTTTTTTAAACACAACATAGAGATCTTAGATGGAAGTACTTTTTTGCTTTAGAGAATTCAAGTTCATTTTTCTTCTTTTGCTTTAGCAGAGTTAGATGTTCTTCAAGGTTTGAATCACATGCAAAGATTTCAAAGGTGGTGGATACAAATGATCACTTTGGTTTGGATCATTAACACATTCAAATAATTCTCACATTAATCATTTTTGAAGTATCCTTATAAAGTATTAAAAAGAATGGCAATGTGAGTCAATGGGTTCTATAATGAACTGTTGGGTCTGTAGTCCACCCTGTTTTCTTCTAATAGGCTTTCCAATAAAATGATTCCAGAGAGTGAAGTGATGAGTGTTAGACAGTGAGTAGAGTCTGAAAGCTGGAAAACTTGCGATGACATGTATTTTTCTTCATTGGCAATTCCCAACACCAATCTCATGCATTTACCCTATGAGTTTACTGTTTGGTATTTCTCATTATGAAATTCAATTTTACTTTTACTTTTTAGATTCTAAGGATGCAGCCCAGAGCCTTGCACATGTAAGGCAAATAGTTGCGGATATGAGAATCCATTTTCTTAGCCACTGACTTTCAGTGGCTCTGAGGGCTGAGAGGAACTCTGCCAGCAAAGAAAACCACACAGTAGCATTCAGCAGACGCCAGTCACTTGGAAATCATGTAAACTCTGAGGATTATTGAAAACACCAACATTTGTAAAGGTTGAGGGAAAAAAGACATAAAACACAAACAGTTGCTGCAATACACAAAATTTTATTTGATTTTTTTTTTTTACTTTTTTTCCTTCTTTTGGGGCGAGGCAAAATAAAATAGAACTGAACACCAATGAATTTTGTACAACAAAACAGCTTTTTAATATGGAACAGTTCATGAACATTTTAAAATCTCGGAATGGCTTCCCTTTCTCAAAGTCATGCTTTCTTGCGGTCCAGGATGGGTTGGCACAAAGGAGATAGCAGCAGCCAGCTGGGTGAGAAAAGAGGGAAGGAGGCAGCTCTCCCTCAGATCCGAGTCAGCTGGTGCCACAGACTGGAGGGCAGGATGCTTTCCACTTTCTCCATGACAAAGTTCAAGGGCGCAAACAGAGTGCTGAGGAACTGTAAACAAAACAAAACAAAACAAAACAAAAAAAAAACCAGAAAGATGCACAAGTCAGGCAAGACCTGCTTTTCCAAAGACACTGTATTGAACCCTGCTAGTGATTTCCTGCCATCTGAAGATGTTTCATCATTATGGAAATCTCACAAGGCTACAGTCATCTTCATGTTTACAGGAAGTGTCCGGAGACAGTCAAAGCTGCATTCCAGCTCGCCTCAGCCCTGTTAGATAAAAGGGATGTGTCTGTTGAAGTCTCCTTCGCCCCTGACAGCTGCCACAGTTCTGAGGTTCCTAGTGGTCTTTTGGATCATCTGACTGCCCTGCACATGAGGAGAATGAGGGATGGATAGGCAGAAAGTGCAGAGGAGATAGAAAGTAGTGGTAACTCAAATTATCTGCTCACCGAATTGGGCAAAGCATTGACTTCAAATGGAAAAGGCAGGGTTTTTTTGTTTTGTATTTTACTTTTTTTTTTTTTAAGGTCTTTTGTTGCATATGGATTTCTTTGAGAACCTGTCATCTTCCAATCCCCTGCACAGCCTGACTCAAGCTAGGTGGCTTGTGTCACAGGAGTCTGGGGGAAAGCAGTGAACTAGTTATTCCAGCAAAGACTTGCTGTATGGAAGTGGAGGCTGCGTCAATCTATGGGAACTCTTTCATCTGGTTACAAAGTTCCGTTCTGCTTTCCATGATGCTCTTTAGATGTGCCTGGCCTGAAACTTACTTGATTTCAGATCCATTCTGATATATTCTTGTGAAGCCATCAGCATCTGACAGAAGAGGCCCCCTGTCCCACACAGGGAGAAGAGAGTATTTGGTTGGATTCTTCACTCTCTGTCCAGAATCAACAGATTGCCTTGATAGGCTTCTTTTACTTTCCATGCATTCTCTTAGCCCCTGCTCCACAGGCTAAGCATTGTCTATATCACCAAAGAGTTGGGTAGGGTAGAGTATGAACACATACTGAGGACCAACACATTCAGTAGAGAGTGAGTCAATGAAGTTGGGACAGGTTCCTTATGGGTTGTGGGTCTTCAAGAATGGATATGGTAAGCATGTGTCCCAAATTTACTGACCTCTGGATACTTCTTTCTTGTGTGTGTTAGGGATGAGTAGTAGAACCACATCAAGTGTAGTATGGATGTAAGGAAAACTAATTTCTTCAAACCATCTTGTATGTTAACATATTTGCTCACTAAAACATTTAAGTAATGAGATGTAAGGATGCGTAGGCTCCAGATTTAGTGGTGAAATGGGCAAGGACATTAAGATGGAGACAAGGAAAAGCAATGGCCAAGCAAATAGAAATAGTGATCAGAAGAGAAGCCCACAAATCACCAGGAGGATTTGGAAAAGACAAATCCCATGAAAAACTCTGTGAAAGTGAAGCAATAGAAATAGATTGTAATGGATGGTTAGAATGTTGAAAGAGATAGAGATGGGGTACAGATGGTAGGATAAAAATATGAGCAAAGAGAGCCCTCCAGTTAAGATATAAGTGAGCAAGAAACAGGTGTGGCCAGAGAATAGTACAGTTGTTACACTGGAATAATTTCAACAGAGTTCAAAAAACTAGAAGAATAGAGCATGTGTGACTAGAAGAATAGAGGATTAGATTTAAGGCAGTCTTTCATAACCTAATATCCTTTATTGAGTACACAGAACAATACTGGATGCTCTAGGGATGGACTCCTTACTCTTTAGATTAGAACTGGGCAGTGTGCTGTCGTAAATGCAGTGGACAGATACTAGAGGAAACACTGGACCTAGGGATGAGTTGCTTCTGAAAGATTCTTGGTCATGTGATGGCAACATCAGCAAGTTTATTAATGACATCAAACCTATATAATGTAATAATATTATGTATGAGTAGCAGTATATGCATATGAATATATGTGTTTACAGCATATACAATCAAAAAATATCAAGGACCCATAAATCTCACCATTTGCCTGTTGTACTCATGTCTACAAAAAGAAGCTAAGTGTTAATGAGATCTAGATAAACGGAGATACAAACAGGTGTTGGAAGATGGAACTCTATAAACAAAGTGATTTTGCTGATGGTTATCATAAACCCAATTTAGGACAGCTTAAATTGGGAGGGCACAGGGCAAGAACTGACTGAATTATTGGCCTGAGCCAGTGCAGTTAGAATTAAGATCTCCCTCCATATCTAAACCCTCATGAATCCATCCCCTAAAATGCAGGAGCATCTCAGAGGCTCAATCTGAAGTGCAGAATGGAGACAACTTTAAAATAAAGACAGCTTGCTTTCTTGTATTGTTTTGGCATTGACCTGACTTGGATAAAAAGCACAAAAAATAAAGCAGCTGAACATGAAGATGAGAACTTTACCCCGTCCGATGCCATGACCACTTCTTCCTCCCCATTATACACTTATCTCCTGGGTTATATCACTTTTCTCCCCAAGGTTCTATGTAAGAATGATACCCCAATAGGTCTGGTATATATAATGATCTACATCTCTTCCTTCCATCTAGAACAATCTATCTTAGAAACAACTAAGAAACTCCCTATAGGACAGCTGTGCTTTTCCCCAGAGGCCTAATATACTCATCTATGGAACCCTAGTTGAAATATGCTCCCCTTATTACTAAAGCTATCTTCCTCCCCGGCCCACTTCTCACAATCTCCTTCCCACAGTACACTCACAGAAGAAGCAGTATGGAGAGAGAAGTATCTGGAATCATGAAGCTTTTTCATTAGGGAACAGATCAAAGGCAGAGCTTTTCATTAGAAGATGCAGAAGTTGGGAGGAGCAAGTCTTGCCCCTCAGGATGTCTTGCATTTCTTTAGATGTTTGAAAATCCACCAATACTTTTTTGAGGCAAATTCAATGCACAAAGAGAAACAGCAGTTTCATTTCTAGATTTAGCAGGAAATTGATTGCCTTCACTTTTAAGTCTAAATGAGCAAAGCCGGGCAACCTAGAAGAGACCATCTATCTCAGTGTTCAAAATTTCAGTCCAGAGGGCAGAGATAGGTGTTCAGTTTTTACCCAAAATGTCCAATAATTCAGTGTCCTGTGGCAAGGCAACTGAACTAATAAAAAAGAGTGAGTGACACTTGAATCTCCTGATCCACCATTTCCTGAGACACCATTACTTAGACGAAGGTCTTGGCTCCTGACATGCTCCCTTAACAGGAGAAATGTCCACGCTATCTGAATAGGTTCCAGGTGCCTGCTGCAAGCCGACAATTGACATCTCACTATAATCAATATCAGACTTCAAAGAGGTCAGGGCCTGTAAGTGAAGACGAGGCAGAAGTCAGGGGGCTCAGTCTCAGAGGAGGAAAGACAGGCCCTTGAGAGCAGCAGAGGTCAGAACACTGACCTTCGCACATTCTGTGAGGAGCCGGGCCTGCAATGATGACTTATTTATATGAGCAACCTTATCTTGGGAACCAAACATTTTAGGAAGAGCTAGTCCTAAGTCATTGAGGTAGATTAGATTAGAGGGCAAGGCAGTTGAAGCCTCTTGTCTCACTCTTTTCCAGTGTCTCACACTTGGATGTGGCTTCCTTACTGGCTGCAATCAGTGTGTAAACATACTGGAGTTCCCACGCTGTGTAGTCTGGCAGCGGAGGGCAACACAATCTCTCTGCATCTATTAAAAGTCTTTATACTGGGGACATTATCTCAGGAGAGAGCTCAGGAGAGTCACTTTCACAAGCTGCAAATGGTTTCAAGCAGCTGGCAGGGCAGCTGCGATAACCCTTGGGGTTGGGGTGGGGGGCTTTAGGAGGAGTCTCATCGAGTGACAAGGGTGAAGATGTGGACAAGACTCGGGGGGGGCGGCGGGAAGGGCATGGGGCTTGTCTCATTCAGGTCATCCATCTTCTTTCTCCACTAAGCCTTTCCAGACATGTTAGAAACTGCTAGATCTATATGAAGAGGAAGATGGATGGGATCCTCCACACTGAAGTTTGAAAGCAAACTTATCAAAACTGCATTTGAAAATTATGGGTAGCTGATGAGACACAACTTGGTGGAGAACAAAATATGAGGATCCTAAAGGCTGACTTTTATTTTATTCCATCAGTTGATCCTAGACTCAAAACCAAAGTTTTGAAAACTCAAAGAAAAGGAATTGGCCTCTTGCGTAGCAGCTCCCCATATTCTGAAGGGGCAGCTGTATAACCTTTCTATGGGGCTTCCAAGTCATATCCTACCCTCTCCTTACCTACAAACCCCTTTGCTGGTTAAAGTAGCCACAAAGTAGTAAGTTCACATTTGAATCTTCAGCCAGGGGCTGCATACCCAAGTCATTGGGGGAACATAAGGCAGCATCCAAGCTGTGCCAAAGCTGTGCCCAGTTGATTAGGCAGGAGGGGTAGGGAAGATGGGAAAGCATCAATAAATTCTAACCATCTTTGATGATTCTATCACACAGATAAAATTTGAGGTTGAGGCCCTATCTGGAAAGCTTTGGCTTGAAAGGCTCTGACAGTTCACCATGTAGCTTCAAATGGCTGCTTAAGATCTGGGCCTGGGCACTGACACTGAGCTCTTCGGCTCAAGGCTAGTGCTCTACCACAGCACGACTTCCAGGATTTGCCTTTCATGAGACCATGGTCCTTGAATGGAAATATAATCCTCAAACCCTATCTTTAGAGTCTGATGGGGTCCTTGCAAAAATTAATATATATATATGTATATATGTATATCATCTTTGGTGTTATCATCATGATTCTGAGTTGTGCTGGTGTGTCCAAATGGAGTCAATGTATTCTAGAGGTTGAGAATCTCCATACTGATCCAAAGTACTAATACCAGTACTGTTACTTAGCTTAATGATCAATGAGATACTTTCTAAATATGCTTAAAAATTCTAAGGGCAAAATATGAAAGGGATCAGTAATTGTCTGATGTTATAAATGTATTCTGACTTTACAGTCTACAAAGTTTCTAAGCTCAAAGTTTTGGCAACCACTTTGTAGGGCAGCTATGATAGAGAAGAGAACAAGGAATTGTATATGTCCATAAACTTAAGAAACATCCATGGTGGCAACTTAGTTGATAGTGGATTTAGAAAACATGCCATGGAGGGAAGACAAATGTAAAATGCTCTTCCTGAGGTATGGAAGGGAGAAGGAGCATCAGTGTGGCTCGGAAAAGCTGTCCAGATGATCTGCAAGAGAATGGAGACCTGCCTGATGGGCTTTCAGGGCAGAAAAGGAATAAGAAGTGGAAGTGAAAGGAAGGCATACTTGAGCAGTACTATAAGGAGTTCTGAAGAGGCCAATAATAAAATAACCAATTTTGAGTGAGATGGGTCTAGGTGACCTCTCTCTAGTTATTTCTGAAGGCATTTTGTTTAAAGCTCCTTTCAATGCTAAGGGCCCACGATTGTAAAGTAAAAAGGAACAGAAGAAATGCTAAATGGTACTGATTTTTATGCTGATTCTTTAGAGACCACTACTGTATATTCATTTAATAACCATTTATTGAAAACCTACCATGTGCAAGACACTGTGCAAAACTTTGGGGATACAAAAATGAGGAAGCCATACTCCTGCTCTCAAAGAGCGCACATTCTAAAGGGGAGGGGCAGACAACTCTCTAAAAACCATGTAGAACCATAAATATGATTGTGCAGGCATCCATGGAAGTCTGTGGGATCATGGGGGAGAGACACTCACTCAGCTTAGGTGCTGCTTAAGAAAAGCTAAGTATTTGCAGAGTGAACAGGTGGGGTGGCAATTGTGAAGGACCATCTGGCTACAGCAAATAGCATGTGCAAAGGCACAGAGGTGAGAAAAAGCCTGCATCTGGGCATGGTGAATCATTCATTACAGTTGAAGAACAAGGTCTGGGCGAGAGCTGGGACAGCAGAGCTGAGGGAGTAAGCAAAGGTTGGATGGCAAGCCCTGAAGATTATGCTTGGACTTCATTCTAAAGTAGCTGGAGAGTCACTGAAGAAATTCAAGCAGGGAAGTAGCATGCTTACGTTGTCAGTTTAGAAAGATCACTCTTGTGTCAGTATGAAAGAAAGCTTGGTAGAGGATAAGACGGGAAGCAAGGAGACTAGCTAAGACAATCACATGACTCAAAGCAAGAAATAACAGAAACAAAATCTAAGAGCGATGCTGTGAGGAGAGAAGGAAGGTGAATTAGGTGTATGGAGTACCTGGGCGATAAATGGTTATGACCACAGAGTGTGAAGGCCAAGCAGAGATGGAGACAAGGAACCGACTGTATACTGCCCAGTTTGTGGCCTAACTGGGGGAATACAGGCCCACCACAGAGGTCAGGAGCACAAGGGGTGGTATGGTATGGGTAGTGGGAGAAGGAAGGTGATGAGTTCAATTGTGAAAATGTTGAGACTGAGGTGCCGGTGGGATTTCCAGTTCATCTTCAACACGCATGAAAATACTCTCGCAATTCCAGTCCCTGAACTCTGCCGAGCAGAAAGTGTCAATCATCTGGAAAGGCATTAAATCGACCCAGCCAAGTTAGAAGTGATTTCATGGAGATTCCATTCACCTTGAAATCTGAATGGCGAATCAGGGAAACAACTGATGTTCTTTTCCTTATTGCTTCTGTTCGACACCTAGCTGGGTCAAAATCCAGATACCTTCCCTCACTGAATGAGCAGGTAGAAATGATCTTTGGCTGTCAGCATGGATGGCCTTCTCACAGTCTATTCCACCACCTACTCAAGGCCAATCCACAGACTTTTCCTACTTCTAAGTGCCAAGTCAGTATACTTAATATGGCAAATTTTCATACCTTCTCACAGCTCATCCATTAAACAGGTCAACGGTTTGTAACCATCTTAAAAACTGTTTAAATAATCTTTAGAGATATAAATCTCATCCCTTATGAAGGACAGACACAATATCCTAAGAATGGAAATAATGTCATTTGATATGTACGAAATTGAATTTTTCCCACCATTTTCACATTTGCTATGATTCCTTCCATTATTTCATCCTTTTGGACTTCATGTGTATTTTGGAAACTGCTGAGAATTTGTTTTGGTGAATAAAGCAAGGCACACATCAACAACCTGTGCTTTCTCACCCTGCTCTTAACCCTTTCATTCCATTGGTAAGGAAAATTAAAACGGTGAGTGAACAATTTCAGTGCAACAGCACCTACATTTCTCATGCACTGCTTTCCCTGGTTTTTTCCTATCCATTTCCCCATTAGTCCCTCTTGGCAAATACTCACGGCTTTTGCAAAGACTCCCATAAGTTCTGGGAACTGATGTGTCAGGAGGGCCAGCATGGCTGTGAAAGAACACAACCCAGCAGTAAAGAGGATAAAGAAGGGGAGCTCCTTCTTTGGGTAAACTGAGACTTCATGGAAAGCTGTGGAGAAGGCCAAGAGGGAAATGTTAGAGTTGGCATGAAAAGCACCCTGGAGGTTTCTATATGGTGGGGCTGACTCCTTAAGGCTTTGGATAAATCCTGCTGGCAATGAACCAGCCACACAATGGACATAGCACAGCCAATATTACTCCCACCCTATGGCTGCCTCTGCACTTCTCCCAAGTCTAGCTCCAGCCTTCTGCTCCAGCTGGGAGCATAAGTGGGTCATGTAGGGATGGCTCACATTTCTATAAAAGGATTGCAGCATCATGTATACTTAATCTATGATATTCCCTTTTCAAATGTGAACAAAATAGCAAAACTTCATTCAAACTATAACATGTATGTCCATTGAATAAAATCTGGAAAATCCTTAATCAAGTATACTGAAAAAAAAAAAAAACCAAAAACATCCTGGCGGGGAATGTGATCTAGTGATACAGAGTGCTTGCCTATCATTCACAAATTCCTGGATTTGATTCCTGGGTATCACATACACAGAAAAAAAGCCAGAAGTAGTGCTGTGGCTCAAGTAGTAGGACATTAGCCTTGAGAGAGTCCAAGGAGAGTGCTCAGGCTTTGAGTTCAAGCCCCAGGACCGGCAAAAACAAAAAAGAATCCTGCCTACATTTTCACTTTCCTGTATATAAAAAGTATTAGAATGAGACGATCTTCATTTATCTTGGATATTTTCCTGGCACATCCTGAATATGCCAGTAAAGGAAGCTCCTCTGATGGCATGTTAGCCTCTTCAAGCTGCTAGGGATGAGGGGTAGATTGATAAGAGTTATCAGGCACAACTGGAGAAAACTCTTGATGATAAATATAACAATCATCACCATCAGGGGAAAAAAAACAGCAACAAAGAGCACTTTCCAAATCTGAACTTCAAACACTGAGTTGGGGACAATAAAAACAAACCTTAGGTATAAAGGCCAAAAGAATTGGCATGTTTCAAACAGGCATACTGGCTCACACCTGTAAACCTAGCTACTCAGGAGGCTGAGATCTGAGGATCACGGTTCAAAGCTAACCCAGGCACAGAAGTCCATGAGACTCTTATCTCCAATCAACCACTAGAAAACCAGAAGAGGTGCTTTGGATCAAGGGGTAGGGCAGTAGACTTGAGCTGAAGAGCTTAGGGACAGTACCCGGGGCTCAGAGTTCAAGCCCCACAACTGGCAAAAAAAAAAAATAATAATAATTGGCATATCCCTTCTACTGACCATGTGATTGGGGAAATGAGAGCAGTGCCCAGAGGGGGAAGAAGGAGAGTGTCTGAATACATAGATGAAGCATTGCCCAGGAACCTGGCAGATGGAGAGCTGAGAAACTGCAGGTGAGCACACCATGGCACTCAAACCAAAATGGTCTGTCGTCCATTCTCCTCAGAAGTACAAGGTCTAGAGGCCTTTTACTTCGCTGTGCATCTCTTATTAATCCAAATTCTAATCTACACTGCTGAAAACTGAAGGTGGAGGAGATAAGGGAGATACAAAGCCCAGACAAGTCCCATCCTGGTTAAGTCAACCTTTTAGGGTTTCAGGATGGAATGACAGTGAGGATGCAACGTGGCAACGATTATACTGTGTACATGTCAGATATGAGCGGCATTTACAGCAGCCAACCCTCTCCATACCCTCACCCTCAAAACTTAACCCCAAAGAAGCTCCTGGAGGGTGGTTAGACTCAGATCATGGCATTCAATTAAATGAATATAAGCCATCATTTTCTATTTCAGGCTTAAGATTATCTGCACAACATTTAAAACACTTTCCATCTTGTTCTACTAGCTAATCTATTCCTCTGAAATTTCAATTAGATTTAAATAATTTTTTTTTGTCAGTCCTGGGCTTGAACTCAGGGTCTGAGCACTGAACTTTCTCAAGGCTATAGCTCTACCACTTGAGTCTAGCACCATTTCCAGCTATTTTTTTTTTTTTCTATGCATGTGGTACCAAGGAATCAAACCCGGGTCTTTGTGCATGCTAGGCAAGCACTCTACCACTAGGCCAAACTCCCTGCCTTCAATTAAATAATTTTTAAACACCCACTATGCTTTTCAGGAAAACTCTCTTACCAGAAAATGGAAAAATTGAAGATGGTAATACTTTAGCTCCTCCCCAAGGAAAAGTCAGAGGCATAATATCAGCCCATATAAAGATTTCTGAAATCAAATGTAATGTAACCTGAGTCATCAGGCTCTTTTGAAAAAAAAAAAACAGACTAAGTTTTCTTATTTTCCAAAGTAACACAACTCAAGGGGAGGGCGGGGAAGGGCTGGTTAGCACGGAGATAAGCCAGGTGACTCTTGTTAGGCCAATAGGACAACAGCAATTCAGCTGCTTTTCACCTAGAGTACCCATGTTGGAGACTGATGACTGGCTCAATAAATGTAGGCATTTGAAAATTTACTATAGAATCCAGCACTCCAAAGTTATAGTACTTGGGGAGAAAATATTGGTATGTGCTTTGGCTATGAAGTATTGATAATGCTAGGACTGGTAGAGGGAGAGAGTAATAGGCAAAAGGACACTTTAATACAGGGAAGAGAAAGGAATCAAAACTTCCATCTTATCATCCGTAGGAGAAAAATATGTCTTAAGTCAGGGCCACATGAAAAGTCTGGACATGATCCTTATACACAATATGATTTGATAACTACTTAGCTTTAATTGTCAAAACAATGCTGTATTACAGTAAACCAAGAGAACATTTCCCACATGTGGTATGGCCATAGGCTGCTTGGCCTGGAAGGCACTCAAAGGCAGGGTTTTCTATGTGAGTGCTGATACACAATGCGGAGGCTGCATGTGTGCTCTGCACATGTCAGCCAATTCACTGTAGGCAGCCTACAAGATGCTCACGGGAAACCCTTGGGCCAAGAACATTGCATCACCAGGGAGAGCACACCGCCCCGACCCACTCCTTGTGTCATTCTCCCACCCGTGACTCATGCACAGCTCCTTCTGAAGTCAGCATTTCCACTACACTACAGCCTATGCAAACCCCCTCTGACCTCCTGCAGTCCAGGCAGAAACTTTCATGACAGCCCAGCCCAGTGAGCACCAGCACATGCACATGCTAGCACTCTCTGTGCTCAGAGCCCTCTGTACATGATGCCTCTTCGAAATTCCAGCCCTTTGGCATCTCTCCCTTTGATAAATGTGGATGGACTTAGAGGAACAGGAAACCCAACCCACTCACATAATTCACTTTAATACATCTGCTATCAAACAAGGCCAGGGGTTGGGAGAAAAATAATAAAAGACAAAGGACAGTGTAAGCGTTTATTATTCCAATCTCTTCCCATTCCCACCTCTAGTCACCCCACTCTCCCTGGCTAAAGATAGGACTATGAAGGGGTAAGACTTACAGGGAAGCAGCTCTCGGTCTGCTGTTTCTGTACAGATTGGATACGGATAAAACAGATGCCCCTTTTCCAAGGGATAAGGGATCATCCGAAAAGCTGAAAAGAAAAGACGGTATGTTAGAGCCTAAGTGTTTGTTTTAGAACTTCACAACTTCAAAACAAAATGGCTTTCTAGATGGGAAACACTCTTATACAGGAAGCTAGACTCACTCAAACTCTGAGTCACTGTACCAGATAAAATGTCAGAGATACATTATGATGTATTACTCACACATTAATCTCACATCATGTATTCTGGGCAAACCTCACAAAGCTGGGTGGGGATAGAGGTGCAGAGGGTTAGGGAAACCATCCATATCAATGTCTAGGGGCTCATCATTCATAAAACATTAGAAAATGTTCTAAGCACTAATTCAATATAGCTCAGCCAGTGGTAATAACACAAACCTGGGTAGAAATGCTTCCTAAAGAGGCCAATGTGAATTGACTTGTTGGAGCCTGTTAGAAATATACAAATATGAAAGGTATTCTCGCATGTCTATTTAAAAATAATGTCTAAGTGGATTAGAATTCCAACCAGGACAGATAACATGCTAATTGAAAAGCATATGACTTGAGAAATATTTTTAAGCTTTTTATGAAACTTTTAAATCTTCAGAATCATGTGGGGGACAACATGGATCTGGAGAGATTGATTGTCTGTATTGTGATGATGTCAGGGCACCTAAATAATGGCTTTGTGGCATCAGATGACATTAGACCCCACAATGAATTATGGCTTTCCAATCAATCCATCCTTCCCCATTATCGAGTGTGTTATTCTCCCTGTTCCAATGTCATCAGCATGTAAGTCGCACTGTTCCTATGAACAGTGTTCACGGAGGTAATTTTTCTTCAACAGATGTCCTCTTACCCGAAATACACTGTAGGTGCAGAACATAAAGAGCTACTCTCCCCCAGGAACTCCAGAGAACAATCCCTGCCCGTTGTCAATGAGGGAAGGTAGCATTGTGCAGCAACATTCTTCATTTCAAATTCTGCATTTTAAGGAATCCCAGCTACATCCTCAGCTGAATAATTACCAAAGCCTTCTCAAAATGCTGTCAATGTACATATTTATCTTTAGCGTACTTATTTCAAACAGGCATCAGAAACAAAGAATGTTCTCCCTCACAAGAAATGACAAGGTCCCATTGTAACCAGCATCAGTGCACATATGGTATTTATTCTGGTGTCTGAATATTATTTAAAAGTAAAAACATTATGTATGTGATTCCAGCATTTGGAATGCAGTCAATCTGCACCACTGTGGTATCACTCTGAGGTTACAGCACATTGCCACGGAGAATATAAATCACTATAAATGTGGGATTAGAGCAGAGCCAGTTTGCTGGCAGTTTGCTGAGGTAAAAATGTTATCAATTTTCCTCTCACAACAGAAACCTCTTAAACAGAGATTAAAACATTAAAAACAGCCCAGACTTTAACTCTTCTTAAAATGAAGGGCTCACCCTAGTTCAATCAGACCTTTTTCATTCACACAAAGATGACTTTTGCCTGTTAGTACAAGCAAGAGTCAAAGATATTGAAGAAACCAATGTCTTCCTTGATAGATCTAGACTTCCCAGAAAATGAAACAGAAACACACACACACACACACACACACACACACACACACGAAGCAAACAAAGAAAAGTCCAAAAGGAAAAAAAATCTTTCACTGATTTTATAGCATCAAAATCTCTTCTGAGAAGCACTGATTTTACATTGAAACTACAGTATGGATTTTAGTAGCATTTTTCATAACTGATGGCTTAGAGGAAAGCATCCAAAAAATGTAGGAAAAACTATGCAGAAGTTTCTTTCTTGTTCCTCTTAAGTCCAGATTCTCCATGTGTAACCAGGTGCTATAATTAAAATATCTGTTTTTTTTTTTTTTGCCAGTCCTGGGCTTGAGCTCAGGGCCTGAGCACTGTCCTTGGACTTTCTCAAGGCTAGAGCTCTACCACTTGAGCTTGAGCCTCAGCACCATTTCCAGCTTTTTTCTATGTATGTGGTACCAAGGAATCGAACCCGGGTCTTTGTACATGCTAGGCAATCACTTTAACCACTAGGCAAAACTCCCAGCCCCTAAAATATCTGTTTATATCATATAAATAAATATTCAGTTTTTAAAGTTGTAAATCTGAATATTATGTTTTACTCAAAACTAAAGTCAGTACATACTTCAGGAAACAATTTTTAATGAAACAAAGAAGTGTATAATCTTGAGTGTTCATCCATAGAAATATAATGGGTGGATGATATCTTTTAAGTCAGCTGCTATTTTTTCTCTCCCATTTGACATGCATAGAGAATTCTGAGCACCAATTTAGATTTCTTCTTCTAATTGCTTCTCAGCTTTTGGTGAGATGGTAGGTACTGACTACCTAGATTTTTTTGCCAGTCCTGGGGCTTGAACTCAGGGCCTAGGCACTATCTTTGGACACTTTTTGCTCAAGGCTACCACTCTGCCACTTGAGCCACAGCACAATTTCTTGCTTTTACTGTGTATGTGGTTCCAGGGAATCAAACACAGAGTTTCATGCAGGCTAGGCAAGCACATTACCACTAGGCTATTTTTTTGGCCAATACCTGGACTTTTTTTTTTTAAAGAAAGTTTATATACACACACACACACACACACACACACACACACACACACACACGCACGCATACTCTTCCTGCACTGTGTTCCCATCCCCACAATTGTAAAGATATTTATGGCACCCTGAAAATCTCTTTCTCATGTCAGTTGTTATTTACATTGAATGCTCACAAAAAAAAATCAAGGCTCTTGGCTTTACTAAACAAAAGCAATTACAATTTTTGCTTGAAATTCTATCCTTTACCCACCCTGCTATGCAGGGTCCAGCAAAGCATGTAATAAGAAAGGGAAGAGGCACTATATATACCTTGCCAGTTTAACCTCCCACCTCCTAGTCCTGCTCACTATAGACAGGCAGTGGCTCCATGAGAGTCTTGTGGCCTTAGCCAAAGTCCAGAGATTGTTTATGGGCAAGACTTAAGAACACACTGAATTAGTGGCTCAAAGAACAAGAGATAAAGGTCATTTGGACATAATTATTTTATAAATATCCACAAAGATAAACAACCTTTGAAAAAATCCACATTTCAAAAACGAAACACCAGCGGTGGCTCATGCCTGTAATCCTAGCTACTCCGGAAGCCTAAGATCTGAGGATCACAGTTCAAAGTCAGTTTGGACATTAAAGTCTGTGAGACTCTTATCTCCAGTTAACCACCAGAAAACCCAAAGTGGTGCTGTGGCTCAAAGGGTAGGATAGTAGCCTTGTGCACTCAGGCCCAGAGTTCAAGTCCCATGACTAACCAAAAAATGAAAGAAAGAAAGAAAGGAAACACCAGAAGTGGTTTTGAAAGGGGTAGTGTAAGATCAAGGCGAACCAGGTAGATGAATCAAATGAAAGGGAGAAGGTTTGGGGTGAAAGAAGAATGCAGTTAAGAATCCAATGCGTATCCTACAAAATTAAGAAGAGTAGAAAAGAGGTTGGTAGGCAAGGGATGGGTAAAATTGTTGAAAGAGATGACTTTGATCAAGCTATCCATAAATTCTTTGTTAAATGGCAACTCCTTTGTACTACTACTTAAAGATAATAATGTTAGAGCCAGGAGCAAGCACAAAGACCAGGTTCAATTCCTTGGTACCACATATACAAGAAATGCCAGAGTGGTGCTGTGGCTCAAATGGTAGAGCTCTAGCCTTGAGAAAGTCCAAGAACAGTGCTCAGGCCATGAGTTCAAGCCCTGGGACTGACAAGTAAGAAAGAGAGAGACAGAGAGATAGAGAGGAATAAAAAATGAAAAAATTCCACATTTCAGAGAAATTAAAAAATACATGGATTGGTTAAAAACAAAAAATCTTGACTACCTAGAGTTACTTAGTGGCATATAAGTGACATTTATTTCTCTCTTCCTTCTGTATGCCATCACTGCTAAAAGATCTAAACAAAAGTGATATTTAGTTACTGCACACATTCCACTTTCCACAATCAAATGGAGGTATGATCCTACCATCTCCATCTGTAACCAAACACGTTTCCTGAGCTCTCAAACTTTCAATGCTGACCCCATGGAAGGCTTTTCACCAGCACCCAGGAATGAAAAGCAGCACAGAACAGATAGGTGATACCTTAACATGGACAGGATAGAAGATACATTTTGACATTTCATCCAGGCTACCTTTTCAAAAGGATCTCAGGGAACTTAATTGAGATAAGGTGTAATGTTTGAATCCAGCTGCAGCTATTACAACTAACATCACAATGTAAGCACCTCCAGTTTTGACAAAGGATACTACAGCATTCCTGGAGTTGGGTTCTCTTCCCCTTTCTTCTCCATCAAGTCAGAGGTTCCTATTTTCTCTGCCATGTCACAGTCTATAAGTAAAAATTCTCTATGTGTGTGTGTGTGTTAGCTAACAAGTACAAATGGTAGAATGAAAAATAATCATCAAAATGCAAATTTTACATTTGGTGTCTGACCACAATGTTCAGGACAGCCATGATGGTCAACGGTAATTTGTGAAGCATTTCGGTGTAAAAAAAAAAAAGTGAGAAAAACTCAAAAGTCAAAAGAATATTTTTCATTTGCATTCTTTCAACTAGTAGAAGGAAAGGACATGGTCTTGGGAAAAGTCATTACTTCTTTGGGGTGACTTTAATGATGTTCTCTTCTGGTTTCTCCTTGTGTGCTACCCCTCCTCTACCTAGATTTTGTTTGTATCATTACTAAAGGGTATAAGTGAAATTTTTTCCATATATTTTTATTGTAATTAATAGAGGAGTTACATTATATTTGCCAGATAGAAGGTGCATTACTTCTCATACATTGATAACTTTTCTCGTGTCTTAGTCCCCATTTCCCTTCCCCCAACCCCCACCCCTCATCTTGTTTTCCCCCCTTCCCTATCCAATTTCAAATAACCAAATACAAATATATCCAATATATCAGATAACAAAGTGAGATACTGTAACAATATGAGATAACCAAGGGACAGCAAAAGAAATGAGAGATAACATAGTACATTAAGGACAATAATCACTCATTATATGGCTTTTGTTTCTATATCCTAGAGGTCCTTTCCTTTAGCGTCATACTATATGGCCTTATGTATCTAGGCTTTGCTCTATTGCAAATCTCTGCTATGAGAGCCCAAGGTTCTACTGATTATGACAAATGAGGGAAACCATTGAGCCTATGTTCCTTTGAGTCTGGCTTACTTCACTTAATATGATTTTTTCTAAGTCTTTCCATCTCCAAAGAAACAACCATTCCATTAAAAAATGGGACAAAGAGTTAAAGAGAGTTTTCTCTGAAGAAATAAAAATGGCCTATAGACACATGAAGAAATGTTCAACATCTCTGGTCATAAAAGAAATGCAAATCAAAACAACTCTAAGATTCCACCTCACTACAGTTAGAATGGCCAGGATCAAGAAATCTAATAACAACAGATGCTGGAGGGGATGTGCCCAGGAGGGATCACTACTACACTGTTGGTGGGAGTACAAATTCCTTCAACCACTATGGAAAGCAGTATGGCAGTTCCTCAAAAGACTAAACATAGAGGTCCCCTATGACCCAGCAATTCCACTACCAGGCATTTACCCAATTGTCCAGAAACAAGAACATACTAAATCCACTAGCCCAACAATGTTCATTGCAGTATTATTCACCATAGCAAAGATATGGAACCAACCCAGATGTCCCTCAGTTGATGAGTAGATCAACAAGATGTGGTATTTGTACACAATGGAATTCTATGCTGCTGTCAGGTGTAAGTGAAATTTAGATTTAGTTATTAAACAAATTATACACTCCACAATCATGTCTGGGGCATGAAATAAGAGTTTTACTGAGGAATTACTATCTTGTTAGTGTGACCCTCTGCACTAACTCTGTTCTTCTGTTGAAATGTATATGCATACATGCACACACCTCAACTTGTATACACATATGTTTCCCACAAAACTTTTCAATCTTATTTTCTTGGCATCCTTAAACACAATGCTGGGCACAAAGGAGATACACAATATTTGCTGGATAAAAGAATAAACCAAGGCAGGGCACCGATTTCTCATGCCTATAATCCTAGCTACTCAGGAGGCTGAGATCTCAGGAGCATGGTTCAAAACCAGCCCAGGCTGGAAAGTCTGTGAGACTCTTATCTCCAATTAACCACCAGAAAATGGGAAGTGGCACTGTGTCTCAAGTGGTAGCTTTAAGCTGAAGAGCTTAGGGACAGTACCCAGGCAGAGTTCAAGCCCCAAAACCAACCAAAAAAAAAAGAAAGGAAGGAAGGAAAGAAAGAAAGAAAGAAAAAGAAAGAAAGAAAGAGAAATGATATAGTATTTTCCTGTGGGGAAAAAATGAGGTGAAGTCAACGGCCTGCACTGCCTGTAACCCCAGCTGCTCCAGTAGTTAAATCAAGAAGATCATTTGAGTTTTGGGGGAGCTATTGAGCAACTCCATCTTTGAAGAAAAGCAAGCATAAACAAAGAAGTCTCAGGTATATCCATACTACAATCAGCTTCCAAGATTGAATATATTCAGGATCAAGCTGGTTTTAAAGGGCAATAGGCAGGAGAGTGTCTCCATACAACACCTGGAATCTGACTGTCAGAGAAGGCTAGCTAAGACTGGGTACTTTCTTGAATCTCTGCTTTCTCTCAAATTATAGAATGTAAGCTAGTATCTGTTGAAGGGAATGGGGTGGTCTCCTTTTTCTGTAGTCCAAAAAATGCCAGCTTTACCGAGGAAAGGTTTGGTTAGAGGAAGTGCCCTAGGAACCACATCTCACAGTGAGGGACATTTGCCATTTAGGTTCAAAGAGAATAAATTAGAATCACAATCTCATCCTATGCTTCAACAATGAACCATTTTCTCCTCTCAAAGGAAACACTCTGCCTTAGTCCCCCTAAGAAGCATCACCTTCAAATCTTATACATTATTTAGTGGATTCTTTGAGGGAAAGAAAGAAAATAGAGTCTTACTTAGTCAAGTGGGAAAAAAATAGGAACAAAGAAAGGCTAAGTGATTTACCCCATGGCATACTTTTGATATATAGAACTAGAAACGTAAAGTCACTGTTATGGTCAGCAGACAGCCTTGCTTTAATAAAATAAACAGGGTAAAAATAAAGCCTTGAAAAGAATCAAGGTTGGAGGGAAAGGCACATTAATAGAGGTAAAACAGAAGATGTGCCATTTCAAACAGAGCCCCATAACATGCAGTAATATTCTAAATAAGACCCAGTTGAATTGAGACCTTTCATTCACATATATATTTTAGATTCAAATCATACTTACAGTTGTGTGTGTGCATTTGTGGTGTGTGTGTGTGTGTGTGTGTGTGTGTCTGAGTATAACCAGAGCCTGCAATGTTAAAATAAATATAACTCAGATAAGGTGGAAGCTGAACAATAATCCAGGGTCTTATTAAAATGAATCTTTCACCTTTTCTAAATTATCTTAAGTTTGAGGAACTATTGTATAATTTCATGGGCTGGGACAGGGATAAATCAAACATTTTGGAGACCTTTGAAATGCAGATATCCTTGTAGTTGAGGAGAGAAGGTGCTCCCCCCATCTCCTTTAATTACCATATAGTTCAATCCTAACTAATTTCTGCTGTATATCAGCTTGACTTTGGGGACTTATAAGAAGAAATGGGAGGTTTATTCACCAATTTATTTGATGGAAAACTTAATTGCACAGGAGGACTATTTCTCTAACATAATAGATTCGTTAAAATAAACAAATTAGAAAAAGTATACCTGCTTTTATCTCCTAATCCTTTAGATAGAGCTAAGATTTTTATGTCAAGTCTTCAAAAGATAACCAAATAATCAGTTTTGACCTAGAAAATGGAGAAATCAAACATTGCTACCATCCTCTCTGAATTCTGTTTTTTTTGTGTGTGTCTCTTATTTGTTTTATTATTTTCAAATAATTGTATGATGGGATTTCAGTTTAACACACCACAGTCACCCCTCATATTGTCTGACTTCTTCTTCAAGTGAGGGAAGGCAATTGGGTGGGAGGCTGGAAATTGCATTTAAATTTCAAAAAGAAAAAAAAATATTCAGGAGGAAAATTAAAATATGAGGCTGGAGATGTCAAAAGGCACCACCCAGTGGTGATCTGGGAGAAGTGCAGCCTCTTCTGCTCACACCCAGGCTCTCCCATGGATTGCCAGGAAGCCACTAGCCCAGGGCTGGCAGGGTATGCCATTTGCTATCATCAGTGATTTTCATTGTCCAAAAGTAGGCAAGTACTTGACTCAGAATGAGAATACAATTATTCTTGCTTTAAAAAATACAGAGTTGTGAATCTCTTTTTAACTTAATTTATAATGGAAGCAAATCAGGAAGTGATGTGAAAAGATTTCATACTGTTGCCTGGAGTTGGAATGATAATTCTTTCTTCTAAATTGTATGGCAGATGTACAGATTTCTTTGTAGAAAAGATCAAAGTCACTTCTAAAAAAATATTTTTTCCAAATACATGTATACATGTAAGTATAGACATTCAAACACATTTATGCTTGTTGGAAATAACTATGTATATTATAGGAGATGTAAAATTAATACAAAGTGAAAAAAAAGATGCTCTCAAGTCAATAGTGGCCATATAAATCAGCTAGGTATAATGATTTTCAGTCTCCTTGTTTATAATACACATATTATTTATGTTATAAAATTTATTTCACTCTATAAGGAAATGTTTAAGACAATTTTAAAGAACCAAATATAATTTTATACAGAATGGTTAACTTTTTCCCCCTTCTGGCACAGCCTCATACATGCTAGGCAAGTACTCTGCCCTCTGAGCTATAGCCCTGAGTCTTCTTATTTTTATTTTGTTTGTGATACAAAGTCTTGCCACTTTTGCCCAAGCTAGACTTGAACAAAAGATCCCCAATTTTCTTCTTGGGTAGCTAGGGCTACATGTACATGTTAGCATATTCAGCTCAAATGATTAACTTTCTAGCCAGGCGCTGGTGGCTCATACCTTGTAATCCTAGCTACTCAGAAGGCTGAGACCTGAGGATCATGGTTTAAAGCCAGCCCAGGCCTGGAAGTCTTTGAGACTCTTATCTCTAATTAAACATCAGAAAACCATAGTGGTGCTATGGCTCAAGTGGTAGAGTGGTAGCCTTGAGCTGAAGAGTTCAGGGACAGCGCCCAGGTCCAGAGTTCAAGACGGAAAAAAAAATAGGTTAACTTTCTACCTTTCTAAACACTAGAATGGAAACTGTCTAGCATGCAAGCAGTAATTTTAAATTCTAAGTTTAAATTGTAGGCACCTAAGCAAATATTTCTTTACCGTGAATCTGTTCAGTACAATGAAGTGAACTGGGTGTACCTCCCGAATCCCTGCCAACATGCCACTTATCACAATGATTGTTTCTCCTGGAAAATTGAGATGTCCATTTTTGTCCAGTATAACTCTGAGTATTACCAGGAGGAGTAAGTGAAAAGATGCAAATGCAAGACCAAAACTTAAATTACCCCATCATATGAACATTCTTCAAGATTCCTGGCAATCTCAGGCATTTCTTGCATTATCAGTACGCTCACGGATCTCTTTTCTAAATGTGACTGTCTTGACTCTCTTTGGGAACTGAATGGCAGGCAGTGGCTGGTTGTAGCTGGCATCACAACTACCTGGTTTTCAGGAATTGTTTATTTGTAAGGATCAAATGTTGAATTTCCTTTTCCTCTAAGTATCCCATTTCCCTAGCATGCATTTTGTTTGTTTGTTTTTCCTGTCTTGGAGCTTGAATTCTGGGTGCCGACCTGAACCTTCTTTTGCTCAAGACTAGGACTCTACCACTTGCATGACAACTATACTTTGTGTGTGTGTGTGTGTGCGCGCGCGCTTAACTAGAGATAAGAATCTCACATACTTACCCATTCACACTGGCTTTGAACCACAATCCTCAGCCTCTTGTGTAGCTAGCTAGTCACTGATACCTAGCTGAACATGCTGTTTTATATCTTAAATGTCATCTCTTTCAAACCTAATGAAGCATTTTACCAATGTAATTGGAAGCAATTCATTTCCCCAATACAAACCACTCTCCTTGCTTTTGCACCTTTTTATGTTGCCTCACACTCCTCTCAGTCCTGTTATCCTTACCAGAGCACCTCTCCTCTAATACCTAACTTTCAAACAATTGCCACTTATGTCATTTGGAGATTTAAAATTTTTATGGTGATACAATTCCCAACACTAAATATCAATCATCTTTTGCCTCATTCCTTTTTGAGGCCTAAATATGGGATTAGATCTTACTATTTGGATCCAAATGGTACGTTTCTCTTAGTGTTTCAAGGTGCCAGTCTACATCATATTGTTACAATATTTCCCCTTGGTATCTGATATATTTTATATGTGCTTAATTGGTTATTTGAAATTGGATAGGGAAGGTAAATCAAGGTAAGCGGGGGGAGGGTGGGAGGGAAATGGGGACCATGTCATGAGAAAGGGTATCAATGTTTGTGAAGTTATGCACCTTTTATCTGGTGAATATAATGTAACCCTTCTATTAATCATAATAAAAAAATCTTTAATAAAAAGAGATAAAACAAATATGTTATTTGATAGAGAAATTTGTCTATTCAATTTTTTCAAACTACCATTAGAGAAGACTTCTCATGTTGGTCCCTTCTAGACTTTGTGGACTCATGCATAAATAAAAACTCCTTCTGTCTCTTTCAGACAGAACACATTATATGGAACAATGAGCTCAAGTGAGAGATCACGGATCAGGCTCCTATCCTCTGAGTAGAATGTACTATACCTTCACATATCCAAATACAGTTGCTAAGACGTCTGTGCATGCTTTCACACTTACCAAGTAGGGATGGAAGCACTGCTCACAGACTTTCAAGTTTCAATAGTACATTATGTAAATCAATATATTAGCAATTTATTAAAGAAAATTTTCAAAACTAAGCAAAAACTTTCCAATCCATTCGAGTCTTAGCTCTGTTAACTTATATTCTCCCATCCCATTTTGCTCATTCCTCCCTTTACTACCCTTTCTAGACCAAGCTGAATTCTTACTGAGGTATAGAAGGACAGGAACAGGAAGGAGCTGAGCTTATCTAATGAAATGGAAGCAGGAAAGAAAAACTAGGTAAAAAGATTAAAAAGATACTTGCTTATAAAGTTGATCAGAGTAGGAGTGAAGTAGGAAAACAAATATTATTTTATTTTCCCATGAAAGGAAAAAGAAAAAACAAGCAATGTGTTTTTCTTGCTTTGCTTCAATTAAATTTACATTTCAATGCCCATGTTGGACAGCAATCGATAGTCTTGGGTCTTTTTTCTTAGTATACACTCCCCACAAATGGCCCAGCCACTTGCCATTTCTTCACAGTGTCCTTGCTTATATGACAATCACAGCTCTTCAAGGCTTGTTCTCATAAGGACTCATAAGGTATCCCCGACTGTTTCACCTCATTGGTCACTCCTTTCTGGAAACCTTCAGAAAACAGAGTGGGGCTTGGCTCAAGGTTAGGGCAGTAGCTTTGAACTGAAGAGCTCAGGGACAGGGCCCAGGCCTAGTTCAAGCCCCATGGACCCACAAAAAAAAAAAAAAACAAAAAAGTCTTCATCTCAGCAAGAAAATCTGTGTGTAGTGGTTCATATCTGTCATTCCTGCTATGTACAGGATAGGAGAGTATGAATGGGAAGATCCTGAGGGGAAACTGAACCTCTTATGTCATAAACATAATCAGAGCCAAAATATGGTGGTGGGTGGGTGGGGGCAATGGGCATGGTTCCAGTGGTAGAGTATTCACCTAGTAAGCATAAAGTCCTGAGTTCTGAGTTCAAACCATAGCAATGTACCCACAAATGTTTGAAGAAAGAAAATTACTTACTGCCTTCCCACGTACAATGCAAAAGATTCAAAGCCCCTTCTACTCTCTTCCAGTGCGCAAGATGGAAGAATGCATATGCTATTGCTTCACTGTCTCCTCTCTTCAAGATGTGTTCTGGGGGGAGGATTAAGCTTTTCATTTCTAGTAGGTACTAAAATAAAAAAGGCAGGAAACTCGTTAAGACACAGCGATTTGGAATTCAATATTGAAATACGTTGATTCCCCCAAACCAACATTTATAAGTGTTTCATCAAACCCAATTACTACATTTGAAGGCAATTACTGAAACATTCAACAATGCAAAGTTTGCTGACACTACTAGTTTCCTTCAGTAAGCTCAGAGGCTTGCAGGCTAAAATATTCTAATTAAAGACATAAATATTGACTCAAACAGTGGATAGGAAAATGTAGAGGATACAATCATTTAACTTTATAGCCAAAATGAAAGCATATAAAATGAACACATGAAGATCAAGAAGTCATATGTTGAAACGAACTGCACTAGACATTGACTATTACTCCCTGTTATATTTTTTCCCTATGCAAAAAGTGGCACGTGGAGCTGCCTTCAACACGTGAAGGACAGCAAATGGTACCTTGAACAGAAGAACATGCAAGGGGAAGAGGAGTACAGATTCCAAATTGCAATGCTCTTTTAGATTCTTTCCTTAAGGCTGGGATCAACTCTTCTTTCCTCCTTTCCACCAAGTTACTGGCATACAGAGCAAGAATGGGTGTTCTTTCTGGAGCCTAAACAAACACTTAAGTTTCCATTTTCACTATTTTATATGGAATACAAATGGAAGAAAATTTAGAATATTCTTCTGGTGTTCTAGTCCTTAGTATCTCCTTTCCTGTATCCACCCTCAATAAATGATGTGCACACACCACCAATAACTACAACAAATGGCATCACAACAATTCATGTAAAACTCCTTTAAAATGGAGATTATCAAACCATGGAAGAAAGTGTTCAATCAGAAGACAAACATAACGAAAGGAAGTTCTACAAGCAGAGATGTTTGAAACAATTAACGTCAGAGAGATGATCTGTAGTGTCTGTTAGTAGAAACTTAGGAAGGACAGTGACAGATGAAAGCATTTTGATACATAGAATTGAGATTGTGTCACAGTTTCATTATCATCTAGCTGAGGACTTATATTCTTTAGTGTCACCCAATTGCCTTTAAACATCCTGTCTTACTGGCAAATTTGGTGGCAGGTATATAGCACAATGGGAAGGAAGAAGATACATTCAGGCCTTTTGATTCTAAACCTATGGCCTCAGAGAGGAAGAGAAGGAAAGCAGGAGGGAGGACCCAGAGAACAGTGATAGACATCACACTTTTCGGGATGCTGGGAAAGAAAAGGCCTTACTCCCATCCCCTTGCTCCCCTGGGGAGAGACTTCAACAGAAGAATTTCTTTCCAGACTGGTCAATGAAAGATGTTTATTATTTTGATGGTACACAAATTACAAAAGAACCTTTTGGCCACTTAGCTTTTTGAGTCTACGAGCTACATTTTTCTTTCTCTACCTTGGTTTACAACAGCATAGGATAAAAATAGGAAAAACTAATGACAGAGAATTACCTGGCAATACAGTGACATAATATTTTATAATAATATCAGATATAATATAAATGGAAAAATGAGTTTTATGGTGGGAGAATCCTGACTATCCTTTGTGAAGCCTTAATAGGAGGCCATTATAACGTTCATAATGCCAGTGAAAGTCCTAAAAACTCCCAGGCTATAAATCATAAGATATATAACTTGTAAAGTACTATGAATAATATTGTTTTAGAGCAAGTTTGAAAAATGACCATTTTATTACTCTAAGCAAGCATGAGGAAATTGATAAGAAAATTTCTTGCCCAAAGGCAACTCTAGAACAAGATTTTAATTTGAATTTCTAGTAATTATTCATAGCCTATTCCTATCAAATAGACCTATCAAGAAGACAAAAATCATTTGAAAATATTTTTAACCACCAGAAATATCTATATATACTTAAAAATAATATTACATGTATATGAGACAGATGGTTTCAATCAGCCTGTAAGCTATGGCATACATGTGGCTTCAAGGGTCATCTACAGTCCTGAACACAGGCTGTTCGGTAAAGTTTAATTTTCCCCTCTAAGTCATAAGTTTTGTTATATACATTATATATGTGTACATATAAATTATAATGTATATACATATATGTCTATATACACATATATGCACAAAATATGTGCATATTATGTATGTATGTATAGACATATATATCATCATCATGTCTTTTTATCAGCTGAATCATTATGAACCAAGAGCATGAATTTTGCAGTCCACCTTGTGCATCAAAGTAATGTATATGCATTATATATATTACTATGTATATGAAGTTGAATTAAGTTAAAATTGTAATTCTCAAGACATACTCAAAGATCACTACTATTGTCAGTTTCATGAAACCAACAAGAGAAATCCATTCAGAAAACTTAGCTCAGCCTTCCTATTATATCTACTTTAGAAATAGGTTATATCTATAAAGGAAATTTATGTTCCTTTATAAGTTTCCAACAGAATGTTGGCCCTAATCAAATGATGATGGCTAATAACAACAATGTGTTATGTTTTTGGCCATGCTTAAAATGGCTGGCAAGATCGGTTCTCAACATGTGCAACATTTAAATTAGAAAAGCATGGAACAACATTTCATATCCTACTTGTCAAGACAAAAATAAATGGAAGAGGGCAGATCCCTATCCACAAATATGCACAAATCAATTAGCTTGCAAATCCTAGAACATGCTCTGCCTGTCTATATTAGTGACTTGGCTTCTATTAGCCAAGTCAGCATTCTGTGCTATCTTCCCTGTGTCCTACAGCTAAGTTCTCAGATTTTCAATCAGACTGACTGGAGCACAAGGCTTCTACAGGTTTTGGAAGTAGCTTGTCAAAAATGCATTTGTCAGAATCTAGTTCCTTCTACCTAATAAAAGTCAAGATATACAAATGGGAGTAAAGGGCTATTTTCTGTGAGTGAGTACTGCCTACTCGTGGAGGTATGTAGCAAAGACTGCCTCTCTTGTAAGGAAAGTTGAGTTCCATCTGACGCTACCCTAGGTAACTACTGAGATCTCTTGATGTTCTAAATTTCTATACTAATTTAAGAAAGAATAACTTAAGTTTATCCTTCACAAAATATTAATGCATGAAATTGTTGGGATTTTCACCAGTAATACTGTCACATAAACTTCATGTGAAAAAAAATTAAGATGATGAAATCGTAGCACATTTAGGGGCTGGGAATTTGGCCTGGTGGTAGAGTGCTTGCCTAGCATGTACTAAGACCCAGGTTCGATTCCTTGGTACCACATATATAGAAAAAGCCAGACAGAAGTGGTGTTATGGCTCAAGTGTAGAGTGCTAACCTTGAGGAAAGCCCAAGAACAGTGCTAAGGTCCTGAGTTCAAGTTTCAGGCCTGGCAAAAAAAAATCTTAGCACATTTAAATGACTATGGGTTGCTCCTCAAAACAATAAAAATTAGCATGAATATATTCATATTACTTATAATTATATGTGCACCATACAAAGTTTGTGTACAAGCTTAATGTTTCCAAAATTTATAATTATTCTAAGTGAAAAAAACCAATGTGCTGTACTACATATCTTAGTCTATTCTGGTAATAAAATATATATGTAGCTATTTAAAAACCACTGAAAAAGACAGGTGGCAAATGTGGAAATTCCAGCATTGAGGAGGCTGAGGCAGGAGGATTACAATTTCCAGTTAGTCAGAGTTCTGTAGTAAGACCCTGCCTCAAAAAAAAAAAGAAAGAAAGAAGGAAAAGGAAAGAAAAAAGGCTGGGAGTTTGGCCTAGCATGCACTAAGACCCAGGTTCAATTTCTTGGTACCACATATATAGAAAAAGCTGGAAGTGATGCTGTCTGTGGCTCATGTGGTAGAGTGCTAACCTGGAGGGCAGCCCAAGGACAGTGCCCAGCCCCTGAGTTAAAGCCCCGGGACTAGAAAAAAATAATATTAAAATAAGACAAAAAAAGAAAGGTTATAGCTTGAATATTAGTGATAACAATATTTGATTTTATAGAAGGAAATCATTTTGTTTGTTCTTGGTGTACCTTCTAGGTTTTCTGCTATATTTTTGCTATATTCTCTCTCTCTCTCTCTCTCTCTCTCTCTCTCTCTCTCTCTCTCTCTCTCTCTCTCTCTCTTTCTTTCCCCCACCCTCTCTGAGTATATGTGTGTATAACCTATTTTATAAATTTGCATCAAAAACACAAATGTAAATAATATAAACAAAAAGATAATAACTACTGGCTCTTACAAAAGCTAGACAACATGCTCGTTTGTTTGTTTTTGCCAGTCCTGGGGCTTGAACGCAGTACCTTAGCACTATCCTCGGGTGTTCTAAAGGCTAGAGCTCTACCACTTGAGCCACAGCACCAGTTCCAGCTTTTTCTATGTATGTGGTACCAAGGAATTGAACCTGGGTCTTTGTGCATGCTAGGCAAGCACTCTACCACTAAGCCAAACTCCCAATCCTGTTGTTGTTGCTGTTGTTTTAAATGTAAGAATTGAAAATAAAACTAGTACCACTGTAAGAGAGACTACATTTCTGAGCTTCGGGTGAATGTGACTCTCATTCAGTTGGAGAATGAGATGCACATCAGCAAGGCTCCTAGCCTCGCCTCCTCTTGTCTGCCATGAGCAACTGTGAAATACAGTTTGAAATCTTTGGAAGCTTGCTCTATAATACAGCTAGTGATCTTTGACACACTAACTACTTGCTCTTCATTTTGTTCATTGGTAAAACTGAGCAAGAAAATCAAACATCTTGTTGGTTCTCAATTTTATTTATTTATTTATTCATTTATTGTGTGTGTGTGTGTGTGTGTGTGTGTGTGTGTGTGTGTGTGTGTGTGTGTGCTTTTTTCACTCAAGGGTAGTGCTTTACCACTTGAGCTTCAGCTCTATTCTGGCTTTATTAGTAGGTAACTGGAACTGAGAGTCTCTTGGAATTTCCTGCTGTGGCTGGCATGGAAACACATATCTCAGATCTCAACCTCCTGAGCAGCTAGGATTATAGGTCCAAGTCATCAGCACCTGCCTTTAAAGATTACATATGAGGATATATGAAGCATTCACACAGTACCGGTGAATTCACATTTGCATGTAAGTGTTCACTAAAAAGTAGCCAATTTTAATGACAAAAGAAAAAACATGAAATATAATAGCTAATACCTGTAATCCTAGCTACTTAGGATTCAGAGATCAAGACAGATTTAATTTGAGAGTGGCCATGGTTTTTTTTTTGTTTTTGTTTTTTTACTTCATATGCCTGTATTTCAACAGAAAATCTATAAATATGCACACTACAATGTAGGCTGGCCCAGGCATAAATACTGAGTTCATCTCAAACATAACCAAACCAAGAGATAGGTGTTGTTGATGGCTCATGGTTGAAACCCTAGCTAGTCAGAAGGCTGAGATCTAAGGATCATGCCTAGGCAGAACTGTCAAGACTCTTATCTCTACATAACTAGCAAAAGCCAGAACAGGAGGTGTGGCTCAAATGGTAGAGCACTGGACTTGAGAAAAGGCCAAGGCAGAACAAAGGCCCTAAGTCAGAGGCCATGAGCTCTACCCCCAGTAATGGCACAAAAAGAAAGAGGAAAAGGGGGAGGGGGAGAGTGGTTCAAGGCAGAGCACTGGCCTAACAAGAATAAGGCTCTGAGTTCAAACTTTATTTTTATAAAAATAAATAAATAAAATAAAAAGTGAAATGTTTGTATGATTCTGGAGGTGAGTTATGGTTTTACATATATGTGCTCCACCAATTATAAATAAGTACATTTTCAGGTAAAATGTTGTGTTTTTTCTTTTTGAGAATCACAGTTAGCAAGCTAGGTACCAGTGGCTCATGTCTGTAACCCTAGCTACTCAGGAGGCTGAGATTTGAGGATCACAGTTTAGAGCTAGCCCAGACATGAAAGTCCATGAGACTCATCTCCAATTAGCCACCAGAAAACCAGAAGTGATGCTGTGGCTCAACTGGTAGAGCACTAGCCTGCCCAGAACAAGCCCCACAACAATCACATGAGCAAATCAGGTAATGAGAACTGACTACTGTAGGTCGCCAACCAATTAACACAGAAACAAGCATAAAGTGAAGTTGAACAAACCTGGCGATCTGTGGTTACCACTTCATTCTTGTCACAAGGTACTTGCTCCATTCCATTCCTAATTATTCATTGGTTCCTTTATTTCATTTGTAAAATATACAGACACCCACAGTATATCCCAGAGTGCCATAGAAAATATAAGTTTATCTGATTAATAAGCATTTACTTGTCAAAGAATGGGAGTAAGATCCCAGGTCAAAGGCAAGCGTGGGCAGGGCAAATGTAGTTATACTCTAGTGAAACTTGAATACTGTCATAACGGTAATTGCCTACGCTAGCATGTGCCAGCCAGGCTCAGGGAGGTTCAACCGCAGGGAGGTTCGGCATGTGGTGGATTGACTCAGGCTTCCTTCTGTTCTCCAAGGGAGACAAGAAAAATAGGTATGAAAGGCATCCTGTGCCATGCTCTGGAGTTTGCTTTGTAACTGTCATAGGTCTGGGGAAAGGTGACGATATTGAGAAGGGAAGGGACTTGCCCAGGACTTCTTCACTAACTGAATCTGAAAATGAAAGAAAAAATCAAAGATGACTGAAAGTTTTCAGAATTTAGAATCACATGTGTCCTTACCTATGGTAAAGACAGCAGAGGAATAAGAGGCTTAGTGATGGGAAAGTAACTAATATAGCTTGCAGACATCTCCAGTATGGAACACACAAGAGAAGCAGGAGCTCAGCTCTGGGAGCTACATAAAATCTCCCAGGAAAGCTTTAATCAGGAGGAAAGAGTGCTCCTCCTAAAGCTAACACAAAAGAAAGGGAAGGATGTAGGACAGTACCAAGTTTAAGGCATGGAGAGATGTCATGGAGCTCAGGTAGCTTCAAGTAGTAAACAACCCAGGGTTTGATTGTGTGGCTTAGTGGTAAAAACACAGGATCAGCATACATGAAGCCTTGGGTTCAATTCCCAGTGCCCTCTTCCAAACATGTATGTGATGGAGGTTTGTCAGTGAACCAAATGCTGAGGAGAAATGAAATGGGATGAAGTTTGAGAAGATGAAGATGTCAAAGGATGGCCTACATGGGGTGACTTTAGAAAGGGTGACCTTGATAGGAGTATCTGCAGTTCTTTTTGTTAAAGAAAGAGAAACTTCCTATTATTCGAGGATGTGGATTAAAAATTGGCTTTTCTTCATTTTCCTCTGCACCATCTTTCTTCTCACATTAATCCAAAAAAAGCTTTGGGACAAAGCATGACTCAATTCAAAGGAAGTTATATTGAAATAATATTTCTGAAATGTGCCATTGATATACAATATCATATATAATCTTCCAGGGTATTTTGAATTTCTGCTCCACGCTTGAAGCATTTTTACATGCTCAAACCCACTATGCATTGTTTCCTAAATTGGATTAAAAAGCAATTTTATACTCTGTCAATCAGCTTTACCAAGATATAAAGAGAGGATTGCTTTAGTGCTTGCATGAAATAGAATTTCCACTGCTATCACAATGTCCTGTAGATACTCCATTAGCATATACAATTACCAGCATATTTTCCTTCATAAGCCTCTAAAATCCCCATGAAATTAAGAGTTTCTAGCTTACCAATAGATGAGATTTTTGAAAGGAAAAAAAGTAAATTTTTAATGAGAATGGAGTGACATCACATTCTTAATTCTTTCCTATTTTTGCATGAGTTTCTATACTCTTAGATTTATAATTTTTAAAATATTAGGTAAGACTCACCCCAATATTCTGACCAGTCTAGGCTACTGTAATAGTAAATAAATGTCCTAGTAGTGTGGCAAGCTCTTCAGCAAATTCAGAGCTGCCTATTCTCCTGTCTACACTGCCCTAAATAGGCTCAAGGCACGTGGGATAGTGGAACTGGGATGTTAGGCAATATTAAGCTATATAGTTTTGTCCACTGGCACTGGTGAGTTTCCTGGATGCCCTTGAACAACTCCATCCCAAACATCCAGGTGCTCCAGGGAGCTGGCCAGCCCTCTCTATGATGCTCTTGGTGTATAGGAGCTTCTTATTCTTTTTAAAAAAAATTATTATTGTATTTTATTGTCAGGATAATTTATAGAGGGGTAACGGTTACACTTGTCAGGTAATGTGTGCATTACTTCTTGAACATGGATACCCCTTCTTATGTTTTTGTCCCCCTTTCCCTCCCCAATCCCTCCCAATCATTTTGTTTTCCCCCCTTCCTTCCCTGTTTCAAATAAACAAATGAACACATACACAATATACCAGGTAACAAAGTCAGATACAGCAACCATATGAGATTAACCATAAGGGGAAAACAAAAAGGAAAGGAATAGTTTCACCTAGTACATTAAGAACAACAAACACAAAGATAAAGCTCTTGTTTGTATATCCTAGAGTTCGTTTTCTACAGGTTATGGGGAAAATAATCCTTCAAAGTGGTGCTGGGATCCAACCCATTCTGCCTCCCAGCCATGAGGAGAATGATGTTTCCACACATACCAATCATGATGTGCTGCTTCACCATGGGCCCCAGTGAAATGGGGTCCACTGATCATATACTGAAACTCATACAACTCTAAGCCAAAGTTTACCTTTTTTTTCTTTATATGTTGTTTGTCCCTGGTATTGTTTATAGTGACAGAAAGCCCAAACTCACAATGACATCCTGTCTCAGTAATACAGGGGTAATAAAGAATGGAAAAAGGAATTATTATGAGACAACCTCATTTATACACAGGACACATTTATGGGTCAGTTTTACTAAAGGAACTATGAGAGGAAATTGAAGAAGAAAGGGGCCTGAGATGAGGAAGTTTCACTCCAGACATGAAGTATTGTGCTGGGGTGGACAGGGCCAAGTGGGAGTAGCAAGGGGCAGAAATATTACTACACTGAGAACATGACTGCAAGCACAGGTCAGAAAGGAGTAAATGGCTAACTTTGAACTGACCACAATCAATTAAACTTACAAAGCAGACACAAACTACCAAATTACTGGAGGCAGTATATGCTAAGTCACTACTCCTGAGATCTGCAGAGAGCACCTAAGGTCAGAAACCATGATATGGAGATGAAAGTATAGAACTGACATAAGGATAGCCCTTTATTTGCCCAGAACCACATGAATACATTTTTCTTCTTTAAAAACAGGGAATAAGCTGGGTATTGGTGTCTCATGCTTATAATCTCAGCTACCTGGGAAGCTGAAATCTGGAAGACTGTAGTTCCAGATCATCCCAGGCAGAAAAGTCAGTGAGACCATCACAGCAAAAAATAGCATGTACCTAATATCCCAGCTTCAATAGGAAGCATAAATAGGTTATCACTATCCAGGTGTAAAACTGGGTAGAAAATAAGACTCTATCTCAAAATAACTAGTAAAGATAAAGGCTGGAAGCAAGGTTTAGTTGGTAGAGTATTCTACATGTAAGTGCAAGGCCCTGAGTTCAAACCTCATTACTGCCAAAGCAAATAACCGGTCTGGGCACTAAAGACCCAGACTCTTATCTCCAATTAACCATTAGAAAAGCGGAAGTGGCTCAAGGAGTAGGATGGTAGCCTTGAGCCAAAGAGCTCAGAGACAGAGCCTAGGCCCAGAATCCAAGCCCCACCATCAACCAAAGGAAAAAAAAAAAAGAAAAAGAAACACAAGGACCAACTGTAAGGAGACTGTAAGGAGAAAGAGACACAGGTGTCCTGGTGGTAAATTTAATGGCGGTAGTGAAGGGATTAGTGAAGTATGAATAGGATTTCTTCTGAGGAAGCCAAGAGGGAAGGAGAAAAGGAAGTTGGGTTTGATTTCTAAGAGATACTTAAGGAGTTTCTGTTTTCCATGGAACACAGCTGCAGTATTTTGGCAAGGGTGGGGGTGGGTAATGTGATTAGTAATGAACTCTATTTGCTCATTTTCTCATTACTAATCTTCCACAGTCTAAAACTTCATGAATTCTAGGGGTTAATTGTCTCTCCTTTCTAATACAGTGCTTGGCTTTTTACTTTTTTTGTTATTTTCAAGTTTTGTGAGCTGGTAAGGAGTAACACTCACTACTCTATGTTTGCTCGTGAAAAGTGCCAACCTGGTACTCAGAGGAGGCTGCAGCTGTTTTCTAACAGAGCTTGCCTATTGCTTAAGCTAGAGGCACTCTTCACATGCCTACACGATAGTTTTGAAGGTATGCAGAACACACAAGGTATGGAGTCATGGAAGCCACTACCCATATTTCAAAGGGAGATCTGGAATGCCAGGCAATGTGTTAGGATATCTGTAGGCATCCTCCAAAAAGAGGAAGCTGACAGTAAAGCCTCAGCTATAACAGAGACCCCAAAATGTCAAAGAGGCTGCAACATGGAACTTGTGCTAGGAAACCTCAAGCAACCACTGGAGCCAACCCAAGAGAAGCCACATGTGCTACAATTGGCAAACTAGAGCGATAGACTATCCATGTCAGTTGGAGCTTACAACACACTCTCATATGCTTCAGATACTGGACACAGAGCTACAGGATTTAATGTTTGTTCTGATGGTTTCCAGTTTGTCTTATTTAGGTTTTTTCTTTTTTCTTATTCTCCTATTCCTCATTTTTGGAATGGGAATATTTATCCTATGTCATTTTATACTGAAAATATGTCACTTCTTTTTTAAACAACGGCTCATAGCTAAGAGTTTTCTTTCCTTCTTAAAGGAGACTTTAAACTGGAGCTTTTCAACAGTGGATGAGAATAAATTATTAGAGAGACTTGAAATTTTTAGGGGTTAAGAAAGGTATAGTTAAAGAGGTGCATTTGAGACCAGGAGTTTGGCCTAGTGGTAGAGTGCTTGCCTACCATGCACGAAAACCTGGGTTTGATTCCTCGGTACCACATACATAGGGGAAAAAAAGCTGGAAGTGGTTCTGTGGCTCAAGTGGTAGACCTAGTCTTGAGAAAGCCCAAGGAAAGTGCTCAGGCCCTGAGTTCCAGCCCCAGAATTGGCAAAAAAAAAAAAGAGGTGTACTTGGCTATCAGACTGACAAGGGGTAGACTTGTGATGGTTAATCTTGATTGTTAATTTGATTGGACTGAGAAGAAGCAATATTAGTAATTTTATTTCTGGGTGTATCTGTTAGGGTGATTCCAGGGAGAATGACAGTAACCAGAGTTCTAGAAGAGCCCTCTTTTGATGTGGACAGTACCATCCCACAGGCTAGGGGAAGATGTGTAGTGAAGGGGGAAAAGAAGAAAACTGTATCTCTAAGGCATACTCTCTTCCTGGCTGCCATGATATAAACTCCTCCACTTTGTCACATTCTCCCCATAAATGTTTACCGAAAAGCATGACTCAAAATAAATAATTCTTCTCTTTTGTCAGATACTTTTCCTCAGTGAAGACAAGTATAACACACTATCTTCTCTGTTTCATAATTAGAAAATGAGGTGAAATCAAATATTTGAGATGATCTCAAAGCAATGATGTGTATTAAAAAAAAACCCAATAGATGACGGTTACCCTGATCTGACCATTCACATTGTATATACATGCATTAAAATATTAAAATGCACATTGTACCTCAAAAATATGTATAATTTCTATGTGTTAGCTAAAACATGTTAATATTTGAAATGTTTCCACTTTCAGAATCATTTTGTTTCGTAAGAATGCCATCTGACTTCATTAAATTCTTCTAGTAGCAATCTGAAACTCATTTGGGTTTTAACAATCTTTTCTAAGGGCTCCCATATCAGACCATAATACTACATTTGACCATTTCAGTCCAACTATGTAATCAATAAATTATACAGATTTTATCTTGATTTTAAAGCTCTAGTTAGGACAAGTGGAAAAGATCTAGTTCCTAGGTATAGGGAATCCCAACAAACCAAGTATTTTTTAATAACAAACAAATATATAGTATTGAAGTATTTTCTAAAAAACTTCAAATACATTATCTCAATTAATCTTTATCATAGAAGACAGCCTTTGTATTTTCGTATTGTATTTTGATCTTTATTCAAAAGATGCATTCAGAAATGCTAAGCCCAAAGTTCTCTGGTTTATAAATCAGCTAGAACTTGAACCCAAGTTTTCACTTTGGAGAGCAGATTTTGCTCAATAGTACTTAGAGAGTCTTATACTCACAAAATAGCTCTGTAGTTAAACAGTATTAAATAAATATTAATGGATGACTTAAGTTTACTGCAATTTGGGACAATGTTTTTATGCCTAGCCTTAAATTTTTAATCAATGTTTAATAAAGTTTTAGCTTAGGTGAATAGATACTATATAAAAATGTATATTTATAGCTTCCAATGTATAATACTTGCTTGACAAACACATACTTTGTTATTATTCACTAGAGTTAGAGTGGATATGTGCATTTGTATATGAACATGTCACTATGCACTACTCTTCAATTTCCTCTTAAGCAAAACTATGACCTTGACTTGCTTAAAACCTTAAGAATGATATTAGATTACTTATTTCTATTATGCTAGATATCAACAAAATAAACTAAAGTAGGTAACTCCATAAATCATCTCACATACACACATTCACACACACCACCCTCTGCTATAGTACTGCTACAACACGTAAACTGCCTTCCTTTGTCAATAAATCTTTATTAGATATGTTTAAAAAAATTTATGCCTTCAAATAACCTGGTGTAAATGGCAAGAATCATCTTTTAGAGACAAAAATGTGCTTAATATCCAGAGACTGAACATGATCTCTGACTACATATCTATCACACAGCAGTTACTCAAATACAGGTGAACTCTAAATACAGCTAATTACCAAGTTAAAGATTACAGAACTATCCTCTGTCCAAATTTCACTTCCTAAAAACCAACCTAGGAAAGAAATGTGGGCAGGGCAGGGAGTGTGGCCTAGTGATAGAGTGCTCATACCTAGCATGCATGAAGTCCTGAGTTAAGATTCCTCAGTACCGTACACACAGAAAAATCCGGAAGTGGCACTGTGGCTCACTGGCAGAGCACTTGAGCAAAAAGTATCCAAGGACAGTGCCCAGGCCCTGAGTTCAAGCTCTAGGACTGGTAAAAAAAATGTGGGCAATACTGACTTTAAACAGGCCAAATATGTGTCCAGCAACTAAGATAAGTATTTCCTATTTTATCTATAGAAATGGCATAACTAATCAAAATACTATACACTTTGAGGCTTTCTCTATTATTTTACTCCCAGTACTGAATAGAGACATGGAATATCTTATCAGTTGTTTTTTACAAGTTTTATTCACAACAAAATGTATTAATTTTCCAAATTTGGTCTATGTAACATTATGGGTATGAATTTCTAGCAAGTGGATTAAATCTTCAAGATTTCTACTCTTTGCCAATTTAGGTTTCTTGAACTGGTTTGCCTGAACAAGTTCAACTTACCTTATTATGTGATGTTCAAAAACAAGCCCCAAGGTTTAAGGTTTTGGTTATGAGAGGACTTTGTACTTAAAAATACTACAGGGCTCCAACATTTGTCTGATGAAATCCATTATTGTATAGCCAGACCTATTGAGAACAGGTCACTGTTTCCAGTAAATGCCTGCTCTTGCTATTCTTATGAGTTTCTGGGGATGGATACATCTAAAGACTCACTTTTGGCACGTGAGGATTAAATTCCACAGCTCTATGAATGGCCTCTACTGCATTCATCTCTGCTGTGCTCAGCCCCCGTCGAGATGCAGCCTCTGGAGAGAATCTGAAATGCAGAAAGACAAACACCATCCAGTTGGGATCACTGCTTGGGCACATATGCTCAGAAAGACATCTACACATCAAGGGCCCATAAAATTGCAGCGAGCCAATGGCATGAGCTCATCAAATTTCCACTACATGAACCTCTGAATGGCCCCTGAAACTGAGGCCAACAAAACCCCCCAGCAGAGGCAGAAAGCATCTTTCAAGGCAGAAGTTAAAGTTCATCTGTCAAGTCTCTCTGTCTAAATAGCTAATCTAAATTTCCTACAAGGTACCTGCTTTAAGTGGGAGGAGGGAAGAAGGGAAGGCTGCTGAGGGCAGACAGTGGTAGGAAAAAGAGGAAACCATGTTCTAGAAGAGCGCACTTGGTTAAAAACAGGACTAGAATTTCAAAGGAGGCTCCCCACCCAATGTCAGGGCTGCCATGGATGTTAAATTAGCAGCTTTGGCAGCAGGCAAGGCTGCTTGGGGCAGTTTGGCAGGAGGTGTGCTTGCCCAAACTGTGGGGCAAGACACTTGCCCCAGGGAATGGAAAAAACAAAAACAAAAACAAAAAAAAAACCAGACCATGCAATCTCTTTCTCACCTCACACCCAGGGCTAACTCCAGAGCTGTGCTTGGCAGGCAGACACCACAGGGGAAGCTGTGACAACCCTGGCCCTGCCCTCCCAAGCTGGAGTCGCTGTGTAGGGAGAAAAGATGTTGCAGTAGGTACTGGCGATCTACAGGATAAAAAAGAATGAAAGAAAATTACTTCGGTCTTGAAGTGCACACACACTTAACAGCAAACCTGTCTGACACAGCAGAGGCTGGTTTCCTGTTCCTCTGCTTTTCGATGTTATGGAGGGATTGCATTGGGGAAGTATAAACATTTGTGAACTCAAAAACATTTAAGTGCTCTTTCACCTGCCCATCTTCCTCAGATGCACAGAGTATGCCATAGTCACTTGCCTGAATAAAATGGGCAAATGTCCCACTAAGAAGGAACAAAGTAAACAGACCCTAAGCAGGAAGCTAATCTGGAATTCTTGAGGCAAAGAATGGGAGATGACAATCCCTGATGCCACATCGCATTACCCAATGATGACCACTGAAGGGAGATGGATATGCAAAAAGTGAATAAAAGAACAGCATTCTGCATGAATTCTAAGTAGGCCTTTTGTTACCTATTGTCTGTTTTTGTTTAAAGTCACTTCAGAGGCATAAAATTTCTTACGATACCTGGGAATAGACATTTCCAAGTTCTAGCAGTGAAAGAAAGATCAGCAGGTTTTGAAAAGTGCATGCTCACAAGCAGGGGTATCACAGACTAAGAGAAACTTCCAGAGAAAGTCCTCAGAGGGAACAGGTCTCTTTAAGTCTGTTCAGGTTTTAGTACCACACAAGTTATTATTCACTTACTTGTCAGAGACAGCTCTTGCTTTGAGCAAGGCGGCTGTGTAACATATTGTCGCTGACTTTGGTAAGCTTATATCTGTTAGAGAAAAAGAAAATAAATTTGCATAAGAGAACAGTGATTTCCTTTTTTAATACATCTTAGCAAACATGTTCATCAAATTAGGTACAATTTAAGAATACTTTAATCATTACAGAAGAACTGCTACTTTTAACTACATCAAAGTGGTATATGCAAATTAGTTCTTATTTTTATGAATAATCTATGTTTAAAATCCACCAAGCTGGTTCTTGGAGAATTGGGCTTTATTCTAAAATATGCAATCTCTTGTGTTGAGTTTGACTTGAGAATTGCTACTCTGAGTTTACTTACATAAATACTTTATGAAATAACAAGTAAGCAGGACCTCTGTTGGTTAAAAACATTACTAAACAGGCATGTGAAATATTGATGAGAATAAAATCTTGTCTACTTTTTAAAATCTACATAGCAAAATAAATTATTCTTTAGTGGCCAAATTTAACCCAAATTTCTTTTTGATTATATATATCAAGAAGTTCATACTCAGTTTTAATAGTATTTATTAAAAATGTTCAAGATGAAGTAAAAATATTTAAACATGAAGTAATATATTAAATATATATGTAATTTATAAAGGGTGTATATATATATGTAAAGGGTATAAAAGTATGAAAGGGTATAAAAGCATGAAATTTTTAAGAGAATTTACATATCTTCACCAGTTGTAATGGCTCACAACTATGATAATCTCAGCTACACAGGAGATAGAAATTAAGGTCATGGCTTGAGGTTAGTTAGACAAAAATTAAGACGCCCCACCCCCACCTCAACAAAAAGCCAGGTGTAGTGGCTCACATTTATCCTTCCAGTTCTGGGAAGTATAAGAAGGGTACTCAAGATCCAAGTTTCCCTAGGCAAACATCATAACATTCTTTCTAAAAATGTAACCTTGGCCAAAAGAGCTGGAGCATGAGTCAAGTCAGAGAGTACCTGCCTAGTAAGCAAAAGGTCCAGATTGCAAACCCCAGCACTGTCAAAATTTAAAAAAAAAGTATAGCAAATTTGCCTTCAAATTTGCCTAATTTGTCTCCCAGGGGAAAAAAAAGTTCCTTATAACTATATAGAAAAATGCAGATGGACTGGATGCCAGTGGCTCATACCTAGAATTCTAGCTAGTCAAGGAGGCTGTGCAATCTGAGGCTCACCGTTTAAAGTCAGTCCAGACAGGATAGCCTATGAGACTATTGTCTCCAATGGTTATCATCATCATCATCATCATCATCATCATCATCATTATTAATTATTTGCCAGTCTTGGGGCTTGAGCTCAGGGCCAGAGCACTGTCCGTGGTCTTTCTCAAGGACAGAGCTCAGCCACGTGCGCCATAGTACCACTTCTAGCTTTTTCTGTGTATGTGGTATGGAGGAATCGAACCCTGGTCTTTGTACATGCTAAGCAAGCACTCTACCACTAGGCTAAACTCCTGACAGCAATTATTATTTTTATTAAAGCAAGAAGTGAAGTAGTAGCTCAAGTGGCAGAGTGCTAGCCTTGAGAGAAACTCAAGGACAACACCCAGGCTGAGCTCAAGCCCCAGAACCACGATAAAAGCAGAGAGAGAGAGAGAGAGAGAGAGAGAGAGAGAGAGAGAGAGAGAGAGAGAGAGAGAGGAGAGGGAGAGGGAGAGGGAGAGGGAGAGGGAGAGGGAGAGGGAGAGGGAGAGGGAGAGGGAGAGGGAGAGGGAGAGGGAGAGGGAGAGGGAGAGGAGAGAGAGAGAGAGAGGAGAGAGAGAGGGAGAGGGAGAGAGAGAGGGAGAGAGAGAGGGAGAGAGATGCAGGCACGCAGGCAGACAGACAGACAGACAGACAGACAGAAAAAGTAAGAAGAAGGAAAGGAAAGGAAGGACATGCAAATGGAGTTGTTGGGGAAGGTAAAGAGAATCAAAGTATTTATAAAGAAAAAGTTAAGGGAGCACGGCAGTAAATAATTGCATTTAAATTTTTCCAAAATAAGAAAAGCTACCACTTCTTTAGCATTTGTAACCAAATTTATGCTATAGCACCATTACTTTCTTATCTCAAAACGGGTGAAAAATAGCCTCCAAGTCTGTGAAATTCATTTTGGGAAAACTAATCAAACTGAGGAAACATGTTCTCTTTTGAGATGTACAGAACAGAAAATAACCTTCTAGGTAGGTGAGTAGATCACTTAGTCATAAACTTCTCTAAATGAAGAGGTACCAGCTTCTGCTTATCCAGCTCCCATACAAATTGCTCCTAAATCAGCCTACTGGAAAGGCAGCCATTTAGGACAAATTGGTTTTCCATCTTCAGGTCAGCTAGCTCATGATAAAGCTCTGGCTTCTGTGTGGCCAACAGACTCAACCTTTTCAGGGGAGCAACAATAGCAGAGGACTGATAGGGAAAGAGGTCTTTGTGATCTGGATCTTGTATACTATATTCAAGCTGAATTTACCACTATACACATACTATATAATGGTTTGCTCATGACTGAGAAGAAAGGAATGTCAGATTCATGTAGTTGTCTTGTTGCTCTGCCAAAATCTAAACATGCTATAGCCTTTTCAGCTTGGGAAATCAATTCAGGGAAAAAATAGCTAGTTCCCCATGTTCTACTCCATCATTAATAGTGAATGCCAATAAAAAAAACAACAAAGTAGGTGAGAACATAGCTTCTACTTAAAAGTTCAGACTTTTAAGAAAGTATATAATTTTTAAGAATTGTCCAAGGCTTTCTTCTACCATTGTTGGTAGGATCTATTTTACTCAGGTCAAGCTGGCATCTTCCTGGGAATAGTGAGCAATTATCAGTCCTAGGAAGGGGTAAAGACTGAATAGAATGATCATAATCATTGCAGAGTGGTAGTAAAATATATAGGCCCACTTGATAAAGTAATAAAATCTTTTGTTTATTAAAACTCATTGCTATGGGCCAGGAGTTTGGCCTAGTGGCAGAGTGCTTGCCTAGCATGCACAAAGACCTGGGTTCGATTTCTCGGTACCACATACACAGAAAAAAGCCAGAAGTGGTGCTATAGCTCAAGAGGTAGAGCTCTAGCCTTGAGAAGGCCCAGGGACATTGCTCAAGCCCTGAGCCCAAGCCCAGGATTGGCAAAAACAAAACAAAACAAAAAAACCCCACATACTTTATTGCTCCCTAAGCAGTTCAAATTGTGTCTTCATGATTACCTAATCAATCAGATATTTTCAATCAGCTGGAAATTCAGGGGAAAAAAAGATCTGGGTAGCGTTCTATCAGAGAACTAGAGATGTTTCATTAAGGTCTTAATCTCAAACCGCAGCCTTACATATACTCCAAAGATAGGACATTCACAATTAGAAAAAAATGCAATCACATTTAGACAGAGTAATATACCATGAATTTAGAAAGAGTAATATACCTATAATTTATTTTCCCCATTATTTTCACTTCTGTCCTTTCTTGTATTTAAGTTAAATACCACATATACATAGAAATTATGCCTGAAAATCCAGAAAAAAATTAATATCACATGGCAGTAGGTAGGAACATACATACTGTACTTTCACACTAAATTATGACATTATTCTCAGTAATTAACAAAAGGTTAAGGATAATAAAACAGCCTTGCTTATTTATCTCTTTTCAGTATTTTTCTTCTGATTCTGTAAAAACAATACATCTAGTTAAAAATGGCAATTTGTTTTATGGGGGCAAACCACCTTAAAGAAATTGACGCTAAACCAAGACATGAGAAAGGGTATCAATGTATGTAAAGTGATGCACCTTCTATCTTACGAATATAATGTAACCCTTCTATTAATTACAATAAAAATATTAAAAAAAGAAATTGACCCTAAGCAAGGCTTCTCATTCAAAAAACGATTTAGTGTACAATTTTCATTTTTTAAGATGATGCATCTCTCTCTGAAGAGAACTTTCATACTATAAATTGAAAGCTTCAACATTGTGCTAATTCAATAATTTAACTTTTAAAACTTTAAGAAAACCATGACTCATGAATGTACACATAAGCTTCTCATTCTAACATCATTTGTAATGGTAGAAAACTGGAAGTGGACTCATGACTTATTTCTGGTTATAGGATTAGTTAATGTGCTGAACATCCACAGCGGTACAATTCATATAGCTATCAAGTCATGTGAAGGAAAGGTAGTGAATGATCACTGGGTAATGTTGCAGTATGAATATAGCAGTAAGTAAAACGTGGTTTAAACAGTGGGAACAAACAATCCTTGAGAAATCATTTATATGCAAGGCTGGAATAATAGAGATCAAGCAGTGTTTTATAAGCATTTTCTTCTGTGGTTTTCCCCCCTAATTCTCACATTTATATAACATATATACAGTAACTGAAATTTTAAAGAACAGTCATCATAATGGAGTGAGAAATTCCTTCTACAAAATGTCTGAATCAAGTTCATGGGCAAATATACCAATGAGCCAGACACGAAGGTATGAAGTGCTGTTCGTGTGCACTTCTATCCTTGGGAAAGTTTGCATTATGAAGTTACAAAGTGCTGTTAGTATGCACTTTCATCCTAGGGAAAGATAGCATATTTTAATTGAATAACTGTCTCATATCCAAAGCTGAGGTAGAAGTTCATATTTGGGTTCATTTTAGGAAAACCCTGCAGGAAAAAATTTATTAGACATTACTCATTCCATGAGCCCTATACTTCTTTCATTCCTGTAAGTGCAAAGTTGAAAAGTATTTATTATAGCCTTTTATGACTTTTAAACTTAATGTTTTGCCATCATTATAGGCCTGTAGGAATGCATATAGGAATGCTTCTCCCTATGGTAGCATCTTATTATAGCATGATATTTATATGTATACATATATGTATGTATGTGTATATACGACATATAAAATCTGCTATATATATTTATATCCCATCTTAGGTATCATCATATCAAAACTAAGAAATAGATACTACTACAGTACTTGGTAAGTTACAGATCTTGTTTTGCTTTTCAGCATTTTACATCCATTTAAGTATATATCCCTATAAAATTTTACCCTTTATCTAGATACACATAATCATTATTACCACCAAAATTCATAACTGTTCTATCAACACACAAAAAGCTCAGAAAAATAGCTCAGAAGGTATTAGCAGAAAACAACAAAACCTGCTTTCCAATATTGTCTGTGATTTGTACAAACATATTTTTAGGAGAGGAATTAAAAATCATTTCAGTAAGGTAAGTAATATCTACCTCATTTTATATAAACAGACCAAGATCATCTGGGGAGTCACTAAGTATTCAAACATGTTGTTAGTTTGTACAAAGCCCTACATTCAATCTCCAGAACCAAGATAAAGAGAACTCGAAGACAAAATAAAAGGAAAGGAAGGAATGAGATGGTACATAATTCCACCTCTCAATGCAGATACAGGATTGTTAAATACATGTCATCACTGAAGCAAAGTTGAATTGCTGATATTTTTAGCTCCATTTTTTCTTCTATTTCTCTGTCACCTTATAATCAGATGCCCTTTCAAAAGGGGAAAGAAATTTCCCTAAGGGTGCTAAGCTTTCAAAAATCAAAATGTCCTGAAAATCTTTCACTAAAAGCTACAATCTTAAACTCCATATAAATGGAATCAGACTATGTATTTTCTTGTATCTGGTTTCTTTCATTCGACATCATATTTGTGAGATGCAGCCCTGTAGAAATGTGTATCAACACTTCATTCTTTTTCACTGCCTAGTACTATTTCAGTGTGTATGGGTATATGATCAGTTTATCTATTTTCTTTTGCATTTCTTTAAATTGCTTTTCCAGCCAAAGCTATTCTTAGACCATTCTTGTGTTTGCTTTAGGAAAAAAAATCTTTATCCTAAATATGGAAATGGAATTGCTGGACTGCAGAAAGGGGGTATTTATTAAACTTCATTTGAAACTACTGAATAGTGCTCAAATTGGTTGCATTACTATTTGATGATGGAGGTCAGGACAGTGTTTACTTCAGGGCTCGAGGGGAGTTACTGGCTAAAAGAGAGTATGAGGCAACCTTCTGAGATGATGGAAAGTTCTATGCTTCACTCTGGGTGGTGGTCGCATGGGTGTATACATGAGTAAAAAGTCATTCCCCCCTAGGGAATTGTCCATTACTATATGCAATTTATGTCTCAAACCATATCATCTATAGTCATTGGAAGCTGTCTTCTTGTATTAATCAAATCCTGCCTTTTGTCATTCTGCCCCATTCCATTCTGTGACTATTTATCTAAAATTCACTAATTCTGTCTTCCATAAGAAAAAGAATCTGATTCTTTCTCAAGGCAATTTTTCAAATATAAAGATGGTTAAAATATCTCCAGTCTACCATTCTATTCCAGGATAAATATCTCTAGTTCATTAACTGACATATTTTTCAGAATATCTCACCTACTTTTGTTACTGGGAATGAGTGATCTCAAAAGCTGAGAAAAAGAAATCTAATCCCCACACTACACCAAACCTGAAGGGCCTCTCACTGCCCCTCCCCCACACACATTTCTGAACACCAATGAAGAGGGCCTTGGCTTGAGTGGCTGAGGTCCCTCCTTTGTTTGGATGATTAACTATGTAAGGCCAACCAAAATCTAAGAATTCTATTCAAGTTGACTTCAACCAAAGTCAGTTCTCTCATATATTCCATATATTCTGCAATTTTGAGAACCTATGGGTAGGATTTCGTATTTGACTCTATTACTTTCTAAGTCTTAAAATTTAATATGTTCCATTAAATTTTAATGGTTTTAGCAAACAGTTCTCCATATCAGTCATCCTCTGGCTTAAGCTGCCACCCACAACTTTGCTCCATCCATCCATTTTATGAGCACACCTTCCTCCCTGTATCATCACTGCCATCATCAAAATTGCTGCAAACATCTACTGGTATTAGTCACTGACACTTATCAGAGTAAGGGAAAGGGGGGGATAGAATAGTTAACAGATATGCCAATACCACATAGGACAAATACAAGTTATTTTCAAGTGCTACCTTGCTGCCAAGATCTGATTTTAAAAATACCTTACCAGTCAGGCTTTCTGAACAGATCTGTAGTCCTAGCACTTTGGATGCTGAGGCAGGAGAACTCAAGTTCAAGGCCAGCCTGAACTTACTAGAAGACCATCTCAAGCAAGTAAACAAAAACAGAAGAATCAAAACAAAAAAAAATTAATGAAATCAGAAAAACAAAGAAATAAAAAATGTATAGAAAAACTAACAAAAGCAAAACCAAAGAAAGAAGTCTGGGAATAGAAGTTGAGAGATCACCATTATTTAGCAATTATCAGCAATGATTTTGTGCAAGGTTTTTAATTAGGTATTATGACTATATTACCTAATGTTACATTGCTCCATATTACCAAATGTTTTATTTAAGGACACACACACACTTATCTGTCATTCTTTTAAGTTACAAATGTGAAAAGATGGCATTTAAAATGAATAAGATATACACATTTAAATACTATTCTATACACAAAAAATATTTCCATATCCATATCTCTGGATATGGAAATTTGCTACTTCTTTCATCTATCAATACTGAATTGTCAGATATCCTTCCTAAATACTCATAAATTACAACCATACCTTCTAAAAATTTTCTGGGGCTAATTTATTTGCTTTAAAGGAAGTAGAAAAATGAGTACCTATAACTTTTATTAATCTATGACACAGTACTTTCTGCTCCAAACAGTCCTACTGTAGGACAAAGGCAAAGAATAAGACAATAAACCAGGGATGCCAGGGTCATTCCAAATCTCTCTCTCTTCCCCTCTGTCTCTTTCTGCTCGCTCCCCCCCCCCCCTCTCTCTCTCTCCTCCCACAAGCCCAAACATGTGTAATGGCAGATGCCTATAATCCTAGGCCTTGGAAGGATGAAGCAGAACTGTTGAGTTCCAAGCTAGGACTACAAAGCAAGATCTAAACTAGAAAGAAAGCAAGAAAGGAAGGAGGAAAGGAGCGGGAGAAAGAGAGAGAGGGATGGAAGGGGAGGAAGAGCAGCAATAGGTTTTGTGTTTTTGTTATTTGTTTAGATTCAAAGAACGTATTTATTCCTAATGTCTATTTCCTTTGCTATTAATCTTGTTCACTTAAGGTTCTCTCTTTCCTCCCTCTTCCTTTTGTTTTTCTTTTTATTTATTGTAAAGGTGATGAACAGGCGTGTTACAGTTACACAAGTAAGGCAATGAGTACTTCTGGTTTTGAATACTATTACCCTCTCCCTCATTTTCTCCTGCTTTCCTGTGTCCAATCCCTTCTCCCACCAAACTATAAAGTTCATTTCCAACAGAGTGTCTTGTGAGTATCATTGTTGCATTAGTTCATCCTTTGTCCTGCTGTGGCTGTGATTCTCTTTTCATTCCCAGGATCAGATAAACTTATATACAAGACAAAGGGTATAGGAAACTAAAAAGAAAGAGAAAGAAAGGAAGGGGGGGGGGGGGAGGAAGGAAGGAAGGAAGGAAGGAAGGAAGGAAGGAAGGAAGGAAGGAAGGAAGGGAAGGAAGGAAGGAAGGGAAGGAAGGAAGGAAGGAAAAGAGAAAAAGAACTGTAAGCTACATATTTAAACCTCTTGTTTCCAGGAATTGACTTTGATCTACGTCATTATACATGATCACATGCACCTAGTGACTGGGCTATCATGATCCTCTGCTAAGAATATGCTTCCTCTATTTCTTTATTTGGTAGTAATGGGGTTTGGACTCAGGGCTCTGCACCTAGTAGATAGGCATCCCAGTACTCAATCATCCTTCCAGCCAACTCTGCCTTTTGCTAAGAATTTAATCAAGAGGATTTCTCTTATGTTCAATCCACTTTGCAAGTAACCACAGTTGTCAGCAGGTGTGAATTTGTGGGTGTTAGGTCCGACTGGAAGAAATGACTTCTTCCCTTGGCTCTCTCTCCCACTGCACCCTGGAAATCCCCGACCAGCACCTGTAACCCTGGCAACTGGCATGCCTGGGGGCAGTGGGAGGTCCCCCAGTCTGAGGTATTTCCCCATCCTCTGAGATCACATCCACTTCCCCTGTGTCTATACCCCTCCCTCTATATAGTCTCTTACTTCCCGCCCTAAGCTCTCTTGCTCCATTTTGGGCGGCAGGAGTCTGCTCCTTCCTCACACAATAAACCCTCTTCTCCTGAACTGAGTGCAGTTTCCTTTTGGCAGACCTTACAGTCGGATGCTTTGATTTTAGCAAAGAAACATATAATCTAGATATTCAAGCACTAATACCATGTGTATTACTGCCTTTAATATAAAGTACAGGACACTCCCTGCTCCTCACGTCACATCCCATGTTCGCCCCACACACTTCATGTCATCATCATGATTCAGCAGAAGTGTTGATGGTTACACAAGCAAAAGCAGCCTCCTGTCTGTGTCTTGGTTACACTCCTTGAAAGAGTAGCTGAGGTTATATGGGGTCTAGATTAGCTTTAATTTCCTGTGGTTAAGGTATCACCACATAGCAAATGAAATTAAGTGGTTATAGTTTAAAATAGTAAGTTTTGTTCACCCATGAGATTTAAAAAAAAAAATCTGCACTGTGATGTGATTCCCATTTATTGTTTAAAAAAGAAAGAAAAGCCAAATTCTAATTAAGTCCATGATACTAGTGTTCAGAAACTCTTACAAATATGCTCTATTACAGTATCCAAAATCATAAAACAAAATCGAACTTTTGCCCTCTTCAGAGAACTCCATCAGGTCTGAGTGCTTTTGTGCTGCTTTACCTAAGAACCATATCAAGTCAACTAAAGGCAGACTGTGAGCTCGTTCAGCCACTGTCTTTACTGTATAGTCAAAACTAAAATGGTCTACTAGTCCCATGAAGTCAGAGCCGAAGTCCCCTGAGGTATGGCCTTAACCTAACCCATCTCATGTGCCTTCTGCATGTTGCTGCACCCCTTCCCCCATTCCTTTGTTTAGTGGGACACAGAACATTCCTCACACAAATCATGCCATCAGTACTGCCTCCCCGCCCCCACCTTCCTGTCTGTGGCACCAACACCTTCACTGGTTCAGTTCCTAGTAAGCTTCCCACACTTTCCACACACTTGGGTTATACACTTAGAGAAATTACTTATTCTCTTATTTGTACCTCCTGTTTCCACGGTGTACTTTAGGGGGTGAATGCTGTGCTTCTTTATCACTTTGTACCAACAACACTGAACATGTTTAGTGGTTAGTATTTACTGAGTGAAATGATAATTTGGTGATATCTCAGGTCTCTTAAAATTAGCATCCTTACATAGGCTCAATTGTTTCCCTCATTTGTACTAAGTACTACACACCTAGGACTCTCTTAGAAGAGGACTACAATTGCACAAAACCTAGATACATAAGGTCATATAGGATAAGGCTAAATGAAAGGATCTCCAAGGTATGGAAACAAGAGCTTTATATAATGTGATTGTTGTTCTCTTCTCTTTGGTTCCCCACTGGTTAATCTCATTGTTACAGTATCTGACTTTGTTACCTGGCATATTGAATATACGCTTATTTGTTTATTTGAAATAGGAAAAGGAAAGGGAGGAAAACAAGATGATTGAGAGGGGGTAGGGGAAGGGAAATGGGAACAAAAACGTGTGAAAAGTAATGTACCTACAATATCTGGCTACTATAACTGTAACCTCTTTATACATTACAATAAAAAAGAACACCAAAAACACAAGATAAGATGATTGGGAGGGAGTGGGAGAGGAAAATGGGGACAAAAACATGAGAGGGGGGTGTATCAATGTGTAAGAAGTAATGCACCTACTACCTGGTGAATGTAAATGTAACCCCTCTATACATTACCGGGGCAATTTTTTTTTTAAATTCTGGTTAAAAAAAAAGAAAGAAAGAAATTAGCATCCTTTGACATGGCAACCTTTACAGATAATTTAGCTCCTGGAAGTCAAAAGAGACCTGCAGTGACAGGTGCTTGAAGAGACAGAAACAGCCAAGTGCAGAGGCTCACACCTGCCTGAGGATCATGGCTCAGCCCAGGCATGGAAGTCCATGAGACTCTTATCTCCAATTAATCACCAGAAAACTGGAAGTGGCACTGTGGCTTAAGTGGTAAAGAGCTAGCCTTGAACTGAAAAGCTCAGGGACAGTGCCCAGGCCCCGAGTTCAGGCCCTACGTCTGACGGGGGGGGGGGGGGGGGGGAAGAGTCAGAAACAGAATATTCCTCAACACACATGTAACACTTTTACTTTTGCTGTGGTGGTCCAGTAAGATATACAAAATTGTATTGGTGCTCTAATCTAGATGTCCATTTAAAATAATAGCAAAATGAAAAAACCAGGAAAGGAGGGGAAATAAAAGCAATGAAAACTGAAAACAAGGAAGTGGCACTGTGGCTCAGTGTGGTAGAGTGGTAGCCTTGAGCTGAAGAGCTCAGGGACAGCATCCAGGCCCAGAGTTCAAGCCCCAAGCCCCACCAAAAAGAAAAAAAAACTGAAAACAAGATTAAAGTAGAAAAATCCTTGGCTAGAAACAAGCCACATCTCCCTAACTACACCCATTATTGGAATGATGCTACTGAAAGAAAAGGTCATCTTAAGGACTCCTGAATTTTCAAAGGTCATGAATAACCTCATAATAGCAGAAATTAAATGCATTAATCTTGGAAGAAAACTCATGGAGGAAACATTCAAGTAATCTAAAGCAATTTTCAGTAGAAACCTCCCCCCCCCATTGTTTTCTATTGTTCATATAACAATAAACAAGATGCAGCTGAAAATGGATCATTATTATAGCTACCTATGAGAGAAGGAAATTAAGAAACCAATTCTCATATCTATGATTCTAAAGTACTTTTAGGTAGACCAATCAGAAGATAAATATATCCCAAACCCAGGGAAAAAAAAACAAGGACATTACATCATAGTGGCATATCCATCTACCAGTTCGCTCATTAACCAGAGATGTTTTGAATGACCACTCTGGAAGACGGGTCTAAGATAAGACACAGGGATTGAGCTCAAAGACTTTCTTTGCATTTCCCACAGTATGTTTCAAACAGATGCACTGAACATGCATTCATCTTCCACAATCGTGTGTGTGTGTGTGTGTGTGTGTGTGTGTGCGTGTGTGTGTGTATAATATCTTTCTCCATTAGAATAAAAGCATGGTGACACAAAATAAGTTATATTTATTTCTGAATGTAGAATTCTTTATCTTCTACACATTAAAGATATACTGGACTCCTTGAAATAGTTTGAAAAAAAATGTCCTAATTACTCTTTGCATTCATTCCTGTACCCAAGTTCAGGTGAGCATTCCTAATTCTTAACACCAAAATCCAAAACGTTTTAGAGTGTCACTTGAAACACATCACATTTATTACAAGCATTACTCCCCTATCTCCCAATTTGGAGTCAGGTAACAAATGGACATTATCTCTATCAGATGAACCTACCTGAAATTCATATTAACTCAACACATATGGCTTTCACAGATGCTTTTGGAGCCATGAACAATCCAAACAAAACATGCAAAACAAATGAACAACAATAACAAAGCAGCCATTGCCCTTTAACAACCTGCTTATGGACTGTGATATTAACTAAGGTCTCCATGTGTGATGCTGTCTGCCCTGCAGTTCTTCTTCCTAAAGTTCTCCATTTACTCCTGCTCATGACACAATGCAAAGAAAAAACAGAAACACAGAATTCTACCCTTAAATTTCTATTTCTGTTGTTGGTTCCAGACAGTGTAAGGTCTTTTTGCTCTACCTCCAAAAAGCCAATCCAAGGTCCCCTTTCAAACAAAGGGGAACATGCACTTAAGAAATAGAAAAGATTAAGGCTGGTAGTGTGTCCTAGTGGTAGAGGACTTGCCTAGCATGCACAAAGCCCTGGGTTCAATTCCTCAGTACCACATACACAGAGAAAAGCTGGAACTAGTGCTGTGGCTCAAGTGGTAAAGTGCTAGTTTTGAAGAAACCCTAAAGACAGTGAGGGGGAGGGGAGGGGAGGGAAGGGAAGGGGAGGGGAGGGGAGGGGAGGGGAGGGGAGGGGAGGGGAGGGGAGGGGAGGGGAGGGGAGGGGAGGGAAGGGAAGGGAAGGGAAGGGAAGAAGAAAGAAGATTGATATACAAGAACCTCAAAAAAATGTGCAACAGGGATTTCAATGATTCAATTGGGAAATTCTACATGACCTTAGTAATTTGGGGCAGGGGGAAGAGTAGGCAACATTCATTCAACTACACCCAGAAAAAGTCATCTCATGCTGCAAAGCCAAACACCAGATGTGATTTGCACGTTTTGGACTGTATTGCCCTAGAAGGTCTTTTGGAGGGCCCTTCTGTGTCTGGTGCCTTAGAGCCAAACACAGCAGTTTCCATGACAGTAATGGCTAGCTGGGGAGGAATGTTACCTTGGTAAATTACGATAACTGGGCAATAAGGATTACTAAAGCCAATATAAATTTAGAGAGTTTCTGCATGTGCCAAGTATGTGAATGACAGATGTATGCATTCATGAAAAGTCTTCATCATCAGAAACAGGTTTTCATGCATGCAGTTCTCACTAAACTGACATCTATTAACAGAACTCCTGCTCACTGCATATATTCTTTGTTCTAAGGTAACTGAAATGTCCATTCCTCTCAGCAGATCAACCTCTTGGTGTCTAAATCAGTAGGTATCTAGTTCTATGTTGTGCAGGGTCTTCATTTCTCAGTAACTCATGCTTACCGGCCTGAAATATAGCCCCTAGATATTAGTGTAAATGATTATTTTCTTCTATGAAGTAGGTTCATTTACTCATCTATTATTATAAGGAGTCTCTTTAATAGATTGGTTGGGGAAGAAATGTGGACTAAAAGAACTGATAGTAGTAGTTCAAACCTTCATTTGCAAATGCAGCCTTATTTTGGGGTGATTATCTTAGAGGCTGCTTGTCTCTGTGCCATTAAAATTCACATTTAATGTTTGACTGAAAAGCATTATTTTGATGTGGACAAATCCCTCCTACTCTTGCTTATACTTCAAATACAGTGGGACGATAGACCACATAAAAGACAGGGTATTTAGTGATCATTTCAAAGTAATTATGATGACAGTCGTAGCACTTGTGCTGAGCCAATAGCCAATAAACAATATTTATGAAACTTCTACTTACAACTACATGCTAACTATAAAAACAATATCTGAAAAGGCTTATTCTCTGAATCATCTCAGCATAAAGTGATTCCCTAATGAATTTCTTTCCAATGGTTTTCAGTGTACTTAGGAGAAAAGTTATTTCCTTTACTTTTAGAACCATGTACTTCTACTGCTCTAATAAGTATATCCTTTGCACATAACCATGACAGATATTAATGCTAATTTAGATAAGTTCTATAGTGTCAATAAAAATTATATTGATATGACTGTTGTATTTATACATTTTCAATATATAGTGTTCCTTACTGAGAAGCTAATGTATTCAAATTAGGGCAATCACTAAAAAAGTTAATGGCAGAAATATCAAAAAGAGCTTAGGATCCACATTTCCATTGGTTCAAATTTTTCCAAGGATGAAATAGCTTTTAATTCAAAGAAACAATTTAGCATAATTAAAATGCCTGACACTTCCATTTTCAGTCTTCCAAAATTAAGAATTCTTTATACGTGAGACTAGCCATTTCAGTTCTTATCAAATATCCACATATGTGTCTTTTTTAAATTGAATTACAATAGCATTACACAACACTGCCATTTCAGGTAACTCAAGACTTGGTTCTTATTCTCACAGTTCAGCTGACATTTTATAATTGTTTTCTTTTTGAATGAGATCGATCAAGAATAGTGAAGTTCAAAGTAGCAACTTGGGTTCTTTAGAACAGTTAACTTAGGATAAGTTCTATAGTGTCAATAAAAATTATATTGAGATGGCTGTTGCATTTATACATTTGCATTATGTGGTGTTCCTTACTGAGAAGCTAATGTTTTCAATTAACTAATAGTTTCTCAATTCTTTTTCTGTCCTACACAGTTCTAAATACTTAAAATGGATTAAAATATTTAAATCCTCACAACAAATGATCAGCCATGTTTTCTCAAGCAAGTTAGTTTTTTTTTTGTTTTGAAGTCCTTGATTCTATTCCCAGAGAAAGAAACTGAAGCTCAGAAGGTTCAGTAATTTGAGCTCATTCAGCTAGGACTGCAAAGGTAGAGCTAATGTTTGACCTCTTCAACATGACCAATGACTGCTTTCTGAAATACCCAGGGATGGTTAACTAGAGGCAGGCCAAAATAAATGCACCTAAATATTCTGTATAGCCTTCTCATTCAATTCACTTTTGCTCTGAGATTCTAAAATTGAAATGTGCAAATGATACTGAATAAGGAACATATGACTTATTTCCCACAGTACTATTTTAATCTTTGAGATTCAAGTTTTCAACTTAGGTGATCTATTAAAAAAAAAAAAACCTACTTTGAAAGGCAATCCAAAGCTTTCACAATGGCTTAAAAATATCAGACTTTATAGCAAATGATTGGAAAAGAAAGATGATAAATCTAAAATTCAATGGCCAGTGAACAGCGAATCTTCTTTGTGATTAAAGAAACCAAGTATAAATTGTTTGAAGATGAAAATTCATATGTTGAAGGTAGCTTAAGAAAAATAATCAAATAGAGATAAATATACTCATTGCTTAAAGAATGATTAGAAAGAAATCTTCAAAGCTCTTTTGACATCACTAAAATTCTGCACCACTGCCTACCTAATTCATGACTACGTTAAATGAAAGAAGCAGAGCAATTCACCTTAGAAAGGCTTACACTCATGGAAAACACAAGATACAGCCAGCCATACCTGTGTTTGAATCCCAGCTTTTAAGTTGTGTAGAAATGTGCAGTCTGACAAGGTATTTGAGTGCACAAAGCTACCATTTCTGCATCTGACAAAATGGAGCAGCTACCTCCAAACAAGGTTATTGTAATGGTATATGGGTAGGCTCTTCATAAATTGTTAATTAAAAAAACTCAAAATACTGCCAACAGCAGTGTGTGATGGCTAAAAACTAGGGCCTGGGTGCAGTGGCTCACACCTTTAATCCTAGCTACTTAGGAGGCTGACATCTGAGGATCCAGGTTCAAAGCTAGCCCAGGGACAATGCCCAGGCCCAGGATAAGGTAGTAGCCTTGAGCTGAAGAGCTCAGGGACAGTGCCCAGGCCAAGTTCAAGCCCTATGACATTCAAGCCCCATGACTGACAAAAAACAAAAATCAAAAACCAGGGGCCTGGCCTGGACCACCTTGGGTTTTCCCAAGGTTTTCCTTCCTTCATACATTCATATCATGTTTAACAATGATTGTTCTCTCTGTTAACATCTACATGTCTTTACTTTGATGCTGGAGGTGCTTCCTATGAAGAAACTTATCCCACACACCACAATTCTAGAAGGAACTAATAATGTATCCATTGAATACATGTGCGGTGAGGATAAATGAGTACACCCAGGAAAATTTAGGATTATGCTTGACACAGTAGAAGAATCCAATAAAATGTGAAAGGCTACTGTTACTTTAGCCATTGCATAAAGGATATCAAACAGGGACCAATCATTTGTATAAAAACTGACCATTTGCAATATTGGCTAATACACTGGGAATCAAAGAATGTGAAAACTTGAGGGAGACAAGACAATACTTCAGACTAATGGATTACTTCAGACTAATGGTTGGAATAACAAAATGTGAGATATTATCTTAAGGGCAAGATCAAAATTAGACTCCAGGTTACAAGGAAGTTGTGACCAATTAAGTGGTAATACAATAGAGTCATAGGATTTGGGAAAAGCCTCACTGTAAGAGGAATTCGTGAATGTCAAGAATTCAAACTCAAAGCCAAACTTGTTTTAATGGTAAAGAAGAATTATGAGGCTACGAGAATGTATTGCTTTCCCATTTTCTTTCTACAAAGCATGCCCTGATTTTTTATTTTGTGTGTCTTGCCATTTTTTGAAATCCTTTTTTGCAAATGTCAAGAAAGCAGCACGAATCTTATCATGTCACTTCCAACACACTACTTTCAAAATTCAGCCACTTAACAAAATTTAATAAATAAGGACTGATGTACCCATGAACTATCCAAGAAAAAGCTACCCACCAGAGCATTCCAATTTGCAAAGATAACTTGTAATCTTGTTTTGGGTGTAGCTCCATAGAGAGCAATGGAGGGGCTGGAATTCAAAGTGCTTTCTCCAGCATTTCTGATAAGAATGATTGCATTTGAGCAGGCTGGAAAGTAGGGTGCCCTTGGAAACTACTCCCAAGAGTTCTAACATACGCAATTCCTCATGAAGGGACAGGATCTTTGGATCTCCAGAAAATTTAGCAGGGATAAATTTGAAAGAACCCATTCTATAATATGGGATGAAGCATAGAGACATGTTTGTTTTTTACCCCCAGCAGTCCTGCATGGCTGCAGCTCACCCCTCAAGAACAGTAATTTCAGCAGCCACTTCATTATACTTCTACTGTAAATGATATAGGCCTGAGCCAAGTCAGCACCAAAGCTCCCTTCAGAATTCAGTTGAAGTTAGGTCATCTGCATTCTATTGACAATTGCTAAACTCTAAACCTCTAATGAGGCATCTCAGCAACAGTATGTGTCCTGCCACTAATGAGACTCTTTTTCCATGAATAATGAACAAGAACATCATCTCTGTTGCCAGGTATACAACATAAACAAAGCTCAACACAAGGGCCTTGATATGGTAAGTTTGTTCACTTGCAACAAAAGAATTTTTCAGAGTGTGAGCCAGCTTTTAGTGCAGAGTGGGACAGGCTTTTTTTAACAAATAATGTGAACATATGTTATCAGAATCTAATAAATCAGCTTTTGATTGTTGTGGAATGGAGGCTGTGCAATGGGAAATAGAGAGACAATGAATTGCTCCAAATGAGTTCATTTCTTTATTTTGCAATCAATTTTCTAACATAAGGCTGATGACTTCTGTAATGAACTGGGATCTTCATGAAAGGAACATTATGAGATTTGTGATCTCAAAGGCTCTATTGGTCAACTACTTGTTCCTTCAGCCTTGATATTTAGCTCAATTCAGGTCAGCACTGGCAATGCAAGTATGAACTCTGGGGTGGGGGGCATTTGGAAGACTTCTTTGCTACCTGAACCCCTGTACACAGGATTGGGTTTGTATGAACTAAAAGAACCTCAATGTATAAGCATTTTGCCTTCAAGGAATCCCTAAATTAAGCTTAGACCACTGTCAAAGTTAGCAGTGAGATTCTAGCACATAAACAGAAAATAAAAGTGAGCTGATGTGAAGGCCAAACAATCTTCATTTTGTTTACCTTAAAGGGCTCTGCAAATTCTTCTCTCCCTTTCTAAAATCAGTTCCATATTAAGTAGTGTATATTTTATTACATAGGGTGCTCATGTCTGCATAAGCAAAAATGATGCCATCACTGGCTGAAGGCTTTTAGTTTCCACCAATCTGAATGAGAATTTGAAGAAAACAGTACAAACACAAAATAACAGTCTCACGATATTTCAGTTCCCTCCTTAATAGGTGGTAACAATCCCAATCCATTTCACAGGTTTCTTGTGAGGCATTCTGTGTCAGAAACGTGTTTGTTCTATATGTTTTGTGAAATCTTGGAAATTTGTGATCAGAATAGTCTTTTTAAGAAAATCCTTAAAAAATACGAAAAAAAAAAAAAAGAAATCCCTTGTAGTGCTGAATACAACCCAGGGCTTTGTGGCATGCTAAGCACTCTACCACTGAGCTACCTCAGTCCTGAAAAACTCGTTATGTGAATTAGAGAACCTTACTAAACACAGAACATTTTATAAGGCAAAACAAAATCTTAGAAGTAATCATTCATAAGATTAATTTTACAACCAAACACATTTATTTTAAGGAGAGAGTGATTAAAGCAGTACAGCATGAAGGGCTGCAGAGATTTTAGACATGAGAAGTAAGGAAACAGTTTCTTTTCATATGATTAATCAAACAATGGATTCACTGATAACAGTCATAAGAGTTTTTAAATCTCTTGGACGCATAAGTTTATTTTTCTCGTGTAGTAAGAAAAGGCAAACTAGAATAAGTTTGTCAGTAAGCATATAGGAGTTTCTCCTAATAAAGACAATACATAAGGTGAAGGAATATGCTATTATCTTCCATTCCATACTGAGCACTCACATGCATCAGGGCCTCTAGAGGTCCTACACTGCTCTGGAGGTTCAGCATCACTGACATGGCATAGCAACAAGACCTCTAATAGTTGCAGACCCAACCAGGTCTGAGCACCTTTAATTTGTTTCCTGACCAAGGAATCCAAAAGAGTTCATACACTACCTGATAAGAGAGAAGGCCAGAGAGTCTGCACAGAGGGACAAAGAGGAATGAAACACAGACATACAATGTACCTACTTACACTAAATACAAACTTCGAAGATTGTATAAGACACCATCATAAAACAATTAAGTGAAAAGTCTTTGAGAGTAGAGTTTTCAAAGTGTGATGTTACTCTAAAGGATCCTTCCAATGCAACATCTGCACTATACCAAGAAGAGAGAAGTTCTCAAGTACATAAAAATACCCAAGACTTACCATCATACTTTGCTAAGACTGCCTGAACATCAGCATATGCTTGTAGTTCCAAAAGAGCTTCTAAAAGGTTTTCATGGATGTTGAACATGCTCAGGAGAGGAAATTCCTTCATTAACTAGAAAAGAATAAACCAAGCAACGATTAATACCTTAATATTTCTCATATATTTACTGCATATACAACATGCATCGTATGTTGTATGCTATGCATGTACATAGTAAATGGTCAAGCATTACATGAAAGAAATAGTCCTTATTTTTTAAGTATAATTGATGTGGGTGAATTTAATCAAAGTACATTATATGCATGTAGAGAAATAACAATGAAACACTTCTGTGTAACTAATATAAGCTAGTAAAGAAAAAATGAAGTTTAATTGATACTGATCCATAATTTATTTCTATAACATGGAAAGTATAGGGCTTAAAAATAAACACTATTGGGGCCGGGAGTTTGGCCTAGTGGTAGAGTGCTTGCCTAGCATGCACGAAGACCTGGGTTCAATTCCTCGGCACCACATACATAGGAAAAAAAAAAGCTGGAAGTGGTGCTGAGGCTCAAGTGGTAGAGTACTAAGCCTTGAGAAAGTCCAAGGACAGTGCTCAGGCCCTGAGCCCAAGCTCAAGACTGGCAAAAAAACAAACAAACAAACAAACACTATTGAGTCACAAGTTCTCAACCATTCTTACTTTTAAAGCATCAGATGCTTATTTTTTTTAACTCCAAAGGGAGTTTTCTTTAGAAAGATGGCAAGATTTAATCTTTACAAATCTAAAGCAGGAGTATAACCAAAGAGAAAGGGTTTCATAAATAAGAAAGATGTTCCATAATGACAAAATCCCATAGACAGACCAATCAAATGCAGGCTGAACATTGTAGAACAGCCTGGTACAAAGCTGAGGAAGGAAAAGTAGGAAAGTAGCTAGAAGACAATATACCTGAGAGACACATTGCAGATAGGAACAAGTAGAGAGGTAGTAAAGAAAGAAGTTTACAAGGTGTTCCCTACTGGTCTCAGTAAAACAAGGTAAGATTATCTTCTGAGGCTGAGGGAAGAGGTGGTAAGAAGAAGGTTAAAGATAGAGATGAAAATACACAATAGCCATAAAGGAAACAAACAAGGACTTCAAAGTTATCCTGATAGCCTAACAAATCAGAGACCATACATTTATAAAGGCTACAGTCGACACATTTACCAAGTTTTAGCCACAGCATAGGCACACATAATAGGTTGTCAAATTGTTAGGATGAGCCTCAGCAGACTGAATTAAAGTTCTGTGAAAAGTCTTGGAGTTGTTGACTATAATGATGAAAGAATGATTAATGGAGTGACCGAAATCTTCTAGGCTGGGTGGAAAAAGAGGTCCTAAGGGAGTTAAAATAAATGATAGTGAAGTTCACTGGGAAAATGTACAGAAAAAAAAAGAATAAAGAATTTCAGAGTAAAATCATATTCTCAAAAAGGTAAAATATCTTAAAGACAAACAAGTTCTTTGCTTATCTTTATAGTGCTCTATTTAATTTCCTACATGGTAAACTATTTTCTACCATAGTATGTTAATTTTAAAAGTAACAACTAGCAAAGTCTTTTTCACAACTGTCTATAGTCTGACCTATCTTCCCAATAAGCAGGAATTCAGCCTTATTGTTGAGTGTTGGGTTAGTGAGATTTCAAGTGGGAGGACTAACTCACATTTCATGCCTGGAATGTTTTTCAAGTTCCATTATTTGGGGAAGGGCATATTATACTACAATTCTGCTTTAAGGCCTGGGTTAAATATCTGAATACATTCTTCTATCTATAATTCCATCTATAATGGAATATTTTGAATATATTCTATATTCTGTAAAAGGTAAATATAGAGTTTTACTTTTTGACTCAATGTACAGAAGATTATTTCACACTTTGAACTGTCTGAAACTGAAATAGATGGCCAAGAGAAAGCTACCGCTGGAACTGTTTAAATAGGGAGAGGCCAGCCACAGGGCAACAATATAACAGAGTACTTTCTGAATTCTGCAAATGCAGGAAAAGCATTCTTATGATATTAAGTAAGGTGGTAAAGGTAGTGTGAAAACCTGAGAAGATATGACCCCAAAGGTTAAAAAAATACAGGGAAACTCAACAATTTGTACAAAATTTGTATGCTTATCTCTTAAACATAACTGTTAAGGGATTTTCAGCTAGGTCCAGGTTCTTTTCCTTCCCTGTCTTCTACAGCATCAGACTCCACCCTTGTCAGACCAAACCAGTACACACCATTCCCATAATTCCTTTAGCAGTTACTAGCTATTGTGTTTTTGCTCCATCTTTTTCCCCACCTGAAATACCATTACCCTTAAAGAAAGGCAGCCTGTCAAAAAATTACCCCACCCTCCAAAGCCCAGATCAAATGCCACCTCCTAAAGTCACAGTATCTTAGAAAGTGAGAGCCAAAAGAGCCCTTAGAGATCATCTAAACACTCTCCTCACTTTACAGACAAGCTCCCTCCCACTCCTGCCCCACCAAAACACAATGAAGGCTGCAAATCCAATAATTCAGCCAAGGTTAATGCTGGGACTATGATTCAAACCTAGTCATCAGCACAGAGTCCAAATTTCAACACATCACAATTCCAGTTGCTGAACTGTTAAATCCAAGAGAACTAAGCAACTTTTCTTATGTGTGTACTACAGTACTTACATCTCTGCTTTTCATTGTATATATGGGCATTAACAAGAAGAAAACTGTATTATAAAGGAATAAACTCTACATTTGGAGTGATCCCTAAGTTAAAGTTCAATATCTTCAGGGCCAGGAGTCTTGCCTAGTGGTAGAGTGCTTACCCAGCAACATGAAGACCCAGGTTCGATTCCTGGGCATCACATACATAGAAAAAGCCAGAAGTGGTGCTGTGGCTGAAGTGGTAGAGTACTAGCATTGAGAAAACCCAAGGATAGTGCTTAGGCCCTGAGTTCAAGCCCCAGGACTGGCAAAAAGAAAAAAGAAAAATCCAGAAGTGGTAGTGTTGTGGCTCAGTGGTAGAGTATTAGCCTTGAGAAAGCCTAAGGACAGTGCCCAAGCCCTGAGTTCAAGCCGTAGGACGGGCAAAAAAAAAAAAGTTCAATATCTTTCCCTTATTACCTTGTGATATTTTATACAAATTGCTTAGCATCCCTGGGTTTTTATGTTGTAGTTTTGTTTTGTTTACCTCCAGAGTCATGTGTCATCTTCTCGGGTTCTCATTACCATCTTACCTAATATTACCACCTACCCTACTCACAGCACATTTTCTTTTGTTTCTATCACCTTTGAAACTAGCTTATTTTTAAAATGTGGCTCTCAATTTAAATCACAAACAACAACAAAAAGAATTTAATAGAAGTATCACTATCATTAAAGGAACTGTATGGTATCTATTGCATTGACATTTTAGTTCAAAAACATCCATGTAAGTGAATGAGTAAGATAGCGTTCCATAATGTTTGATAAAAACAGACAATATAGCTAGGCACAGTGGCTCAGGCCTGTAATCCTAGCTACACAGGAGGTGGAGATCTGAGGATCACAGTTCAAAGCCAGCCAGGGCACTAAAGACCAAGAGACTCTTATCTCCAATTAATCACCAGAAAACTGAAAGTGGCTCTGTGGCTCAAGAGTGACAATGCCCAGGCCTAGAGTTCAAATCCCATGACAAAATAAATAATAAAATAAAAAAAATAAAACAGGCAATATGCTGTGCTTGGTCCATAAGCCTTACTATGCCTACCACTTGTTAACTGGAATAAAATTTGAAAACTAAAAGGTTTTCAAAAGGCTAAACATAGAACTCCCCTATGACCCAGCAATTCCACTACTTGGCATTTACCCAACCATCCAGAAACAAGGACATACTAAATCCACTTGCACAACAATGTTCATTGCAGCACTATTCACCATAGCAAAGATATGGAACCAACCTAGATGTCCCTCAGTTGATGAGTGGATCAACAAGTTGTGGTATTTGTACACAATGGAATTCTATGCTGCTGTCAGAAAGAATGACATCGCCCCATTTGTTAGGAAATGGAAAGACTTTGAAAAAATCATATTAAGTGAAGTAAGCCAGACTCAAGGGAACTTAGGCTCAATGGTTTCCCTCATTCGTCATAATCAGTAGAAACCTTGGGCTCTACTGCAGAGATCTGCAATAGAGCAAAATCTTGATACATAAGGCCATATAATGTGAAGCTAATTGAAAGGACCTCCAGGATATTGAAACAAAAGCCATATAATGAATGATTGTTGTCCTTAATGGACTATGTTGTCTCTCATCTCCTTTGCTGTCCCTTGGTTAGCTCATATTGTTATAGTATCTCACTTTGTTATTTGTATTTGGATATTTGAAATTTGATAGGGAAGGGGGGAAAACCAAGACGGGTGGGGGGTGTGGGGGGGGGAGGGAAATGGGTACCAAGACACGTGAAAGGGTGTCAATGTATGTGAATTAATGCACCTTCTATCTGGCAAATATTATGTAACCCTTTTACTAATTACAATAAAAAAATATTTCTTTAAAAAAAAAAGAGTGTCATAGTGCTATCATACTTTAAACACCTTAAATACTTTACCCATTGCTATGTTGGCAGACTGTAGTAAAATGGCAAAAGATCTGCCCTACATCCTAGCACTTCCCAGTGCAGAAGAATTCCCTAGAGCCTGGTCACAGTCTCTGAGGAGTCACATGTTGAGATGCGCTGTCATAAACAGTGGTCTGATTAGATGAAATTGAGTGTATCCCCATAACCAAATGTGATTCAGAAGATAAAAGGAATGTGCTGGAACCTCACATTTTAAGCCATTTTGAATAAGGAAATTTAAAATGAGGAAATATACTGTAAAGCATGTTATCTCCTAATTAAACTTCAAAATGCACACAAAATAAAACTATATATATAGATTATAAGCATATGAAAATGCATGGAAGCACACTGGAAAAGGAAACTTGCTACCATCTAGGAGCAGATGAGTAGTCTAAATGTGACCACACACAGCTAGACCTTATCTATAGTTTTATTTCTTCAGTTGAAAAGCAGGCGAACAAAAAGGCAAAACTGTTATTTGCATGTATTATTATTTTAATTCTAAGTAATGTGGTTGTTTCTTTATATTTTTGTAGTTTTAGATTTGTTCCTCAAAGACAGGAAGTTTGTTATTAATACTTTTGATATCTAATTGCTTCCGTCATCAAGACCATAATTTTCATCAGATTTTAATTGTTTTCATATTTTCTACCTGCTTTTGAGGCAAAATTATTTTTCCTGATTGTGAGTTTGACTCCATGAATCCTTAAAATACAATATCTCTGAACAAACAATATCTAAAAATTCCCCCTGAAATAATTTGATCAAATAGCATTTAATACACTGCAGTTGAATTCTCTAGTAGAATCAAATAAGTGTTAATCTCACAAGAATCAGAGCCTAAGAGTCCTACTTCTTTATTCTCCACCTGAGTTCCAGAGAGTATGGTTCACTAAGAGAAATGGTATGAGGAATTATAACTTCATCTTTTTTAAAAAGGCTTCCTAGGGCCAGGAGTTCGGCCTAGTGTTAGAGTGCTTGCCTAACATACAGGAAGACCTGGGTTCAATTCCTCGGTACCACATACATAGAAAAAAGCCAGAAATGGTGCTGAGGCTCAAGTGGTAGAGCTCTAACCTTGAGAAAGTCCAAGGACAATGCTCAAGCCCTGACCTCAAGCCCACGACTGGCAAAAACAAAAATAAAAAAAAAAAAAAAAGGCTTCTTTCCTATGTAACCCTAGAGAGAGTGGTTGGGGTTAGACAAGACTACTTTTCATGATATATATCCACACATATAATATACATATTTATGAATATACATGTGTGTATACATGTCTGCCTTACTTTCCATCTATTGAGAGAGGGCACAAAGGGTTCATCTTAGGAGAAACATCTACAGAAACCAAGTGCATGACCACCTTTGTAATCAGATTCAGATGTGAATTCAGGGACAGTGCAATTTCTAAGCTTTGGGTGAGCTCATTTTTCTCATCAGCAGGCAAAAGCAACACCTAGCTCACAAAGCATACACAGCTCCCACCCAGACACAGTACAGAGCCACCATTCTTACATAATTCTGACATAGGTATGATGCATTTTTAAAATCTTGAAGTAGTTGTACAAAAGAGTTACCACTGAACATGTCAGCTTAGAAGTACAATGCATCTTGATCAATATCCCTTTTCATCATTTCTCCCCATCCCTCCCAATCCCATTCCTCCCCTCAGTTTTCCTAGTTTCATAGGCTATCCATTGATTCTACCCCCTTCTTATCTTCATTCTTCTACCCACCCTTCCTTTAACCCTTCCCCCACCCCATATCTAAAGTACCACATTCCTGATATTCACTTTGTTGGACTATAAGTTACTTTTTCTATGTTAAACATTTAAAGCTATTTTCCTAGTTACACATTTATAAATTCTCCACTGATACCATACTTCACTTAATACATTTGTGTGCACTTGCATAAGACCCAATACGTGTTTACTTGTATATTTTAAATTAGATCTTATTTCCACAAACGAGTGAAAACATGAGTCTTTTGTCTCTCTGGACTTCACTTAGCAGAATTTTTCCAGTTCCATCCATTATTTTGCAAATGATGTAACCACGAAGTTTGTACACACAAACTTCTTTGTTAAATTGCAAAAATTTCAATATATAGACTAAAACTGAGGTAATTTTAAGGTTGGGAGGGGTGGGTGAGAATGTTGAAAGATTCTGCCAGTACTGGCTTTGAACCATAATCCTTAAATCTCAGATTCCTGAGTAGCTGAAATTATAAGTATAAGCCACCAGTGCCCGGCTATACCATATTTTCTTGATCCATGGATTCATAGAAGAATATCTGGGCTCTTTACATGTGCAGGCTATGGTGAATAAGGTACCAATGAGCATGGTTGCGCAAATAATTGTGGCTCAACTAGCAGGGTGCTAGCTTTCAGCAAGAAAATGCTAAGAGACAGAACCCAGGCCCTGAGTTTAAGACCCAGAAATGGTACATACTGCACACATGCCCCCCCCAACACACACATTATGATATGACACATTGTTGGAGTGATGTTTTCTGTGATATGAGTACTTTCTTTTTTGTTTTTAGTTGTATGGTATCACATAGCATATCTTTATTTATTTTAAAATAAGGTATAAATATGGCTTGGTGATGTAATTTGTCTTTTTGTTAAGAAAAGACTACAGTTCCCATATGAAGCTTGAATGAAAGCATATGATACAGAGGCCTGTTTTCTATAAGCTAAATCATCCTAAATAAATCTTTAAATTCACTCACTTTATCTAGCACAGTTCTGTTTATTTATTGCCCTCTATCTTTGCTACTCTGGTAATTGCTTTCTCCTGGCAGCAAGAAATTTATATACCCTGTTTTGCCCAAATATTACCAGTTTACATAGAAGGAAAACACTAACTCTCCTAGGATTCCTCTAATACCTGTGGGGAAGGACATAGGAGGGGCCAAGGATAAAATTTCAGTTTCAATTTTATATCATCTGGCTATTGTCAGATCAGGTTTATTTCAATGGAAGAATCTGAGGCACTTCTGAGGTTAACATTTATGAGCTCAAGTGGGGGGAAAAGGAGAGTTAATTCACTGAGTTTGAAATACTCTATGGACATAATTTAGAACTAGAGTCTGTATGCTTTTTCTTAATTGACTTACAGGATAAAAACAACAGTTTAAACCTTTCATGTTTGATTTGTATCTATTTCAACATTTTATTAGTTTAGCTATCCATGTATTGTTCCTTGAGAGAGAAAAAAGTAATGGGAAAATTCTTACATATTTTAAGGCAGAGGTAATTAAAAGAAAGCCTCAACCAGATTCTTACTAAGGTCAAGGCAAACTTAGCTTAATTAAGGTTTATGGAATTTGGCATATGTTAGATTCAAATAGCCCTTAATATTGTTAGATTTGCAAGTTTAACATTATTTAATTATAGTTTCATATAAAGGCGTATATAGAAAATAGAAAAAAATGACACCCTATATTGCATGGTTCTTATTTTGTCAATGGTCTGTAATGACACTATGGACCATGAAAAGGAAGAATGAGTTGTTCATTAGACTCAAGGCCCATGAGAGTTCCTACGCAGATATATGTTGAGAGGCATACATATACACTAATAAGCACATGTCATTTTGATAACTAACTCAAAAGCAAACATTATTCAGCATTTGTTGAAAAATAACACAGTCACTACATGTTTTATAAGGACAGTTAAGTCACCAATTAACTAGTCTTTCACAGAAGCAGCACATAACATCCATCCATTCACTAAGAGACCTGATAACAGCTGCAGATAGGATGAAGAACTTCCAATGACATTTTTCTATCTCTCAACTATTCAAAGGGTTGAAAAGTTATCTACATAATTGTCTACTCTTTCCTGTCAAAATTATGCTCAATTAATTTCAAGGAGGAAGCTTTTCCTTAGAATTTGAGTAAACAAGATCAACTGTGAGTTCATAGTTCCTAATAAAAAGTGCTTTCAGTATGGAACTTCTTCTGTTCCTGGGTCAATCAAAGGTAAAACCAGCACCACTCTGGATAGCACTGAGATTCACTTCTTGAACCATTTCCCTCTCCCAAAAGAATATGTCTTAGCTTACTTCCAGAAAACTAGAAAGTTTCCACTCCAAAATTAAAGGTCTGATAGCACCATAGAGGAAATTTCCCTACCCTAAACTCTATGGTAACATGAAATTTAAGGAATCCCAAGGGTGAGCTGTTAGAGAAGAGAAAAGGAAATAAGTTTTCCTAGTGAAATGAAGGGTTGCTATGGTCTTTGGAGCTGATGAGTAACACTTTAAGTGAAACATTTCTGTACCACCTTAAACATCTTAAAATTGGACTGTGACCCAGCCCTGAGATCATGAAGAATTCTGGACAATTTGATGCATATTTTGGATAACTTGGAAGCAGATTCATGGACAAGTAGACCATATGCGTCCTTCCCTCTGTGATGACATGGCACTGCTCTCAGGTTCTAGGAGTGGTCTCAACAAGCTGCTAAACATACTGTCCAACAATTACTGTCAGAAAGGAATACTTTGTGCCAAAACCACAATCATTGTGTTTGGCACACACCCTTCCACATCCACATGGGTAATGGTAAATAACTCAATTCAGGAGATTAACTCATTTAGTTATCTGGGACACAGCGAACAAATACTCACTCTGGCAAGCATCCTACAACAAGGTCATAGGAAAAGTCAGCCACAATGGAAGATTCTTTCAGGGCAACAGGAAGAAGGCTGGTACTCCAATCTGTGACATTCCTGCACACCCTGCTCCATATTCACCTCATCTTCCCTTATACTCTGTCCAGCTCAAGTCTGTCCACCAATCTCACCTGGCACCTGTGTTGTCTATGATTACACATTTCTAAACAGAACCACACAGCTATTTACAAACACAAATCTGACATCACTGCTTCTTTTGTAACTCTCAAACTAAAGTTTCTTCCTTACAAGGTGCTTCCATAATGCCTTGCCACTCATTGATCATATTTTCACACAAGGAAGACTTTGGTATCTGGATCCAGTTAGATATTTTACCTCAAGACCTTCCTTAATGTTTATGATGTCAGTTTATATTGAGTGACCTACTTAATCATAGATGATAGATTCTCTAAAAAGTCTCTGCCTCTCCATTGTAATTAAGAAACTCAAAGTGTTAGCCTAACTCCAGATCTTGACACTACAAAGTTATTTATGTTCCATCTAAAATATCAATATGCAATGATCTGACTAGTGTAGCTAACTTAAACCATTGTTCCCACCCATTGTTTGTTAGTTTCGTTAAGACCATTTATGCCTAGCTATATATTTTGTCCCTGTACTTCTTTTTTTTTAAATTGGTCATAGGGCTTGGACTCTGGGGCCTGGACACTGTCCCTGAGCTCTTCAGCTCATGGCTACCACCCTACTCCTGAGCCTGGGTGTTATCCATGAGCTCTTCAGCTCCAGGCTATCACCCTACCCCTTGATTCACAGCACCACTTCTGGTTTTCTACTGGTAAAGATAAGAGTCTTACAGTCTTTAGGGCCTGGGTTGGCTTTGAACTGTAATCCTCAGATCTCAGCTTCCTGAGTATCTAGGATTACAGATATGAGCCACCATGCCTGGCTGTACCTGCATTTCTTAAACAGTTCCTAATATTCTTTTTTATTTTTCATTTCAAAGTCAGTCTTGTTTAAATTTTTAAATTTCTATTCTGTTAAAAAATCAGTCATGACAAGAGGACAGCAAACAATACACTACAACGATCTTTGTGGTTTATATGTATTTGGTTAAGTATACTAGCTGGCCCTTCTCTTTTTACTTTTTAAAATTGTTGTTATAGTAAAAGTAATATGCACAGGGGTTTTGGTTACATAAATCAGATCGAGTATACATATATCTTTAATATGATACCCCTTCCCTCTCTCTGTTTTTCCCTCACTCATCCATGCACAAGTTGTACAGTTCATTTTGAGCATAGTGTCTAGTGAGTACCACTGACTGCTGCATTTGTGTACACTTTGCCCCACCATTTATATGCCCCTTCTTACCTACCCCAAGACAGACAAATGAACAAACAAAACAAAGGAAACAGTAGCACCAACAGAGAGAAAGGAAAAAAACTTCATTTCCACTTCCTGGAGTTCATCTCAATAAATATTTTCTATGGTCCACTGCACTTCTTTCAGCGCCTGTGATCTCACTCTCCTGGTTCTCCTCCTAGCTTTCCAGTTGCTCCTTCTTTCAAACCACACTATACTTCTCCTCTTCCTGGCCTGAAAACTACCCCTCATCACTTAACTTTTTTTCTCTTCTCTTCTCATATATCTGATCTTATTTAATGTCATGACATTAAAACATATAGATGGCATGTAATATTAACATATGTACATATAAGATGTAGGAAATGCCTACACTTGTCACCTGTTGAGATCCCTATCTAACTGTTCTAACTGCATGAAATGTCCACCTGAGGTATAAAATGGAAGGATCTCGGACTTAACATGCATGCAGAACTCCTTTTTTTTTTCTTGTCTGTTTCAGGGCTTGAACTCTGGACCTGAGCACTGTCCCTGAGCTGTATAGCTCAAGGCTACCATCCCACCCCTTGCACCACAGGGCCACTTCCAGTTTTCTGGTGGTTAATTGGAGATAAGAGTGTCACAGAATTTTGGGCTAGGAGTTTGGCCTAGTGCTTGCCTAGCATGCACAAAGACCATTTACATAGAATAAAGCCAGAAGTGGTCCTGTAGCTCAAGTAGTAGAACTCTAGCCTTGAGAATGCCCAAAGACAGTGCTCAGGCCCTGAGTTCAAGGTCCAGGACTGGCAAAAAAAAAATGAGTCTTATGAACTTTAGTGCCCAGGCTGGCTTTGAACTGTGATCTTCATATCTCAGCCTCCTGAGCAGCTAGGATTACAGGTATAAGCCACTTTGTCCAGCTCAGAACTCCTCCTTTTATCATTAAAACATGATACTTTCCTAGTTATCCTCAATAGTGTGAATATGACCAAGCTGATTAGGCTAAAAACTGAGTTCATATCTATAATATCCTTAATTATACTATTTACACATCCAATTTTTCAATAATTCTCTTTTTTTGCCAGTGCTGGGCTTGAGCTCAGGGTGTAGGCACTGTCCTTGAGCTTTCTCAAGGCTATCAATCTACCACTTGAGCCACAGTGCCACTTCCAGCTTTTTCTGTGTAGATGGTACCAGGGAATCAAACCCAGGGCTTTGTGCATGCTAGGCAAGCACTCTACCACTTGGTCACGCTCCCGGCCCACCAATTCATTTTTTTAAAATAGTTATTAGGCAGTTACTGGGTGTCAATATAGTTCTTGCTCTCCTGAAAAGTAAAAATTCTAATAAAACAATTGTGACTGGTTTGGGAAGAGAGTTTAAGGAGAGGCATGATTATGTAATAGATGGATGATTATGATCATGAAGCACTATACACGTTAACTATGCTTGTTAAAATAAAATGCCCTTGAACACCTAATTGATGCCAATAAAAAAAGACAAAAACAGAAAATAAAGAAAAAGTTAAGTAGATGGACAGTCAGATGATAATAAGTTAATCTGTTCTTGTATTTGGTTTTATTTTTTCTGGTACTGAGGATTGTATCTTGGGCCTCATACCTGTCAGACAATCACTGTAGCTCTTGAGCCATTTAAGTCACAATCCTTTTCATTTTGTTTTGTTTTTCTTTTTTAGACTTTAAAAGCAGCAAATCACTATTTTTATTGGCATGTTTCACTACTGTGGTCCTAGGCTTCATTGCACACTCAGACTATTTTACATGACTATTTTGTATGGTGATTTTCCCCATTAATTTCTTTCAAAGGCTTAAGAGGTGACTGTAATTTAACCAGAGAAGAAAATGTGTTTTCTTTGTAGCTACAAGTTACACTTCAACACTGCAATGGTGATATTCAAGTACAGTAATACACTTTATGATCTTGTACTTCAGTTCAATTAATTCTAATTTTTCTTAATTAAGGAAATATGAAGGACTAAGTCCATTTATATCTTGCAAATGGCATTCATAATAGGTAGAAATCAGAGGTAGAGAATAGGCTACAAAAATGTGCTGTCATAGAAATGCTTTGGAAGTAAAATGATTTACTCAGTAAAACACAGACACAGACAGACAGACAGACAGACAGACACACACACACACACACACACACGCATACATTACTTATAAGGATAACTAAGTAAAACAATGCAAGATTAAGAAAAGAAATGGTTTGAGTTCGGTTAAATCAGGTATATGGGGCCACACGTATAAACATAGATTGAATGAAAATCAGGTTAAACAGAAATCTCAATGTAGGAGGTGGGAGAAAGAGAAGCATGCAGATATACTGGCATTATTTTTAAATCCTGAATTGTAATACCAAAAGAAATCAATGAGAGGGCTGGGAGTTTGGCCTAGTGGTTGAGTGCTTGCCTAGCATGCACGAAGACTCAGGTTCAATTCCTCGGTACCACAAACATAGAAAAAAGCTGGAAGTGGTGCTGAGGCTCAAGTGGTAGAGTGCTAGCATTGAGAAAGTCCAAGGACAGTGCTCAGGCCCTGAGCCCAAGCCCAGGACTGGCAAAAAAAAAGAAATCAATGAGAAAGTTTGTGAATAAATCAAGAGGTAAGAACAATTGAATACAATTGAATAGTAATTCTACTTATGGATCCAAAGGCCAATTTAATGCTACTCAAGTCTTAACAGTTTAAAGGCTCAAACATTTTGAACTTTTTTTTATTTTTTGTCATTTGTGGGACTTGAAATCTGGGCCTGGGCATTGTTCCTGAGTTCTTCAGCTCAAAGCTACAACCCTACCCCTTGAGCCACTTACAGTTTTCTGGTGGTTAATTGGAGATAAGAATCCTATGGACTTTAGTGCTTGGGCTGGTTTTGAACAATGATGTTCAGATCTCAGCCTTCTATAGACACATGAAGAAATGCTCAACATCTCTGGTCATAAAAGACATGCAAATCAAAACAACTCTAAGATTCCACCTCACGCCAGATAGAATGGCCAGGATCAAGAAAACTAATAACAACAGATGCTGGAGGGGATGTGCCCAGGAAGGATCACTACTACACTGTTGGTGGGAATGCAAACTTGTTCAACCACTATGGAAAGCAGTATGGCAGTTCTTCAAAAGGCTAAACATAGAGCTCCCCTATGACCCAGCAATTCCACTACTTGGCATTTACCCAACCGTCCAGAAACAAGGGCATACTAAATCCACTAGCACAATAATGTTCATTGCAGCACTATTTATCATAGTAAAGATATGGAACCAACCTAGATGTCCCTCAGTTGATGAGTGGATCAACAAGATGTGGTATTTATACACAATGGAATTCTATGCTGCTGTCAGAAAGAACGGCATCGCCCCATTTGTTAGGAAATGGAAAGACTTAGAAAAAATCATATTAAATGAAGTAAGCCAGACTCAAAGGATGATAGGCTCAATGGTTTCCCTCATTTGTCATGATCAGTAGAAACCTTGGGCTCTACTAGCAGAGATTTACAATAGAACAAAATCTAGAGACATTAGGCCAAATAGTATGACACTAAATGTAAGGACCTCCAGGATAAAGAAACAAAAGCCATATAATGAATGACTGTTGTCCTTAATGTACTATGTTATCTCTCATCTCTTTTGCCATCCCTTGGTTATCTCATATCATTACAATTTTTCACCTTGTTATCTGATATATTTTATATGTGCTTAATTGGTTATTTGAAATTGGATAGGGAAGGGGAGAAATCATTTTGTTTTTGAGACAGTCTCACTACCTTTGCTTAGGCTGGCCTCAAACTCTCAATCTGTGGTGGTAAATTTTAAGGGGTGCAAACAGGCAGCGAAAGGATCTAGGGAAAAATGTAAGCGCACAGATACAATCTTAGAGTAAATGGGGAAAGCAGGCTTGCAAGGAAAACACTTTAGCAGGAACCGCCAAAGAAGGTGGGGGACAGCATATTATGGAGGGCATGTGGAAAGAACCGCCTAGGGAAAGTGTACAGCAAATGTAAAGGTTCTAAATTGATGCACACATTCAACCAACAGCACAAGACCAGTGTGGCAGAGCATAGGGAACACACTATAGAAGAAGGGACTTGAACATTTAGTGAGTGTCATGGTCGCTATTAGAGCTTGAATGCAATGAAAGGTGGCTGAAAGGTTCTAAATCAAAGAATAATATTAGTGAGCCTTTCCCTTAAATGCTTCCATCCAATTAAGAACAAAAGCAGAAAGGCCAGCTAGAGGGTATCACAATTCAAGGATGGGATGAGGACTACTTAGACCAAGGGAAGTACAGGAAGAAGTGGCACTATATGGAGTCTAGCATGATTTATCGATTGACTATATCTATTAACAAATCTTATTGATTCTATGCCCAAACATACTTTAGATCCATTCACTTCTTCATTGTTTATTATCGCTTTAATACTTTAGAATTTATATAAGCACAATATTAACAGATGAAAGAAATATGTAAATTCAGCAGAGGGAAGGGACAACATATCCAAAAAATGTACTTTTTCCCCCAAATAGTGTGTTTCACAAGCTTCTCTTTAACTTTATTTTAATTTTTAATTTATTTTTAATTTAAATTTTATTGTAAACGTGATATACAGAGGTGATGTAATGAATACCTTTCATTTTGAACAGTGTCATCCATCTTTCATTTTCTCCCAGATTTTCCCCTCCCAAGCCTCCTTTCTTCCAAGTTGTATAGTTCCTTTTCAACATAGTTTTTAAGTATCACTGCCAATTTCATTCACCCTTTGTCCCACTGTTTCTGTGCTTCCCCTTTTCCTCTTCAAATCAGATATACTTACATACAACACAGAAATAAAAATGGTGACAAAAAGACTGAAGGAAAAAACTAATTACTGCAAAGAACACAATAATAAACCACGTGTTTCCCTTTCTTGGAGTTCATTTTGATAAGCATCATTTTATATAATCATATGCACACAGCTATTCAGCTCTTTCGATTCTCTCCTAAGAATATCCCCCTTTGGTCTTACTGTGTGAATGTTTAGAGTGCTGCTTAATTAATCACGTCCAAGTGTAATTATTTGTCTTTTATTATCTGCTGGATGTCCTTGTAGATTTATAGACACCTTCTAGTTATTACAAATGAGGGAAACCATGCATCCTACATTTCTGTGGGTCTGGCTTAATTCCCTGTCCTCCCTAGCCATTAGTTTTGCTGATCCCTCAAACACTTTTGTTTCTTTATAAACTACTATGAAAATATACACTTACTAGGTTTTTTTAATCTATTCTCTTGGATAAAATATCAGTTGAGTATTGAATATGACCTGGATTTTGTTCACTGATTTTAATTAAGCCGATAATCAAAACAGACATGAAGCCAGGCTTTGACAGCTCATGCTTGTAATTCTAGCTACTCAGGAGACTGATAGGTGGAAGACTGAAATCTGAGACCAGTCCAGGCAAACAAGCTAGTGAGATGTGTCTCCAAAATAATAAACAAAAAGCTGAGCTAGATGATAGGCTCAAGTGCTAGAGCACCAGACAAGGAAACAAATTAAGCAAGTATAAGGTTCTGAGTTCACACTGTAGTACCTACAAAATGAAACAAGCAAACAAATAAAACACAAGCATGGATTTGGAGTGGACATTTGATATATTCTTGAATACTATAAAGATGAATGGTTTAGGTCAATGCTTTAGATGAATGGTTTAGATAATAAGGACAGATCTGTACAAAGGGGAAAAGGGAAAGAAAAGATCTACAATATTCCTTTTTATATAATTTTTTTATTTCGATGTATAGAGGGGTTACAGTTATATTTGCCAGATAGAGGTGCTTCTCATCTACAATGTTCTATGGCACCTCTTCGTTAATTCTGATTTGCATTTTGTCAAGACAAAATCAGATATGAATTTGTATGAGCCAAGAAAGGACTAGAAATTCCACATGTTCATTACCTCAGTGAGATGGCATTTTAACAAAGGAGGGAATATTTATAACTTCCTATTCCTTGGCTTGTTAAAATAATCATAAATTATTTTTGTAATTTATTAGAGTACATTATCATGGCATGTATGAATTAAATGAGACAACATAGGAAAATCTCTGAACAGAGTATCTGGCAGATAGCAACTATGTAAGTTGTTGATAACAAAAATGGAAAACCCCTCTACTTCTCAGCTGATCATTCTGAAGATGATACCAATGCGAGAAGGATACAAACTCAAGGATGAGATAACTAACTATAACTCCCTCTAAATATTTTTATAAGGAAGTAAGAGTAAGCACACAGAAGGATAGTTAGCAGTTATAACTTTTACAGGTTAGGCTAAGTATGCATTTAACAGGATTAAAAGCATAGAATTGCTTTTAAGGAAGCTGAGATGGAGGTGAAATTTCCAAAACAATGGAAATATATAAGGTATCCCTACCAGTCCTGCTACTATAGTTGGACATGTATCCTCAGGAAACCTGGTTGAGAATTCTCACAGAGGCCATCAATGTGACCTTATTTGGAAATGGAGTTTTTAGAGACATAAGTTTGGATGAAGTCATAAATACATAATAATTTTTGTCCAAAAGAGACAAAGGAAAGTTGAACACATAGGTAAAAATGCACAGGGAGAATGGCCACCCAAAATGGAACTAATGTGTCTAAAGTTAAGAAGAGTAAAAACTGCCAGCAATCACCAAAAGTTGACGGAGCACAGCACTATCATGTCATGATCTTGGACTTCTAGACTCAATTTATTGTAAAAAAAAAAATATATATATATATATTATTTAAATCACTCAGTTTATGTATAGCATCTCTAGGCAATAAATACTCATATGTTTCACTTTAAGCTATAATCATAATATTCTTAGGAAATAAACCAAAACAAAAATCTTTGTTAAAAAAAAAAAAAAAGAAAGGTGCCGAGAGTCTGGCCTAGAGGTAGAATGCTTGCCTAGCATGCTTGAAGACCTGGGTTCAACTCCTCAGTACCACATACATAAAAAAAAGCTGGAAGTGGGGCCTGGAGTTTAGCCTAGTGGTAGAGTGCTTGCCTAGCATGCATGAGGACCCGGGTTCAATTCCTTGGTACCACATACACAGAAAAAAGCCAGAAGTGGTGCTGTGACTCAAGTCGTAGAGCTCTAGCCTTGAGAAAGTCCAAGGACGGTGCTCAGGCCCTGAATTCATGGCCCAGGACTGGCAAAAAAAAAAAAAAAAGCTGGAAGTGGTGCGGTGGCTCAAGTGGTAGAGCTCTAGCCTCAAGAATGCCCAAGGAGAGTCCTCAGGCCCTGAGTTCAAGTCCCAGGACTGGGGAAAAAAAGACAGTTATAATCTTAATCCTTCACCTACCTTTATTTCTTTTTCTTTCTTTCTTTCTTTCTTTTTTTCTTTCTTTCTTTCTTTCTTTCTTCCTTCCTTCCTTCCTTCCTTCCTTTCTTTCTTTTCCTTCTTCCCTTCCCTTCTTCTTTCCTTCCTTCCCCCCTCCTTCCTTCCTTCTTTCCTTCCTTCCTTCTTTTCTGTGCTCTACCATGTTACCACTTTGAGCCATAGTGCAAAATCAGGTTTTGTTTTGTTTTTGCTTTTTGTTTTTTTTCCCCAGGCATGGAGCTTGAATTATGGCCACGTCAGGTTTTCTGGTGGTTAACTGGAGATAAGATTCTCATGGACTTTCATGGCTGGGCTGGCTTTGAACCACAATCCTCAGATCTTAACCTCCTGAGGAGCTAGGATTATAGCCATTAGCCAGCAGCGCCCAACTCCATTTTCTCTACAGCTCTAGGCAGGTATTTATGCTTGTTCAAGTGGTTCTTAGGGAACCCCCTGGGGTTTTTCTAAGACCTTGTTTGGGGCCTCAGATAAAAACTATAATTAGAGTAATTTATTTTTATCTTTTACATTCTTACTCTGTCATGAAGGTATAGAGAGACACTCCTAGAGGTCATATGTGATAACACAGCCTACTAAATGTTAACTCAGACATGACAATCTGGCTGTCTCCTAATGGGCAGTACACTCAAAAGAGATTTGCAAGGACATAAAAAAGATGGTATTACCTTTCATTATTTGCTTGAATATAGCAACTTTTCATAAAATATCATATGTGTTAATATGTAATGTATTATTATTTTAGGTGAATATTTTAAATGTCTGTCTTAATTTCTAAAATTATAAGTACCAAGAAATAAATCTATATATAAAAGTTTTAGGGTCATCAGTAATTTTTTTTGTCAGTCCTGGGCCTTGAACTCAGGGCCTGAGCACTGGCATTGGATTTCTCAAGGATAGAGCTACCACTTGAGCCACAACACCACTTCTGGCTTTTTGTTTAATGTATGAGATACTGAGGAATTGAACACAGGTCTTCATGCATGCTAGGCAAGCATTATACCACTAGGCCAAACTCCCTGCCCTATCATCAGTAATTTTTAAAGGGTTCTGAATAAGAACAGATAAATCGAGTATGCACTCAGAGAAACTGTAGATAAAACAAGAACTAGAAAAAACTGTATAATCCAAAATTATACACATAATAAGAATAAGTTTCACAACTTTCATATAGACATTTTTAACGTGAGGTTCTGTGGCCAGGTGCTAATGGCTCATGCCTGTAATCCTAGCTACTCAGGAGGCTGAAATCTCAGGATTGTGGTTCAAAAATCAGCCCAGGCATGAAAGCCTGAAAGACTTATGTCCAATTAACTTCCCAACAGCCAGAAATGCTGTGGCTCAAAGTGGTAGAATATGAGCTTTGAGCTGAAGAGTTTGGGGACAAGTGCCCAGGTCCAGAGTTCAAGCCCCACAACTGACCACCCCCAAAAAAGTGAGGTTCTGTGGAACTTACTGATGAGTCAATATTATCTCAACAATATTTCATTGACAGTATTTTATTTGAGTCAAATATTTTATTTGAGTCAAGTATAATCTGGTGCTGAAGAATTACACAAAATTATCAGTAGCCAGAAATCCTATATTCCCTTCCTTTTGCTCCCTTCCCAGAATTTCCTTTCATTCACCAGTTAACAGTTTGCCTTTCCTCAAGGCATTTTCTAAATGACAGTACTCTCTACATGGAAAGCATCCCAACTGTAATTTCTATTTGCACTTGAAATTCTGCTGTAGAAAAGCTTAAGCTCATGCAAGATGGGAAGAGGATGACTATGTCTTAATGAAAAATTAGATCCTCCAGCCTAAATACTTTATCAGCAAGCTGTCTGAAGTCCTCTGCTATTTTATCACAGGAAGTCTTACAGCAAGATAGTTTATGTGTATATTGTCAAAGGAATGAACTGTCAGTGAAGTCTGACCTGTGACCTATGTGGAGTCACACAAGACAATCCTCACTAAAACCAGCTCCTGCAAGGCTGGATGCAGCTGCAGTTTTGATAGAAGCAAAGGGCAACCCTTGTTCTTTGGTTTGAGGTGTGAGGATAGCTGGAGCTTCTAGAAGATGAGGCATTTATTACTAAATTCAGAGCATCTCACCATCGTATCTGGCAGTGTTTTTTTAAAGACTGTCATAATAGTAGGACCCCAAGTCTAGTGGATGCTCTATAAATGCACCAAAAATGTAATACTGACATTTGAAATATATGATGGGTGGTATTAGAAGTTTGATGGATAAAACACACCATTTATCAGGACTACTGGCTCATATCTGCAATCCTAGCTATTGAGGAGGCTGAGATTGGCAGGAGTGAAGTTCAGGACCATTCCAAGCAAACAGAGCTCAAGCCGAGGACTGGCAAACAAAAAAAAAAACAATGAAGGCGAAAAGAGCTGGAGGTATAGCTCAACTGGCAGAATGCCTACCAATTGCCTAGCAAAGCTCTGAGTTCAAGTCCCAGAAATATATTTTGAAAAAAAGCTATAGAGGAATACATATATATATATATAGGTAAAACATGCATAAAATATGTATGTGTATATTTATATGTAGACAGAGAAATGCAGATGTATTGGCTGATGTATTCATCCAATAAAAAGAAACCAGCTTTAGGTGATAATTATACAAACTACCCTGATGAAATCACCCAGTAAGATCATTACAGACTATACACAGGTCACACTGTGCACTGTATGTACCATTATACATCAATAAAAATAAAATGCACATTTAAATTTAAAAATGATTGAAATCTAAAAAATAAGACTAACAGGGAAACAATTGTAAGCATGCCTATTGTAGGCCAAGTGTTTTTACATGATCTCAATTATCTTTATCAATTTCCCTTTTAGTTAAGAATCGTTATCCCTGACTAAATGAAATGCCAAAAGTTAAATAAGTTTGCTGTCGATTGCATAGGCACTATAGAACAAATCTGAGGTTGACATTTAAGCTTTTTGACTCCTTGCTCAATGTATCAGTTTTCATGGCATCTCAGACTTTCCCTTACAATTTATATTTGAATGAAGTCAATAAATGGAAGGGAAATTTAAAGCAATGAAAACCAAGTCATAATAGATGTATGATAGATAGATATATTGATCTTAATCATTTGCAATTTTACATGTATATATACATACTTTTGATGTATATATACATGTAAAATTGCATATGGTTAAAATTGTACACACACATATATATGCATGTATACATATATATACATGTAATGATAATCAGAAAAAGACTAAGAAGTTAAATAATTAGAATATAGCCAGGTTTCGGTCGTTCATATCTATAATCTTAGCTGTTTGGGAGGCTGAAATAGTCTGGAGAGAAAAGTTCATGAGACTCTTTCTGCATTCAGTAAGTTGCAGTTCACTTGTCATATCAAGACATGTGGGAGGCTGAGAATAGGAGGCTGTGAGTTCTAGGCCAGCCTGGCTGAAACTCCCACAAGTTTTTTTCTCCACAGGGGAAATTGGGCATGGTGGCACACACTTGTGATCCCAACCAACAAGGAAAGAAAGGCTAAAGTAGGTGAATCATAGCTCAGACATGTACATAGTCAGGAAATGTGACATTATATCAAAAATAACCAGTAAAGAAAAACAAGTACAAGGTCCTGAGTTCGAACCCCAGAATTGCCACTGCTACACACACACACACACACACACACACACACACAAATGTTGTTCCCATGAAGTTTTTCTTTTTTTTTCCACTATCATGGTGCTTGAACTCTGGGCCTGGACCCTATCCCTGAACTCTTCACCTCAAGGCTAGAACTCTATCACTTTGTGCCACTGTGCCACCTCTGGTTTTCCAATGGTTATAAGAGTATTAAGGAGGATTTTCATGTCTAGGCTGGCTTTGAACCCTAATCCTCAGATCTCAGTCTACCGAGTAGATGCAATTATAGGTGTGAGCCACTGTGGCCATGAAGTTTTGTGAGCACAAATTAAATAAGATTACCAAAGTTTATTCCAATGGGCATTCTTGTTTTGGGTTAATTTAGGTTTTGAAATAAAAAATATACATAAAACACCTAGTTAAAGGTTGAATGTAGCTGGACCAATGATGATGAAGAAATAACCCCTCTTTGATTAAGTTCTCACCTCCTCAAAGCCAAAGTGACAGAAAAGAGTTCCTTTGCTATACCAAGGGATAGAATTACTACAAGCCGAAAGAGCAAGCTCGTGTCTTTGCAGCAATTTTTTCTTAAAATTAGCTCTACGTGATGTAACATTCTTTAAATTTTTTCTTTGACTCAAAGAATGTGGTTGTGGGAGAATACATTCCACCTTCATAATCTTCCTTGTCTTAGTATCAGAATCACCAGTACCACTAGAACCACTTGCACAATTTATGGAAAGCATTTCTTACTAACGCTAACACCAGCAAAAAAAGTGGAAGTTTACTGTTTTCTCTGACAACCCACAATGTTGTTTTAAAATAACATAGTAATAACTTCTCTAAATTTTTGTTTAGTTTTAGAACTCTTTCCTGTTTCCTATTTTGTTAATTCTAATGTTGACTACTATTGATCCATTACCCTGATTTTCAAGGATCTAGAAAAACACCTGAATCACTATAGATTAACCCGATAATTTATTCAAATTTCCCAACAGTTTAGTTGTTAGTTGAAATAACTGATCTGATTGTCTTCCTGCTACATTTCCAAAAGTTTATTAATAAGAACAGCTTTTGTGGAGGGTGAGGAGTAGTAGTAATAATAGTAGTAGAGGGCTAGGGGATTGAACTCAGGGCTTTCTGTTTTCAAGGCAGATTCCCTGTTACTTGAGCCATGCCCAAATCCTTCTGCATTGAGTTTGTTTCTCATACAACAGCTTGAGTAGCTGAGATTGCAGTTGTGAACCACCATATCTGGGTTATTTTGGGGTCAGGATCTCATCAATTTTGCCTAGGCTGTTCTCAAATCACAATCCTCCAACCTCTGCTTCCCAAGTAGTTAGAATTATAGGTGAATATCACCATGCCTACTCTATTGATATTTCTCCCCTCTTTTTCTCTCCCCCTCTCTCTAAATATATATATATGTATATACACACACATACATAGTATAACATATTAACGTACCAGTCAGTCTATTAAAAAGCATTATTCATGCATTTTCTTATTTAATGCTTACAACATCCCTAAGAAGTTATTGTGAGTACGGTTATTTTTTTTCATTTTACAGAAAGATCATTTGTCTAGTTAGCTGGGAGCTAGCTCTGAGGCCTACCAGGCCATCACTGGCTCTGTCTATACCATCTTTTGGTGGACTCCTTATCACTCTTAGCCAAGGCTATCGACACTGATCCCCAACACAAATCCAAACTCACATCTCTCATCATTTTCACTGCTTCCCTGGTCCTCCCGAGTCTTCTGGCACACATTGCCAGCCTTCTTTTGATGTAGACCAAGACATTGGTATCTCGTCCTGAAGGAGAAGATATAACACCAATATTTAAAAACAAAAACAAAAAAACCAAGACACTTCAACTGAACAACAAGAAAAAATACAGCAGCTCATTTGTCTTGCCCTAATGAAAAACCTACAAGAGAAAGGATTTCCTGTTTGGCCTTTCTCCTACCACTAGGAGCATTGACAACTAACTTTGTTAATAGTGCAGTGAATACAGAGTACAGTAGATGTACTTAAACTTCCAAAGGTCAAATCATGACTGATGACTCAACCCATGCTCTTCAGTTAGGATGTTGAATATTTGGTAATAAATAAAATCTGCCCCACCGTACTGGGAAAATCAACCTACCCATATCGCTTCTAGTTTACAGAAAGAATTCCATGCTCTTCAAGTGTGCATGCTTTTGGTGAGAATGCAAAGAGGTGAATCTCAGGTTGCATCCTGATGAACTATTTTTTTCCCCCACTCTTGACATCAAGTATGGAGAAGCCTCATCTGGAACTTCTGTTTCATATTATTCCTTTTCTAACACACTAGTGATATCATAATCATCTCCAGGTCCCCAAAGCAGTTGATTTTAGATGGCAATATAACACATTCCAGATATGACAATAGAGTATGCAGCAAAATGAAAAACCACCCTAGTGTCAGAGAAAGCACTGACAAGCTAAATACTTAGAGCAATACTCACAAAAATGGCCCTTAAAAGTACATTAACAACTTCTTATCTTAATCTTTTATTTAATTATGTCTTTTTGGATACATTTCCAGACCAGTGAGAACATGCATATGTTTAATCCTCAATAAAATTACCATGTTTGAGAAAAATATGACACACCTGTTATAGATTAAGTATATGTATAATATGCAACTATTAAAAGATGTAAAGACCAAAGCCTGTGCATTTCAAGTTTTAAACAATGAGAACAAGATGTGTGCTGAAAAACTGCCAAGTACCTACAAATTATTTTAAAGATGTGATTATAGTTTCTTGGATAAATTTGGGCAACAGGTTGAAAGGATTTAATTCAGAAAAGAAAAAAGAAAATTTCTGAAGTTGTAATACAGGTTATGTAATTGTACATATTAATTTCCACTTAGGTCACAAAATAGACATTTACTATAGATCTTCAAAATGCACTGTTAAACTTTTGAAAAAGTGACATAAGAAAAATATAAGTGAGACAAGGATGGTGATTAGGGACATTATTAACATATATGCTAACTTCCGAATAAAATAAAAACCTAAGTATTGATGACTTATGTGGAGTATGTGGATATAGTCCTGTACAGATAAAATATAAGGAGAGATGTTGCTGGCACCTTGGTTTTAGAGACTAATGCAGTCAGAACTTATACCCAATCCAAGTTTAATATTAAAATACAATTGTATAATCTCAAGTATGAAGGAGATGTATATTCAATTGCCAAATTGAAGGAAGAAGGAATGAAGTGACAGAAATTCCACCATAACGAAACAACCCCAAATTTGTTTCCACCATGGAAACACTTTTCTCCCACAAGGACCGCTGAATTTCTGTTAAAATAATGAAGATGAGTCAAGGGGCTCAGGGAATTCCAGAAATCATTTTCTCTTATTTCTATTGTTCCCCCAAATATCACTGGCTCTCAGGTTAGTGTACTGTAGTTTTTAAAAAGACTCAGATTTTAAAGAGTGGTCTTAAATAATAGAAAGGGGTATTTTCAACATAAAAGAGATCATTAAAAAAATTAAAAAAAAAAGAGATCATTAGGAACTCATGATTCCTTCTCTTAAATAAGAGCTGCATATTGATATGATTATCAATACCTGTTATTTTCTAAATTGTTCTATTTCAATCCATGTTGTAGAAGACCTATAGGACAAAAAACATTTATACCAGAAGCATTCACTTAAGCCCTATTACCAAATTGGTATACAATTGTGAGACAAAGAAGCAACTGATGATCAGAAGTTCCTAAGGATCCTGGAGTGAAAATAAAGTTTCTATCAAAGGTGACAGCTTTGTACCTATCACAGTAGGAGACTATCAGAAGGAAGGTAATCTGAACATAGGTAGTAATGAAATAATTGTCCTCCATGCCTCATACAGAAAGAAAAAATAGTAATAAAAAACAAGAAAGCAAAAGCCCACATTTGTTCTTATCTTAGGTGACTGAAATTTTGTACAAGTCTCAAAATTTGTTCTGGTTTATCCTTTCACACTTCTCATTTCCCAACACATCAACCTAGAAATAAACCTTACTATGTTGAGCTTCATACTGTGATCCATGATGTTGTAGCTGCTGAGAACGCCGGTAACAGCCATCTCCAGCCTTCAGAGCCTGCTTAAACAGCTTTTCTGCTTCAGCAATGGTTGTTGCTTCCTCTTCAGCCAAGAGAATATAAGCAGTTGCACACCTGTCCATTCAGATAATAGTTACCATCAGTTTTAAAGTCAAGGACATGGCAATAGATTAATAGGTTGCAGGAATTCATGCAGAAGGGAAGGACTTATGCCGAAACATGCAGAGTGGCCAACTGGTTCATGCACTCGTTTGTAGCTGTTGACACAAAGTAATGGCACAAAAGAAACATTTTGAGAGGTAAGATGCTTAGCTTTAGGATCATGGGGCT